>NC_080088.1:85058303-85358303 GCF_950005125.1 Chionomys nivalis | reverse complement strand
AAATGTTTTTGGTTTTTGAGACAGGGTTTCTCTGTGTAGTTCTGGCTGTCCTGGAACTCACTCTGTGGATCATGCTGGCCTTGAACTCATCAGCCCACCCCTGCCACCTGAGTGCTGGGACTAAAGGCTTGCACCACAGTTGCAAAGTTTTTTTTTTTTTTTTAAAGGCTATTGTTTTAGTTTCCTTCCTATTGGTTATATTAAAATACTTGGCAAAGACAGCTTAGTGGAGAAAGGGTTTGTTTGATGCCCAGTTCCTGGTTACATCCATCTTGATGATGGGGAAGACAACTGTATTACCGTGTGGTAACTGTATACAGTCAAGAAGCAGAGAGGGAAGAAGCATGCTTGGTTCGGCTCTGCTCACTCAGACTGCACTGGATTCCCTTGAGAATGGGATGGTCCTGCCCACAATTGAAGTGGGGCTGAAGAGATAGCTCCTCTCCAGGGTTAAGAGTGTTTTGCTCACTGGACAGTGGTTCACACACCTGTAATCCCAGTACTTGGGAGGCAGATGGATCTCTGTGAGCTTGAGGACATCCAGGAATACATACAGAGAAACTTGGTTTTAAAAAACAACAAAAAGAGTATCTTGCTCGTATAGAGGATTCATTTCTGGCAGTTCATAAACTCAGGCCATCCAACCTTTTCTGTCCTCTGCAGGTACTTGCACCTACTCATGATGTGCATGTGTGTATACACACACGCACACACACGCACACACACACACACAGAGTTAAAAAAAGATGATCCCTTCCACCTTGATACAGTCATGACATTCCTCCCATCAGCATTCCTAGGGACCCATCTCCCAGGCAATTCTAGAGTCTGTCAGGCTAACAGAACTAACCATTAAAGTAGTGTGAATGCTCTTATTTTGTGATGTGATTCTTATCTTGGAGAAACTGAGTAGTACTCCAGCATTCAGCAGAAATACTGGTGTATTAAGTTTTTTTCCCTGTATAAACACTCTTTTGTCTTTAAGCCAATTTATTCAGTTAACCCTCTTTATACTGATTAAAAAACATTCACTCATTTAAAGACTATTAAATTTCTCAACTGTAAGTTCATAATTCAGTTATTTTGTGTAAACTGCAGTTGTGCAGCCATCAGGTTTCTAAAAACTTTACAGATAGTATTTCATTGTTATTCACAATGCAGTTGAGGTCTGTGGTATATTACTTTGTCATCTCCATTATGAGTATTTGCCCAAGACTGTGGCTGGTGAGTGGCAGAGCTGAGACCAGATGTTTTCCAAGGTATAACTGTTTGATTATTGAGGACTTCATAATGTCAGATTAAGAAATTCAGGTCTTTTCTCTTAGGATGAGTCCTACTTAGTGTCATAATCTGTGAAGTATTTGCAAATGAAAGCTACATGGCATGCTTTGCTGGACGCTTTCTGTAAAGTGTCTTGTGCATTTACATTCTTCAACATGCTTGGTTTTGTATGTTTTCTTTTGTATGCTTTCTTTTGCCATGATGTTTAGCTCATGACTAGAAAGGCCAGGTGTATCACAACAGGAATATAGGGCAAGCTTTTTTTTTTTTTTTTTTTTTTTTTTTGGTTTTTCGAGACAGGGTTTCTCTGTAGCTTTGGAGCCTGTCCTGGAACTAGCTCTTGTAGACCAGGCTGGCCTCGAACTCCCAGAGATCCACCTGCCTCTGCCTCCCGAGTGCTGGGATTAAAGGCGTGCGCCACCACCGCCCGGCTAGGACAAGCTTTTTAACTCCAGTCTCTTCTCTCTGTCAGTCCTAACCCAGGATCCAGGGCATGATGGACTAGTACTTAGTATTATTCTACTACCAACCTGGGTCTCATACTTGTGGAGACTGGAGATTTCAAGATCCAGGCAAGAGTATGTTTGATATTGGCCATGAGCTCTTTTTTTTCCCTTGTGCTTTCACATAAACAGAAAAGGCAGACAGTTCCCTAATACTTTATACAGATGTGAATCCCACTCATAATGCTTAATCATCTAAAAATATCACCTCTTAGTACTGTAGCATTGTTTCAATGTATGAATTTGGGTGAACACATCTCAGATCATAGCATTCTGTTCCTAGACTCCCAAAAGTCCCTGTTCTTTTAACATGGAAACCACATTTATTCTGTCCCAGTAATTCTAAAAATGACTACATTCCAGAACCAAGACTTGAAGTCAAGAATCGTAACATAGCTTGGTGGTGGTGATGGCCATGCACCTTTAATCCCAGCACTGGGGAGGCCGAAGCAGGTGATCTTAAGTTCAGGGTCAGACTGGTCAACAGAGCTACTTCCAGGACGGCTGGGGCTTCACAGAGAGATCCTATCTCAAAAAACAAACAAACCACACAAAGAATCTTAACATATCTGATGCAGATGAACTGAGGGTGTTACTCATCTTCAGGCAAACTTCTCTCGAAACTGACCTCTAGCTCCACTGGTAGAATGGGAAAGGATAGACATTTTCTTTGTAGAAAAGGACTAGGGGTAGCACCGAGCACAACACAGCCACAGAGGCTGACGAATCATCTTCATCCTCATGTTCTATCCTCAGGACTTAGTAAAAGGGGTTTGAATCCCCTAGGCTGCTGAGATACCTGTTCCCCAAATTTTCCTGGGAGCAGTCTATATTGCATCATTGACTATTTGCTACCTCTCTGTCCTCAGGCCAATATTCCGTGCTACTGGCTGTACAGTTCTGGTTTCTTGAAGGTGATTCTGCTGTCACACTTTAACATGCAGTGCTGTAGGCCACTCTTATGGAAGACTCTCTTCTGGTCCAGTTTTCTGACTGGTTCCCAAGGTTTTACAAATGCCCTTTGAAATGTAGGTCATCACCCATGCCTCTATTAAACTGCTGCACCCAATACTTCTGTAATTAGCACTATAAGATGCTGCCCAGTTTACTGTTGTCCCTTTCCCAGTGGTAGCTGAATTGGGTTCACTCTAGCCATGATGGAGTAATAGCCAAGGAACACAGCATAAGAATGCAGTGAGGCTTAGACTTGAGGTGGCCCTTGGCAAGGAAAGCTGAAGTCCTGGTTATCTCTGGTTCCCTGAGAGAGCTGTTAGCAAGGTCATGACTTCCCGCAGGTGACAGGGGTGGCAGACTGGGAGATAACCAGAATGTCCTCAAGGTGCACTGAAGGTTGCTTGATATTCTCTCATTATCTGTCAGATACAGAATTTTTCTTTTCTAAATTCTTCTCTTTATAATTTTATGTTTCATCTTAAGATTGTTTTAAATGTTTTCCTGTGAGCAGTTAAGATAAACCATCTAGCATCTTCAACATTCATCAAACACTGCAGTTCTTTGCTTCAACTTGAGTTCAGAAAACATTAGGACACAGACATAGTTAAATCAGGTTTTTGTCATGTTATTTATTTTTTGAGACAGCCTTATTATGTAGTACAGATTGGCCTGGAACTTGCAGTAAGCTTCCTGTTCCGGTTCTGGGTGCTGGACCACAGGTGTAGTCCATCTTTTGTCACTTTATAAGGATGTTCTTGTCTCTCTATTCCTGTACCTTGTTTCACATTTTCATCTTAAGAACTCAGCAGAATAGTCTCTACTATTTATATTTCCTTTTAAGATTATTATTTTTAGTCATGTGTCAGTGTGTGGGTATTGTGGAGGCCAGAAGAGGGCATTGGGTTCCCCTGAAGCTGGAGTTACTGCGGGTTGTGAGCTGCCTGACATGGGTGCTGAGAACCGAAATTGAATCCTCTGCTAGTGTTCTTAACCTGATAAGACATTTTGCCAGCCGCCTTCTGTTCATATTTTCTTAACATTCTGATCACTACCTCTTAAGTATCTGTGAGAAGATTCAAGTTCTGCTTGTGGATCTCCATTGACCCCTTACCAGAATCACCTTTTATGGCTAACCCTATACTGAAGCTGCTTCCACATTTTTAGCCTTTGTTGATATTATTGACACCTTGTTCACCTTGTTTCTGAGTACCAATTCTGTTCTAGTTCTTTTGCAGCTCTAACAAAAATATCTGAGATGAAGTAATGTATGAAAAACAGAAGTTCAGAAGGGGCTACGGGATCCCTTAGAGCTGGATTTATAGATGGTTGTGAGTCACCATGTATGTGCTGGGAACTGACTGGGTCCTCTGCAAGAGCAACAAGTGCTCTTAACCACTGAGCCAAATTTGAAATTTTAAAAATTCTGCCCTGTCATATGCCCAAGCAGCTTCTTTATTAACCAATGGCATTCACAGCATACAGAGAGGAATCCCACATCATGACACTGTTTGTTTGCTTGTTCGTCATTCATTCGTTCACTTATTTATTCATTCATTCCTGGCAGCGTGTTATGTGTCCTAGGTTGGTGTCAAACTTAACTGTGTAGCAGAGGAAGACTTTGAATTCTGATTCTCATATTTCTTCCTCCCTCGTGAAGTTCTGAGATTACAGGCATACACTCTCATGCTTGGTTTGCACAGAGCGGGGATAGAGTTCAGGGCTTCCTACATGCTAGGCAGGTACTCTACTACTGAGCTGTATCCCTGACAATTGTGAGTTTTTTAGTTTGCTTTTTTAGCGGGGGGGAGGGGGGGATATGATAAATTTCTCAGTGGCTGCTTGAATCAGCTCTGGTTCCTGGTGTAAAGCATAAGGCATGCAGAAAATTTTGTATACCAAATCTTGAGGATAGGGTTTTAAAACACCCTGTCCAGTACTTGTGGCATTGCTAGTTTGACTGTTTTCTCTACCTCTACCTTAAGTCAGCACTGAGCTCCTAGTATTCCAGTACTACAGCCTCTTGTGGCTTTTACAGTTTCTCTCTGAATTCTAATATAGTCTAAGACTGGCTGTTTCAGATTGGTTGTGAAGGAGAAACAGATTGGAAAAACTTGTTTACATTACTTCAGAGATTGTGATTAGGAGTCTCCAGTCTTTTCATAAATTAAAGGAAGGAAACTTGACTAGGAAGCTAGAAATACAAATGAGATTTTTTTTATGTTGTGTGTATTGTCTATTAGATGATTAGTATAAAAATACCATTTCTAGTCCAATAGTGTTGGCGTACATCTTTAATCTCAGAGACAGGAGGTCTCTGAGTTCCAAGCTAGCCTGGTCTACAGAGGTAGTAACCAGGGCTACACAAGAAATCTTACCTTAAAATATCCCCTGCCCCCAACCCAAATAAAGAAAAAAAAAAAAAAAAGACTGGGTAGCCAACATAAACATTTTAAAATAGTGTTTTAGAGACATAAACCTTAATTTTATCTTGGGTTATGGCCTGGTAAACAAACACAAAAACTAGTGACAGATTATGGGACTTTCAAACTTATTTAGAAACAAAAAAAGAAACGGTGTTTTGCCCTTTTAAATAATTATAAATACTTCCCTTTTCATTCTCTTTCAGTTCCCGGAATAGACGGAGGTGCTTTAACTGACTCAAGTCTCACAGATTCCTATTTCAGCACCAGCTTTATTGGAGTCAATGGATTTGGAAGCCCTGTAGAAACAAAGTATCCCTTGATGCAGGTATTCTGGTGGACTGAGACTTCCTTTCTTAAATTGTTTGGGTGGGAGGGGAGACTTGAAGAGATGAGAGATGGGTGAAATGCAGGAAGTTACAAGTAGGGTTGGAGCCAGTGAGTGCTTTCAAGGTAGGGTTTGGAAAGAGATGGTAATGGAGTGTGCAGAGGGTAGATATTCTTCCACATGGATTGCATGTATTAAGGTTGGTAATGCTGGTAGTATAATTTAAAAACATTTAACTAGATAAATATGTGCATATGCTATCAGTTTTGACAAAGTCACTCATCTTTACTCATCAAACATCTTGTTATCTTGTTAACTTTCTCAGACAGCTGGCAGTACTGTTAGCAGTTTTCTGAGCTTGCTTTCTATCAGGAAGATTCTACAGTACATTTCTGAATTTACATTTAAGCTGTTAAATATGAAGCCAATGGTACTTGAGTGATGTATTGTTAACATTGCCTTTACATTTTTAAACACATTGTGCTCTTTGTAGCTGATTTTTCTCTTTGTCATAACTGTGTGCAATGCTGAGGACATTTTGTAGATAGATATGGAAGAATTTTGCAGAGTTTAGAATGAGCTTGAAAATATTACTAATGTTCTTTGGGAAACTGCCATAATAGTGAAAGTGGTGCCATGCTGTTCCTTGCTTCTCTGCTGCCCTGCTGATCCCCATGATTGTAATACGATGCTAAAACACTGTTTGGTTTCCACTCAGTGCTGGACTGACTTAAGAAGCCAGTTCTTTTTTTAACGATTTTAACTCAGTTAATTTCAGTGTTGCTATCTTCCTAATGGGTTATTTGAATTTAAGCGTTTAAGTAAGTGTGCACAGTCATGAACATGAGTCAGTTCTCCCTTCCTTATGTATGTTTATTGTATGTATGTGGCACAGGTAAGTGTACCCTTGCAGGATTGTGTGGAGAGCACAGCTGGATGTCAGTTGTTTGCCTTACTGCATTGAGACAAGATCTCTCACTGGACTAGAAGCTCGTTGTTTTGGTTAGGTTGGCCAGCCAGAGCATCCAGAATCCACCTGTCTTGATCCCACAATGCTGGGACTACATTAAGCTTTTTATGTGTGTGGTGGAGGTTAAATTTTAAGTCTTTATTCTTGGCTGAGCAAGAACTTTGTACCCATTCCTGAATTCTTTTTTTTTTTTTTTTTTAAGTGAACAATTTATGTATAGTTCTTTTGAGGCAGGATCTCATGTGGGTCTGGCTGGCCAAAAATTTGCTATGTAGCCAAGGATGGATGGCCTTACACTCCTGATTACCTCACAATGCCCCATTAGTTCTAGGGTTACACCATGTGTATTACATGCCTGTCTCATTCATATATATGTTTATATACATATATATAATTTTATACTAAAATTGTCTTAAGAACTTGTCCAGATTCCCTTTTTAATAATGCAGAAATTGAATAAAAAGCCAAGTGACTAAAGTTTGGGATTATAGGATTTAAGCTAGCGCTGAGAAAGTCTAACTTAGATTACTTTTTCAGAGACTGAATTAGTTTCATATCTCGGACTTGCTGGTTTCAAAGTCCTTCTAGGATAGACATAGAGACAGTTGGGTGGAAGAAAAGCAGAGGATATGTTTCGCAAACAGGAAATAGCTTAATTGTACCAGCTTTTGAAGGTGTGTGAAGAATAATACAAATTGAGAGATGTTAGAGCATGTACTGACTTTATACAGCGTCCACCTTTTTTTTTTTTTAAGTTTTTTTTAGATTTATTTATTTACTATGTATACAACATGCCAGAAGAGGGCACCAGATCTCATTCTAGATGGCTGTGAGCCACCATGTGGTTGCTGGGAATTGAACTCAGGACCTCTGGAGGAGCAGTCAGTGCTCTTAACCTCTGAGCCATCTCTCCAGCCCAGCGTCCACCTTCTTGGATGGGTATTGGAATTTATATCTTACGGATCAGGAAATTCAGTTGTCTTGCCTATGCTAGTAAGTTAAAGAATTATAGTTCAAAACAGGCCTGTCTTTAAAACACCTGACTATTAAGAAAGCATTGATGTGCTTCCTAGGAGTCTGTATGCAAGGAGTTGTGATTTAAGTAGTAACCTGTGTGGGACCGAAGGTTAGTTTGTGAAAGATATCCAACTTCTTCCTCAGTTTCTGCATCATTAAGAAGGAAGGGGAAGATGCAGGCTGTACCAGTCAGTTTTACTGTTGGATACTTTTAATTTTGTATTTCTCAATGGCCACATGTGCTTATTTATTTTCCAGAGAATGACTAGTAGTAGCAGCTCCCCAAGCCTTCTAAATGACAGTGCCAAGCCATATGCAGGCCATGGTAAGAGCTGATCCTGTGTGTGCATATGTGTGTGTGTGCCTGTCTGCCTCCCTGTGTATGCGCGTGCGCCTGTGTGTGTAATTCTAAAAGCAATATGATCATTGTAGAAATTTTTAGAAACTATGAACAGGTACTAATTAGAAAATAAAATTAAAGAAGATTTTGAGTCACATACTTTTTATTAATAAATAGAATAATTAAGATTACATTAAATATTCTATTCATGATACTTCTTTATTATGTGAATTGTTGCTTATTTTTGTAGCTTACAAACTTTTTAAATAAGAAGTGGGGCTTTAGTGGACTATATGTGTGAATAATTTAAAATTTGTATTGTCTTGTGTTTGTGAATCATTTGTTTTGGATATATCTTAGGAATGGAATTATTTTAAAATTCATGAGCATTTAAATAACTTGTTATTTAATAGTTTCAGATTTTTCCTGTATTTTATTTTAGGAAGTGTTGCAAGGTAAAGTGCATAAACGTGCATGCTAATACATCAGATCAAATATAAAATGTTAACTACTAATAATGAATACATTTTGCAATTTGACTATTCTGTAATATTTTATTATATACAATTCCCATTACTATTTAGGAATTTCAGGCTTGTGCTGAAGGAAAAAGTAACATTTAAATGTTAGATTTAATGTTAGAAACTACTTTGAAGTATTATATATTTTAGTATTCTTGTATTGTTTAAATGCTATACAAGGTGACAAGTAATACATGATAAATCATGCCCTTTTGAATGCCTTAACTTTATGTATTATATAAAAACATCTTGTTTTTCTATTTATTAGCATTTTTCTTTTGCGTTGTTAGTTATTTTTTATTGAATCATTTTAACTCCAGTGACCTTCTACTACAAAGTCCCAGCTAGAAGAAGGCAGAGAAATTAAGCAAAAATTTGTGTACTGTATTTTAAGGAATATGAGAGCTCTTTTAAGGGAGGGCATTTAATACAGGCTTTTATGATCTCACACATAATAAGATTTAAAAATACAAGATTTATTGATGTCCGGAAGTGAAGATGAAGTACTAAAGTTCCATGACTTGTGTCTTGTGGTGTGTAAAGTGGAAAACAATTCAGAGTAGTAATGTTTAAAGAGTAATGACACTTTGGATCTGTAAAACCTTTGGATTCTGTTTATATTTGAAACATTTAGTATTTCCATCATTCAAATAAATACTTTAACAAGAATGTCAGAGGTCTCCTGATAAACTTAGAACTGTGGATTAGTCTGTAAAGTGGAAGGTTTAAAGACCTTAATGTTTAATCTAATCTGAACCTGGATCTCTCTGGCCCTGACTCTTTATTCCCAGTACTTGTTCTTAGCACAAGTGTTTACTACAACTAGACTTCCCTCCTTAACAACTTACCTATTATATTTTATGTTTCTTCTTGTTTTAATCAAGCCCATGCATTTTTACATAGAGATACCTACTTGACTGGTTAGACAGCAGTATAGGCTGAATGAAGTAGTTACCAATTTGTATCTGGTACATTGAACGTGCAGGTGCGTGAGCACTGAACTTGATGCTGTTATGGCTCTGCCAGGTTGACATGTCTTAGCCTTGCTCGTTCCCTGAGTTGTTGGAAACCTGTGTGACTTGCTTTCCAGATCCTTTGACTTCACCTGCTTCATCCTTGTTTAATGACTTCGGTGCCCTCAACATCTCCCAGAGAAGGAAGGTAGGTGAAAATTGAAATTCCAGTGAAATTAAATGCAATTTAAGTGGGAATAAGACCTTTTATTTTGAGTGCTTTTCTTGCCTTTACTTAAGTTTTTCCTCATCGCTTTGCTTTCTCTCATTACTTTTGGCTTTTTGAGCTGGGATCTTAAATAACCCAGGCTGGCCTTGTATTTGAGATGGTTCTCCTGCCTCCTCAGTGCTGGCATTGTAGGCAAGCTAGCTACACCATGCCTGATACCTTGTTTCTTATATGTGGAATTTTATTTGATCTGTATGCATGGGATGAAAATTTTTATGCAGTAGGATGCAATAGGATGAAATCCTTCTTGCTTTTTGTTCTTTTTCTAAATATATTCTGTTGCTGTTAATATGACCCAGTGTAGGCATTTTCACCATATTTTAGCTTTATTTTTTGACTTGAAGATCTCTAACTTGTTCTATCCTAAGATTTATAACTTCATAATTGACCCAACTATTTAAAACTAACTTGTAATTAAAACTGTGTGGGCTTCTTATTTTTTTTTTTTTTCTTCTGGGGGCAGTGACAACACAGTTTTACTAAGTCACTGAAGCTGGCTTTGAATTCATAACACTCCTGCCTCAGTTTCCCAATTATAAGTATGTGCCACCATGTTTAACCCTTAGAATATGTTCATGTTAAAAATCTGATTTAATTTGATATAATTTAGAATTGAGGCTATAGACCATTATAGAATTGTATAAGGACAGATTGTATGACAGACTGAAATGGATAGTTTGGTGCCTTTGGGTCTTAGTGAGAACCATGCTGATGTGAAGTCACTAAGAGAATCTGGTCATTTGGTTAAGACCAGCAGTAGCCAAGGTTATAAGAACTGTGCATTCTGGGTGGATGTGAAGTTGAAGCATTCTTGTTTTCTAAGTAATGGGAGAAAGGCCCCAAGTTATACCAACTTTAGAAAAAATGAACTGAAGAGGAGGTATCTGAACAGATGGGAGTGTAGTGTGAGGTTCATGATGGCTGTGGTGGGGATGACTTCATGACTAAGCTTGTTTCCAGGTTTAATGAATCGCATGTGTGAAATATGTATAACACTGTGTCCATCAGTCATACCTCACTAAGTTACTTACAAAACTTAAAGAGAGTGGGTGTTTCCAAAGCAAAACATTTTCGGAATGTGGCCTATTATCACACAAGTGCTTTGTGCACTTAATATTGTTTCCTTCTTAACAATTGAATTCGAACAAGGTGATTAGAAATGCTTTTAACAGCTAGGCCTGATAAAATGTTGTGGGTTTGATTTTTAAAGGTCTCTTAATGGCTTTCACCGAGGGAAATGAATTTTTGCTTTATACACTTTTCTCATGGGTTGGTGATAGGTGGTAGAGGTGGACACAAGCAGATTTGTTGGCAGTAATGGAAGGTAGCACTGAAAATTCATGGCAGGGAAGTGGAAAAGTGGCCACAACCTGGGAACAAGTTATCTAGAACTCTTGAGAGAAAAGGAGAAGACTTCCATTTTTAGCTTACTGGTCCTTCTAATGACTTTATTGTAGTTTTTAAAAAGGTTAGCTGGTGTTTCTGATACCTGAGTAAAAAGTAGAACTAGCATGGTAATTGAACATTTAAAAGCATTACTGTGAACATTAACTAACTGGCTGTATCTTAAACAGAGTTTAAGTATACCATTTAGAGATAGTTTTAAAAAATAGCAAAAAAATCAGTGGGGATTTTAAGAGGAAAAATACAGCATTTTTTTTTTTTTAAGAAGAAAACAATAAAAGGAACTATTGGCATGTTATTTCAGTGCTTTATAGCCCAGACTGGCCTTGGATATACAATGATCCTCCTTATGCCTCCTGAGACCTAGAATCACAGACTTGAGCTGCCCTGTCTGGCCTCCAGTAGTAGAATATAGTTTAGTAGAAGCAGAGTAATAATTCAAGGAAATGCTTTACTGTGTATCTAGAAGTTCCTGCATCTCCAACCCTGTGACCTTGTACCATCATTCTAGACTATATATAGTCTTCCCATTCATGAAATGATAGGCATATCCTAAACAGTTGTTGTCTTGTCCTTTATTTCTCAAAAACTTCTCTATCTATAAATTGAAAGTGTTAGGATCTGACTGCAGAGTCCCCATTGCTGCTGTTGACAGTTAACATAACGTGTGGTAGAGGGACACGTGGGCTTCATCCAGTAGATTGAGGTAGCATGTGTGTGCTCTTTATGTGGGTATGTATTGTGTTTTTAAATGTTAATGGTTGCTCAGAAAGGTTTTTTTAAAAAAAAAATCTTTGTTTTAGGAATTCTTTGGCAGTGGGAGTAATGCATAGTGTGTGGGCAGTCAAGGGGTACCTATTTTTTTTGTTGTTGTAATTTATGTTAGTTTCATGATGTGATTCCATGGAAATAAATACAAGTTATATTTAATTGTTTAATTAAACTCAATGCTTATTTAAGCAGGGTAGCATGATTTCTTATTGATACTTCAAAATAATGTCAGAGAACAGATGGTAGGACATTCACTACCATGTCATACCCTGTAAGGTAAGTAACTTCCCCAAAATCGCAGGTGGACTGATCCAAACAGTCATTTGTTTTTACTATATGTGAACATATTAATGAGTACTTGCTTAAGTATTTGATGATTGCAAAGTAGCAGTGATTCGCTAGATCCACGAGAACATATAAGGAAAAGATGATTGATGGCGAAGACTGTGGAGAAGCTCAAACTATCTAGGTAGAAGGTACCCACAATTAGGAAGGAGCCTCAGGAAACTCCTGTCATTCACATATAAACAGACCATCTTACTATGTTTATGGGCTTACTGAAGTGTTAAAATGTGGTATGAAAATAGTATAAACAGTTCATAGCCATCATCTAATTGTCATTAAAGATGTGAGAAGATTTCTGAACATTCCATGTCTGAGCATATGCCTTTGATCATTACAGTAGACCCACAGGGACCATAGCCAGCTGTAGCAGAGTTTCAAAACACCTGTAGCAACTGATAATACTGTGGCATCAAATAGTTATTTTTTCTTGCAATTTGGTTTAATTTTATGCAAATCACAGCCATGATAGAAGGGGTTTTAAATGTTTCTTTTATTTATGCTTGAGAAGTATTGGTGTTTTTCATTTATTTTCTCATTAAGAATGTATATAGATTGAAAGGTTGTAATAAGAAATTTGTGTAATCTTGGGCAAGATAGATGTTGGAAGAATTAAATTCTTATTTTATAATCTATGGAAAAGTTAAATCCCTGTAAAATGCTACCTATGACTTTGGAATTTTATTAAAAATGAGAATTACTATGCTAGAGATTAGTACACAAGGCAGCCTTAGCAGGTGCAGTTAAAATTGGTTACTGGCATGAAGTCACTAGGTGTGATCCAGAAAAGCAGTAAACCTTGGGTTCCCAAATCCTTTGAAAACAATATCTTTTATTAAAATTAGATATAGGAGCACAGGTGTGAATGCAGTGTTTGAGGCTCTGATGTGGTTCTTGCCACTCTGTGGTCTTTTTTTACAGGACTACCACATGTGGTTGGTAGAAATCAGGCAGATAAGTCTTCTGATTGATATTCTTGATTCCTTTTATCTCTTTCGGGGTGGATTTGGACTGTCAGTGAACATCAGTTGAAGGTGTATGTGTGTATTAATTTTCCTATGTATTCATTATTTTTTGCTTTTTTGAGCATATGCTGTTTTAATTATTGTTTCACAGTATGAATAATGGAAGTCTTTGCTTATAAATTTGATATTCAGAGTGGTTTGAGGTAAGGGAAACACTTTGGGGATAACATCTTGTTTTTTCTGGTCTGTCATCAGTGATGACATTAGTGGTGTCATTTTTCTGGTCTGTCGTTAGTGTAGTGCTTTGTAGTCACCAAAGACTCAGTGCTATAAGTACTGGTCTGTTGCTAGTTTTTATCTACACATGTGACTGTTTTACGTCATTCCTTCTAGATTCTAAACGTTCTTGAAAAAAGAACAGATCTTAATGGTCATTTATTTATAAGGCTAGAAAGGCTAATAACTGAATTCATTGAGTGAGTGAGTGAGTGAGTGAGTGAGTGAGTGAGTGAATTTTTCTTATAAGTGCCGCCATGTAGCAGAAGTTCAAGGTTGCCCTCAGCTAAGCAGTGATTCAGAGTCAAGGCTACACAGACCCTGTCTCAAAAAGCAGCATCCTTCTCCTCCTCCCCTAACTACCCCAAACAACAGTGCCTGAGTCTAAAGACTTACCTGTCTTGATAGGTATTAGAGAATGTCCTTCAGTTCCAAATCATAGACCAGCTCTTAGAGGTGAAATCCTTAGAAGAAAAGATTTTGTAAAATGTGGGGCAGTACTCTCAGTAGAAGCTTTGAAGGTTCTGAATTCTAAGTCAAGGTTCAGAACAACTGAAAGCTTCCCAGTTTTTCAGTGCTGAGGGTGTCTCCTGTTCCTGTGTGTGTCACTAATGGATTCTCATCTAGGTTTTGACTCTTGAGAATGTTGGACCCTCAAGTGTGGTCTGCAGATGAGCAGTGCCTGGCAAGTTTTGGTACTTTGTAGAAATTCAATCTTAGCCTAACTCTTAATTGACTGTGTCAGAGTAAGTTTTTAAAAAATATCTCTCATGGTGACTGTGTCAGAGTAAGTTTTTTAAAAATATCTCTCATGGTGATAGGGATGGATACCCAGGGCATTCCTTGGGGATGCTAGGCAAGTTGTGATTCCACCGAGCTACCCTCCAACTGTAACAAGATGCTTCCAAAGCTCCATGTTTGTTACACTTTTACTCTAGAATATATTTTGAATCTTTTCCCCTTGAAAACTTTTGCTCAGGATGCCTTAAAAAGTAAATGCTGGAAAAAAAAAAAACACTATTCAGCTATTACTGCCTTACGGCCTTGATAGTATTAAGTTTTGTGAACTATTAAAATCAGTCATTTTTATAAGAAATAATGAGACTCCAGGTTTAAATATATATATATATATATATATATATATATATATATATATATATATTAAGAGAGGGAGGGAGCAAGAGAAAAGAACAGGAATTTATAGGCACTGCTGGGTGTTTTGTCCCAGGACAAGGACAGTGGGGACTCTGCTGTGGTATTGACTTGCTGAGAGGCAGAGGAAGGTGGTTGTTAGAGGACATAAATGCCCCCATTGCATAATAATTAGTAAAGCGGTACTGCTCTGGCTATTTTGGAACAGTATCAACATAAGAATTGACTTTTTTTCCCCATTTTTTTTTTGATAATTGCAAATTTCAGTGCTTGCTAAGTTAGGATTTTAGAAAGGTGTAAGGGGAAAGAGAGAGGGTCTTTGGCTTCTGCTGAAGGAAAACTCAGAAAACTATATACATAGTGATTTTACATAACATTTTGTTTCCTTCTTCCTCATCATCCATTTGACTAGCTTTCCTCTTTTAGCTAATCAATAATTCTTAACCCTCCAGTTCCTTTATACTCTGAATTTATTACGTTTACCCTGTTCTCTGCCTTGGTTCTTTGCTAGAGGCAGTGGCATCCTATGTGGAGAGGGCATTTGGTAACACTTGAAGATAGTTTTGTGTTGTTACTGTATTGATAGTGCTGTTTTGGGATCTAGTAGGGGCAGACAGGTGTACTAACCATCTTGTAGAACTTGGGGCACCCCCATTAAAAAAGTCTATCCAGTGTGCAGTGCTGAATTTGAGAAAGTTTGGCCTAGACCTGAGTCTGTCAGAGTCCACTCATTTGTCACTGGCTTCCAGTTTCATGCCTACACTTTGTCCAGATTGCTGTAGAACTTCCTTTCTGAAATGTATCCCCTCCTGTCAACTCTTTTCTAAATTCCTTTTGTCAAATAAGGTGCAAATTTGTTATCATAGGTTATGATACAATGAATGTTTTGTTACTGTTTTCAAGCTCCATCCTTGTCTCTTTAGCTTAACCTTCTAGTGACCTAGTGGTGCATGAACTCTATGCATCTGTGTTTTGGTTTACAGGTGCATTTTTTCTAGGCTTCCACTTCCTCCTTCAAACATAGTCTCACCTACCCTACACACCATCTCTCTTTCCCCACCCCCTCATTTGGCACACTTACTCTGCCTTAAAAGTCTGCTCAAGCACTTGCCTCCCATGTGGCCTCTGTTCTCACGGTATCTTAGTTATGTGTGCACTACTGTATTGTGTCAGTGAGTTACACTTTGCCTTTGTATATGTATAGCTCCTAGAATAACTTCTGTTCCAGGGAAGGGTGCATGCATGTCAATGTATTCTAAGCACCAACAACAGTCCCTAATACAAAGTCCTTCCTCAGATGTTCAATTGGAAATTTTTCTTGAAATAGCCCAGCCGATTTAGAAATTAGCTCACAGATAGAA
Organism: Chionomys nivalis; assembly: GCF_950005125.1. NCBI lineage: Eukaryota > Metazoa > Chordata > Mammalia > Rodentia > Cricetidae > Chionomys > Chionomys nivalis. Next base: position 85,342,456 of record NC_080088.1, on the reverse strand, counting down.
TCTTCTTTCTTTTTCTGTATACTGCCCTCCCCCTTTTTTTGATATATCTTCATGCTTTGTGTTGCTGCCATTTTTTTTTGAATGTCATTTTGCATTGTGAATTTGTATTTTGTTTCTCTTACTTTGTTTTTAATTTTTTTTTCTTAAAGATAGGGCCTCCCAAGTGCTGAGATTAAGTGCATGTGCTGCCACACCAAGCTGCTTCTGTTAGTTGAAATGCTGCTGCTACTTTAGGTCTTTTCAGTGTCCTGCAGGACCATGCAGCTTCTTGGTTGCTTATTGAAGAACTTTTGCGTTTCCAGCTCAACTTCAGAGAACTCCTCCTCCTTAGGTGTAGGCACTGGGTATGGAATAAAGGGGAAAAAGTAAGATTTGGAAAACCAAGAAGCAATTCTTATGAGAACTCTTGGGAGTAAAGATGATCTATTACAATTTTTCTACGTTATTAATGTACTACATGGATGATAAATTATATTGATTTATAACTGAGTCAAAAAGAAAATTAATTTGACAAATCTGAATTGCTGTAGACCATTTAAAGTAATATACATATATATTTTGTATTTCAGTATATGACTAGAATTGAAGTAACTTTGTAGAAGTGTTTTGGCCAGCTATGATTTTAATTTTAAAGTTTTTTGCTTATGTGTATGAGTGTTCTGCCTGCATGTATGTCTCACTACGTGTGTGGTCCTTGTGGAGCCCAGAGATGGGTTCAGATACCCTGGAACTAGAGCTATATATGGTTGTGGGTGCTGAGAACTGAACCCAGATTCTTTGGGAAAGCAAAGTACTAAACCATCTCCTCTCGCCCTATTATGATTTTAATTGGACTTGATATTTTAGCATTTTTGAAGAGGTAGAATTTATAACCCAGTAATTTTTAAAATACAAATTTTTAAAATAGTACATGCTTAATTAAGGCTGTTATTTGTACTATATATCAAAGCCTTACAGTTATCATTTGAACACAAAAATGTATGAGTTTAATCTTAACTTTTTCTAGGGAGTTAAGTTGCTAACAATTTGGTTTAAAATTGCTCCACTTAAAATGTGATTGTGGCATGAGCCACAAAGCATATAGAGTATTCTTGTCCAGAGACCTTCTCTCTGGTTTAGAAACGCAGGGAGACTTGTGTGAGCCCTGAGCTGCATAGAGCTGGTGCCACCGTAGCTTCATGAACCTCATTCACTGTTCGGATTATTAGGTAGGTAGGTAAATTAAGTCTCTTTCTTGATTCAAGTTTAATTATTTTTATTCTCCTTAAAGACAGTATTAATATAGGCCTCTTAAGGAGAGGAGAACTATGTTAGATAAATTAATTTTTCTATAGGTATTATTAGGGTTTTGAAATTTAGAAGTTGTGTGTTTTCTTAAATTATTGATTCTACTATGTCCTTTAATTTTTTATGTGTTCTGTCTGCATGTATGCCTGCAGGCTGGAAGAGGGTGTCAGATCTCATTATAGATGGTTGTGAGCTACCTTGTGGTTTCTGGGAATTGAACTCAGAACCTCTGGAAGAGCAGGGTGTGCTCTTAATTGCTGAGCCATCTCTCCAGCCCCTGTCCTTTAAAATTTTATGTGTATGAGTGGTTTACATGCATGTATGTATGTGCACGATATTCTTGTTTGGTGACTGTAGAAGTCAAAAGGTGTCAAATCCCTTGGGACTAAAGTTACAGGTGGTATTAAGGTAGCAGGTGGGTACTGGAGGTTGAACCTAGGTCCTTTGCAAGAGCAGCAAGCGTTCTTAACCACTGAACCAACTCTCCATCTTCTGTTTGTTTGTTTGTTTGTTTGTTTGTTTGTTTTTCGAGACAGGGTTTCTCTGTAGCTTTGGAGCCTGTCCTGGAACTAGTTCTTGTAGACCAGGCTGGTCTCGAACTCACAGAGATCCTCCTGCCTCTGCCTCCCAAGTGCTGGGATTAAAGGCACCTTAAGAGAAGGTTGTATCTTGCAGTATAGTTTGGGCTGGCCCAAGATTAAGGATTCTCTTACTTCAGCTTCTCAAACGCTGGGGTTACAGACTTTTGCACTACCATGCATAGCAAAATGTGCTGCTCTCTTTATACTAGACTTAAAAAATACCTTGATATACTCTAATGATTTTTAGTACTCTTATTGCATATCAGTATATAGCAATAAAATTAAGTGTGGATCTTATTTAATTTTGTTAATTAAATTTACTGATTTATTTTACACCCCAACTGCAGTCAAGCATCTATAAGTTTATTTCCTGAAGGGGACACACATGGACATACCATACATGTTATGTGTGTATACTACACAGCCCTACCTGCTGCTGTGAGGATGGCTTACTAAACTTTATTAGTATGTTAACATGAATTTGATATTTTGTTTGCACAATTTATTAGCTGTTTGTTCAAATTACCTCAATTTAAAAGACCATTGAAGTTTGTTATTATTGTGCTGTTCACTTTTTTAAACTTTAGTCTATATTTCTGTTCTTTGAGTACCTTGCTTTGCCTATTCTAGAATAACTGCCATACTTCAGCCTATCATACACAGAATTAAAATGATTTTTAAAAAATCATCCCTTAGCAATCAGTTGCTTTCTTCAGCTGGGAAATAAGATAGTGAGATGAGTTACTGAAGGAAAGAGTTGAGAATTATTTACTATTTTCTTCCCCTGAAATTTTTTTTTCCCATTTTGCATTGAGAATAAGTAAGTTCATTAGGAAGTTATATAAGCATTCATTCACCTTCATAATTTAATTTCTAGCCATAAAATTTTAAATTCAGATTTTAATTCTCTAAAACATTGGTTGTTTATGTAACATTGTTCAGACCATGAGTACTTTGTGTGGATTCCAGAGAGGTCTGGTGGGGGGTGGGAGATTGTGGGTGGTTATGAACTTAGAAAAGATTCCTAAAGATTTTACTTGTTTTTTATCCAACCTTCCTAACATCTCCTGTATTTTCATTAGATTAGTTTAGATTAGTGTGGGGATGTTAGGAGTGGCTCGGTTTCTTTCCTTCTTTCTCCTAGCCAAGGAAGTGTCGCCTGGGCATGCTGGAGGAGAGGCTAGTTCCGATGGGATCAAAGGCACGAAAAGCAAAGAACCCTATTGGCTGCCTTGCTGACAGGTGTAAATCAGGAGTACCCATCAATATGGTTTGGTGGAACAGAGTCACAGAAAACAATTTACAGGTAAAAATAATTTCTATTAGACATTTTTTGAAAGTCATTCTTGCTTTCTGTATCTATGGGTTGGTGGATATGAAAAGATTGGATGGCCTATCTAATGTACTTTAAGTCAATAAAAATTTTTCTAAAACTAAAGCAAGGTTAGTAGCCTGTTAGCTATCTATTACAGATGGTCTTTGTTTTGAGACAGGGTCATGTCCTGGAAGTCATAGTGCAGACCAGACTGGCCTCTGCCTCTTGAGCACTGGGGCTAAAGGCATGCGTCACTACATTTGCCTCACAGATGATATTTGTTTGGCTCTTTTACTTTTTCTGCTTGGGAAGGGTTAAGGCCTCTCCTCCTTTCTCATTTTTTGCATTAATGTATGTGTGCTGCATGTGTGTTCATGTCCAGTCATATGTGTGCCTTGGGGCACCTGTGTAGGTCAGAGGATAAACTGTAGAGCTCACCATATGGAACCAGGAATCAAATTCAGGTCGTTAGGCTTGTCATCAAGTACCTTAATCCTCTGGGCCATCTTGTCAGCCCTATTTTCCCTTTTTGTTTTTCCTGAGACAGGGTTTCTCTGTTTAACCCTGTGCTCTGTAGACCAGGCTGACCTCTAACTCACAAGAGATCCGCCCACCTCTGCATCCTGAATCCTGGGATTAAAGGTGTGTGCCACAACTGCCCAATTACATTTCTTTGTTTTTATATTAGCTTTTCCATTTTGCTAATATTTAATATTTGTTAATATTTAGAGTATTACAGACTCAAATCCAAGTCCTCACACATGCAGAATCTATGCTTTAGGTTGGTCTACATGTGCTCAGCACTAATTAAACTGCTGAATAAGCTGTGATACTCAGAAACTTAACTGTGAAAAGTTACATTGTGGATATTTGCTGTTGGTGGTTATATCACTTTGAATTTGAAACATAGAAATCTTCATTTGTTTTCTTCTTTGTACCTTCTTGCTTGTTTTTCTTTTTTGAGAAGGTCTTTCTTTGTAGCCCAAGCTGACCTTTAATTTACTTGAAGTCATGCTTCTCCTGCTTCAACCTTTCTTTTGTACATTTTTTATTGGAAGTTAAAATTACATATATAAGCTGTGTCAAGAAACTAACTTTATTAGTATGTTATTATATGGTTCTTTTTTAAAATATTTATTTATTATGTATACAATAATAATACATGTCTGCGGGCCAGAAGAGGGCACCAGATCTCATTACAGATAGTTGTGAGCCACCATGTGGTTGCCGGGAATTGAACTCAGGACCTTTGGAAGAGCAGGCAATGCTCTTAACCACTGAGCAATCTCTCCAGCCCCTATTATATGGTTCTTATAATTTGACTATTATAGCAATATGTAGAATAATTAAGAGGATTTTTTAAAGAACCAACTTTAGTGTAAGACTTAGACAAACCAACAAAATAATTTGCATATTTCAATGTATTATTATATTTTCATTCTTAAGAATTGGGAGTTATTATATGATATGGATGGTGCTACTAATTATAACTTCAGTTTAGGTAGAGATTTGTTTTTTCCTCCCAATTTTTGGATGGGTTAGTTCTTAAAATATATTCTTAGCTCCAATTCATATGGTGTACATAAAAAGATACTATGCTGGGTGGTGGTGACCTATACCTTTAATCCCAGCATTTGGGATTCTGAGACAAGTGGATCTTTGAGTTCAAGGCCAGCCTGATCTACAGTGCGAGTTCCAGGAAAGTCCAAAGCTACAGAGAAACCCTGTCTCGACAATCCAAAACCAAAAAACCAACCAAACAAGATAAATAATAAAAAGATATTACAAAGTTAATAACTTGGTTTAATTTCTATTTCTAAACTTGGTCCTACACTATTTTTACTTTGTAATATTAGTACAGCAGCACTAGTTCTGTTGACTTAGGCATAAGAATAAGTTACTCAAAATAATATTGCAAAGTGTGATATTTTCCCTGACTGAAACTTCATAGAAAACTAACCAAACAGCCAGCCAGGCAGTCACATATATTTTAAATTTTGTTGGAAGGTTTTGCCTATGTTAATTATAAATGCTAATATAGTTTTTTAAAAGATTTTATTATTATGTGTATAACAGTCTTTCTCCATGTATGTCTGCATGCCAGAAGAGGGCGCCAGATCTCATTACAGATGGTTGTGAGCTACCATGTGATTGCTGGGAATTGAATTCAGGACCTCCAGAAGAGCAGGCAGTGTTCTTAACCACTGAGCCATCTCTCCAGCCCGCTAATATAGTTTTAAGTGACTTTTTCTTGTCTTTGAGATCTGTAGGAAAAGATTTTTTTGGGGGGGTTGTTAACAATTGTTTTTCAGTTTTAAAAAGAAATCTGAAAATACACTGGGTCTAGCTAAGTGAGAAGTGGTACCAGACATGTGGGATGAGACACCATCAGGGTCCAGGTTCAACTCTTCCATCTTTGCAGCTGCTTTCCACCTCATCCAGTAAGAGTTCTGAGGTATTTCCTTGTTGTAGAGAGGAAACCATTAGGTTGGTAAAGGAAGGCTTATTCCATTGTACTTAAAACTAACTGCTAGTGGAAGGTTGGCATTTGTGCTGGAAAGATGGGTGCTCTGAGGTTGTGAGAGCTGTCCTGATCCTTAAGAGTCCCTTCCAGACTATCAGAGCTGCTTCCCAGAACCCATATTGGTGCTCACAGCCATCTGTGATTCTAGCCCAGCGTGCCTGACACTGTATTCTAGCCTCTGTGTACACACACACACATTCAAAAATGATTTTCATTAATGTGTGAAAAAGAATCCGTTTCATCTAAACTTAACATATTTTTGATAGTTTACTTTAATCTTCACATAGTTGCTTTCCAACTCAAAACTTTATAATCTTGAAAATGCCTCCCATCGTGAGTCATGTGCTGAGTTACTGAAGAACTCTCATCTAATCTCAGGAGCTCTCATTTACCAGGAACTTGGAGTAGTTTTTGAGTTATGGTTACATCTGTATAATGTATGTTTTTCTATCATAGAAATAAATTCCACATCATTTTGCTACCTTTTAATATGATTTTATTTTTTTTGACATGAAAGTTCTAAACAATTTTATAGTCAGATCCACTATTTGCTTTTTGTTTCATTTTTTAAAAAAGATTAGATCTTCTAAAAACAGCATTTTAAAAACTATAGCCATATCATAGGCAGTAAATGTATAGTAGATACTGTGTTTTACAATACTTTTGGCTAAGCATTTAAGAAACACGTCTTTAGTGACATTGAATATAAACAATCAGTATAGAGAGATGGAGCCCACACTATACCCAGGCTTCTCAGACATGGCTCTTATATTCTACTGTTCTACCTACATTAGAAGTATAATTGGTTTATCTAACCATGTAACTGAACTTCTGTCAGAAGCCTTCATTTTTAGAATGGCAATGCCTAGGGAATATACTTGAGATGGCTACAGTTTAGTCATAGTCTGTAACATTTAAGCCAGATCTTGCCCTGCAGTGGTGGTGCATGCCTTTATTTAGTCCCAGCACTTGGGAGGCCGAGGCAGGTGGTTCTCTGAGTTTGAGGCCATCCTGACCTACAAGAGCTAGTTTCAGGATAGGCTTGGACAGGCTCCAAAGCTACAGAGAAACCCTGTCTTGGAAAACCAAAAATAAGTAAGTAGCCAGAACTTTTTCTTGTGATTTATTGAAGTGACATCAACTACTTTTCTTTCTGAAACTTCTCTGAGTCAGGGTTCTCTGTATAGTCATGGCTATCTTGGAACTAGTTCTGTAGACCAGGCTGGCCTTGAACTCACAGAAATCCACCTGCCTCTGCCTCCTGAATGCTGGGATTAAAGGAGTATACCACCACCACTCAGCTCTTTCTGAGACTTTAAACATTTCTTTTCATTGATTTCTTGATCTTGATTTAACACTTTGTGCCGCCCCCCCCCACTTCTAAAGCCAAATGAAAACCAGTTCAAAAATTAGCAATAACATCTGTTTTGAGGCTTTGTTTTTTAATTTAATTAATTTTAATTTATTCTTTGATAGTTTCATGCATGCATATAGTGCATTTTAAAGTCATTTTTACTCCTGTTACTGTGTCTTATTTCCTCTCATTGAATCCCTCCTTCCCAGTAACTCTCCTTCCTATTTCTCTCTCTTTTTCTGTTGTGAGTCATTGAATTTAATTGGGATTGCTTGCGTGAACGTGGATGAGGGGTCACTTACTGATATATCTCTACTTCTCAGTGGCTATATCACTGAAGAAAATGACACTCCCTCACCTAGCAATTGTTAGCTGTCAATTGTTCCTTAGGAGTGGGGACTTGTGAACCCTTTCCTCATTTTTGATGAAATGTTAACTGGTCTATTCTTGTGTAGGTAACCATAACTACATTGAATTCATTAAGTACAGTAAACCATGTTTTGTCCAGAAGAGTTTTTGGTTTTGTTGTTTTTTTGCAGCACATCTCTTTATCTTCTGAGTCTACATTCACTATGTCTATATTTACATATTTGTATGTGTATCTGGTACCTTTGGAGCTATATATCTCAGAGTATAGATGATTTTAAGCCCTCATGTGGGTGCTGGGAACTAAACCTGTGTATTTCTTAATAGAAACAAATGTTTTTAACCCACGAGCCATCTTTCTAATCCCTTCATTTTTTAAAAAAAATGCATTTTGCCTGCATGTGTGTATGTATACTGTGTGCTTGCAGTGCCCATGGAGGCCTGAAGGGGGCATTTGAAGATCCTGAAACTGGATTACAGAAGGTTGAGAGCCGTTGTGTGGATACTGGAAACAGAATCTAGGTTTTCTGGAAGAGCCGCCAGTGTGTTCTTAGCCCTTGAGCCATCTCTCCAGTCTAAGTGAAGGATATTATAAATATAAATTTATGGTGTTCTTACTAATAACACATGCCCAATGAAGATCAAGAGCTGGAAAAGCGGTTATACTTTTTACTTGAGATGAGTCTTTTCTTTGTCTTCGTGTAGTGATCATTTTAAATTTGTGGTGATTTCATCTGAGTGCAGTACGAGATGTAGCTATAATCAGAAGAGAAGACATAGGAGACAAGACTACTCCTATTAAGAAGGGAACCACTCTTTCCAGAGCCAGCATGGCAAACAATGTCCTATTTAGTAGATTTTGACTCATACTTTTCACCAGCTTGTTTTGTGCCATTCTTCTAAATTAAGTGTATTTATTTCTTTTGCTTATTTAGGTCTTCTCCACTTACATTTCCATAGAGAACTTTGTTGGTGCCTCCATGTTCTTGTTCATCTCTTATCCTTCCTGTGCATGCTGCTGCTTTCATTTTCAGTCGTATCCATAGAACCTTTGCTTAGATTTTTCTCATCTTTATTTGAAGTCTCTGGTGCTGAATCTTTCAAGACTTACTACTCTTTACTGCATCTCATTACTTTAAGTTGTTGGGATCATCAGCCTCCTCATCACCTCTCTGTTAGTAAGCACCATTTGCTTCCTCATTATCATCATTGGCCAGTTGAGGATGACACCCAGATACCTAACCACGGATCCTGAACGCTTTCGCTGCTTTGAAGTTGTCTTTTGCTTTTCTCCATATGTTCAGGTTTATCAGGTTTTGTCTGTATGAGAAAAGGCTCTAGAACAGTGGTTCTTAACCTGGGCTGGCGTGAGGTGGGGGGCAGAGGACCGTTTTGCAGAAATTGCCTAAGACCATCGCATGTCACATGTTTACATTATTATTACAACAGCAAGATCACAGTTACGAAGTAACAACGAAATAATTTTATTGTTGGGGTTATCAAACTGTAGAAAAGACCCACAGTGTTAGGAAGGTTGAGAACCATTACTCTAGAATAACTGGTACATTCCTAGCTAGGACACAACTCTGTCTTTGAGTTAGATCTTTCCAACAAATGATGCAGGAGGTACAGGATACACAATATGCTATCGTGTCTTAAGGAAGTGCAAAGCAGTTCAGTTTTTGTGCTTTTTTTCCTTTTCTGCCTCATTGTGTTTCTTGTTTACTGTACTTAAGTGTTTGTTCTCTAGTTCGTTATAAATCAGTGCAAAGCTTTCTTTTACACATTTCCCTTTCCAAGTTCTCGTGTGAGAATTGAGTTTGCCACCCTAAATAGCTGCCCTTGCTTGAAGAAGGGGTCAGTACATTTACTTATTTGTGAGCAGTTACTACGGGTTTGGACTACTCATGTAAGTCCTGTAATTCTCATCATCTTCAGTTTCTTTTCAACTTTTCTTCGTGCTATCTGACATGTATTTTGTTGACCACGCTTAGGGAATGACAGCTTTGAGAAATATCTTTTCTTACCCTATCCATCTGTCTGTCCATCCATCTGTCATTTATCTAATGTTGTGGGTTTGTTTTTTGTTTTTTTTTTTTGTTTTTTTTTTTGAGGAAGGAGGCAAAATCTCTCTTATGTTTCCTGTCTATCCTAAAACTGATTATGTAGATCAGGCTGGCCTCAAACTCTCAGAGATCCACTGCCTCTGCCTTCCAAGTGCTGGGATTAAAAATGTGCTCCACTATGTCCGGATCCTTTCTTATTCTTAAACTAAAAGTCTTGTATTCTGTAATCCTCTTTTTCTGCTCATCCTTTTGCTGTCCCTAACCTGAACCTGTTTCAGGTTGAACATTGAAGAGATGGATACACAACATAGGTGGGGGATTGTAAGTGTGTACCACTGCCACTACATCTGACAAAACTAAATATGTTTGCCTTCTAGTAGCAAGCAGATTGTATCCCTTCTTATGGGATGAGAACTACTAAGATTTACCTGTCCATTAACTGAAGGATGAAAAAAACCAGACAGTGTACATTGCTATTGTTTTAGATGTAGAAGTCATGTTCTCTCCATTTAACAAATGGAAAGCTATTTTAGAAAATCTCAATTTTCATTTATTCATCTTCTTAATCCTGAATTCATTACCACACTGTTTTTAATCCCTGGGTTTTTTTTTTTTTTTTTTTTTTTTTTGCATGCAGTACTCCTCCTGTTTTTCTTTTTCATGGTTTCTGACCTACTTTATACCTTTCACATAAGTGTCTAAACGTTGTGTTGGAGCCTGTCCTTCCTGGGTCATCTTTCTCATCTGTCAACATACAATGTACATTACTTGGATGGGCTCTTGCTTTTCTTGGGAGAGAGGTTGTTCATATAACACACACTCTGAAGCATGGTACTGGGTCTCTGCTTCTATTACCCTGTATCATTGTTAATGGAGCCTGAAAACATTTCTTCTTTTCTCTCAGGAGATGGTGCTGATGCTGCCTTCTCTGTGAGCACTGTCAAAGCATCTGGAAGAAGAAGTCTGGTTTTAGATTTTTTTAAAAATCTACTTGTCCTTTGACACTGGACAGTGAACTATCTGAAACTTTATTTTTGTTTTGTTTTGTTTTTAGTTTAGAATAATTTGTCCATTTGTAAATACTACTTTAATCTTCTTTTGCTGAATAGTATATGTAATTTTGTAGAAATTATTCTAAAAGTGTGTGTGTGTGTGAGAGAGAGAGATGCATGCACACCCACCTACCTGTCCATGTATGAGTACACATGCCAATGTTTGTGCTAGTGGAGGTCAGGAGTTAACATTGGTCTCTTCCTACATCCCTATCTGCTTTATTTTAAAAGATTTATTTTATTTGTATGAGTGTTTGCTTGCATGTATGGATGTGTGCCACTTGTAGCTTGCTGTCTGGAAGCCAGAAAAAGGCATTAGATCCCCTGGGACTGGAGTTTTGTTTGGTGATGAGCAGCTATGTAGATGCTGGGAACTGAATCCAGGTTCTCTGCAAGAGGAACTAGTGTACTTAATCATTGTGCCATTTCTCCAGCCTTCCTGTGTTTTATTTTATTTATTTATTTATTGAGACAGTTGGCTAGAAAAACTGGTCAGTGGGACCCTGGGATCCTGCTATCTCTCTCTACCTCTGAGCCTTGTCATTATTAAGTATGTGCTACACACCTGGCTTTCTTCGGTGGGTGGGGTGGCTAGTAATAAATTTGCGTGCTGGGGATCTGAACTCAGGTCCTCATACTTGTTCAACAAGGACTTTACTCACTGACCTGTGTGGCCTGTGTTCCCAGCTCCTGACATTTTATATTTAATAAAATGAGTCATGGGCTTTGTGGGGAGGCTTGTTTGTTACTTTTAGTATCAACATGTTTCAGAAGAACAGTGGTGATTTCTTCTGGAATTTTAGAGTTCTTCCTTTTTACAATAAAATTGAGAGGTTAATGTTCTGATGTACTTTATATATTCAATATTGTGAGCCTGTTAATAGTCTTAATTAGTTTTCAACTATTTTAATGGCAAAGCATTTCTATATTCCTATGTTATTCTAGTATCTCAGGCCAACACCAACCGAAAGAGTTGATTGTACTGTCTTGTCAGCAGCACCTAGTTCACCTTTGTGCAGGTTTACTTTGATAACTGATTCCACCCATTCCTTTTCTGACTAAGGATTTGTTGAAATATTATATCATTTGCCCTAGAATTGTGAGCATTCTAGTTTCTAAACATATAGTAAATATTAATTGTTCATTCTTTGAATGCTCACCTGTCTCTTAAGCTTGGTCTTTGTTTCCATTTATTTGGGATGCTTTTTGTAGTTTTGATTATGTGTGTATAGCATCACAATTTGTTTAGAATACAGCAGAAGCCCTGCTTTGTTTTTAGTGTGTTGCCGTCTTAATGCTGACTTGAATATTTTCGAAAGTTGGTTTTTAAAGTATCCTTTAAAAACCGGTTTTGGAAAAGGTTGCCTTAACGTGTTTCATCTTGTAAGAATCTGGTGCTGCTTAAATAACAGAATTAAGGAGATAAACGATTCAACAACATTTTTGTGGTTGTAAAGATTAAAATCTGTATAAAAGCAATGATATATTAAAATGATGTTCACTTTACCTCACAAGTTCTATAATAGAGTTGATGAACCGTAAATTATAAGCTTTGGTGTGACTGTAACTCACCTAGTAAATGAGTGCACGAGGACTGTTGGGTAGTGAGAGGACCCACTGGATCGCACTATCTCCTTGACAGGATCTCCTTGGTGTCATCTACCCTCTTTAGAAGTAGTTAGTAGGAAGGCTCATATTAAGGTCTTGTGGATCAGTCTTTCTATGGAGTCTAGCTTTCTCTCTAACTGGTGCTTTTTTTTTTTTCTTTTTCTTTTCTTTTTTTTTTTTTCTGAGACAGGGTTTCTCCCTAGCTTTTGGTTCCTGTCCTGAAACTAGCTCTTGTAGACCAGGCTGGCCTCGAACTCACATAGATCCGCCTGCCTCTGCCTCCCGAGTGCTGGGATTAAAGGCGTGTACCACCACCGCCCGGCTAACTGGTGCTTTTTTAAAGAGCTTACAGAAGTTTTGTAAACTCATTAAATAGACTTTGGTTTTTAATTACTCCCTAGGTTTTAGTGCTACTTCAGGTTTTTAGTCTGTAGGGTCCAGGAATGGGAAAATTTTAGATTTGATAGAATAAGATGGAGTTAATAAGCATAAGATTTTTGCTTATATTAAATAATGGGATTCCTTGGGTTTTTTGAGAATTATAGAACAGCAGTGACCTTAAAGTGAACGTGCTGTTTTCTCCTTCCATCCCCCTCAACACCCTGACTTCACCTCTCTCATTTCGTTTTCCTGAACACTACCCAACTTGCTGTTTCCTGTTAAATAATAACCTATATATCTGTGAAGTAGGTTTTCTGACCCGTTGTTGGAATCGTTTGTGTTCTCTCCTTGTACTGTGTACCCTAGAATCTGTCTTTAATCCTGTTAGTAAATCTTTCATTTATGTTTCCATCATGTAATGGCATAGAATAGCATTCCCATTTCAAAAGGAAGGAATTAGGGCACAGCAAGGGAAAACTGGACCAACAACCCAGTAGGGCAAGCACCAAATCCTGTAGTTCCATGTCTGGTTTCTGGGGCTTTGGTTGCAAAGGACTTACTTAGGTGGCTCTACTCCTGGCTTTGCTGTGTTTAAAATGCATCTTTCTTTTAGTCTGGTTCTACTCTTTGATGCAGCTCTGAGGCAGAAAGAAGAATTTGTGGCAGAATTGGTGGGAGGGCTTTGAAACCAGGGCAAAAGGAAAGGGCAAGGGCCTTCAAATACAAATGAAGAGCAGACTAAGGGAAGTAGAACTGTCAGTAGTGTTCACTGCAGGAGAGGGCGTGTGTAACATGCTGTGTCTGTTGGCTGAGTCTTTGGCACAGTCACTGCTAATTGCTGTTACGTAGATTGACAGTGAAAAAAGCAATAAACAGGGCAGAAATAAATAAAAATGTATGTAATGTAATTGCTGCCTTTCTTGTACAAGCACATGACTTGGCTGCACCATTAAGTTTTCCTCTAAGGCTGCACATATTTTTTTATCTTGCCCCACTTGTTGCTCTTGGTGCTTCACATAACCCTTTGCCGATCTCATACACCTTCTTACTTGACCTGCTCTCTAGTCATATTTGATTCCCAAATACTTCCTTTTAATCTTCTGTAGTCACTGTATTATATTGATTATATTGTTAGCTGTTTATCTATATGGCCCTGAGCATCAAGCTAAATATATATATATATATATATATATATTTTTTTTTTTTAAAAAAAACCTTCATATATTCTCCCCCACATTTCCACTCTCAACACAGTTGTACACACTTACCAATAACTCTGTGTGTTCCATCCAGCTTGGCTGTTAGTAGAGTTATTAGTTACAGTTATTAGTCATTGTCCAGACTGATCTGCTCTGTGATCCCCTCTAGTCCCTCCTGCCTTATCTGTCATATCCTTCTAAATTGTCTTCATTTTACTGTTACTGATAGTATATACCATATTTCCTGCTCTTGGTCTTAACCTCTCAAATTTTTCCCTTGTTATCTGATCTCCTATCATGTTTGCTATCTGTTTTATTATTAGGAAGAAAAGTTCAGATTCTATTAAAAAAAAAAAAAAAGCACCCTAGTTCTCCTGCCCAAGCTCTTGCTTACAACTGAAGCCTACTGAATTACTTGGAAGACCATGCCCTGAAGCAGGATTATAAAAATTCAGGGACAAAAATTGGGGTTCAATCTGAAGATCTGAAAAAGCAAAACCGCTAGCCACTGGCTCTTACCTCGACCTTAATCTGAAATGGCCATCTGCCTCCTAGTATCTCAGAATGAGACAGTGTATTGAGAGCTGTTTTCTTCCATTTTGTAATCGTCTCTAGGGCTGAGATTAAAGGTGTGCACTACCGTGATTAAAGGCTTGCACTGCCTGGTTTCTATGGCAACTAGTGTGACTACTGGGATTAAAGGTGTGCGTTACCATATCCTGTTTTGTAAGGCTGACCAGTGGGACTGCCTTACTCTCAGGTCTTCAAGCAGTCTTTATTTATTAAAATACGGTTGAAATGCCACTACAATGCCCCTCAGGCTTTCCTGCCTTTGAGCCTCCTTTTAGGACATTGACCCTTTGTCCGTCTTGGTTTAACTTGTCCAATTTGTCCTTTGTTATTCAAGTCACACTTATGATCTCATGGCTTAACTTTGTAGCATTAGATACCTGTTTATTCCTAGAACTTACTGTATTATACCCATTAGTTATATATCACAGCCATATAGGCCAAATTTAGCTAGTACAGTGTAGGTACTTGTGCTGTTTTAGGTTCATGGATGTTCTGAGTTCTTGGGAGTGTAGAGCTCCATTTGGAATGTCTTTATCTGTGAATTTTTTTCCTGTGAGCTTGTGGAGCACAATACCTATGTCTGTGCCCCAAGTGCCAGCCACAGTGCCCAAAATGTACCATTGAATGTACTTATGTACCGTTCAGTGACTGAATCCTGATAAGTGAGTTAGGTAGGTATATTTTTGTTCCATGAGTCCTGAAATGTAGAGCTTTATATATTTTGGTACAGTTTTATGACAAAATATCATTGTGGAAAAAATTGAAAATCTTAGTATATTTTGGGTTACATATGGCTGAATTCTTGGTTGTCAAGAATGCTTCTACACCAGGTGGTAGTGGCACATGCCTTTAATCCCAGCACTTGGGAGGCAGAGGCAGGCTATAAGAGCTAGTTCCAGGACAGGCTCTGAAGCTACAGAGAAACCCTGGGGAGGGGGGTGCACCTGAAAAAAAAATCTTATTGTGGAGTGTAAGAGATAGGATTAACTGTTAGTCCTTGTGGATAGAAGGAACAAATAGTTGCTGTAGAGGGAATTGTACCTGTGTGGAACATTCTTCTCTTGAATGTTTGGGGTACTAGTTTTCTGGATGACTTAGTATTGAGAATTCCTATGGCAGTGAGCTAGATGGCCTGCTCTGTGACGGCCATGAGGCTTATAGTAAGAACGACGGTCAGATGTCTTCTCTTTGGTATGACATTTTTCCTTGCATGACAGTGGTGCAGCTGGTCTCATTTTAACTGTTCTTACTTGGTTTGGATTGTTAGTGAAGACATGAAAGTAAAATAGAATGGTATGAGTGACTTTGTGATTTGTAATCTTAAACTGCCTTTTAAAACTTTTCGAAGGTATTTATGCTTTTTGAAAATACTCAGATGTGAGAGAAGTGCTTCCAGTCTTCTCACAGCCTAGAGACAATGTCTTTGCTGACATTTTAGTGAGTGTCCTTAGGTGCTTTTATATACCTACTTGTATTACTTTCTTTCTCTGCCCCTTCTCTGTCTCTGTCTCTGTCTGTCTGTCTGTCTGTCTGTCTGTCTGTCTGTCTGTCTGTCTGTCTCTCTCTAAGATTTAATTATGTATACAGTGTTCTACCTGCGTGTATGCCTGCAGGCCAGTAGAGGGCACCAGATTTCATTACGAGTGGTTGTGAGCCATCATGTGGTTGATAAGAATTGAACTCTCAGACCTCTGGAAGAGCAGCCAGTGCCCTTAACCGCTGAGCCATTTCTCCAGCCCTGCCCCTTCTCTTCTTACGCACGAGCAAGCCGCTTTAAAGATACAGCAGTTTAACAGTGCCTATGTTTTGTTTATTTTATTTTGTTTTACTTCTGTTTATCATTATCATGCATCTGCTGTTTAGTTAGAAATGCAGCAGTCCACGTAGTTTTTGGAGCTGCACATTGTTGTGTATCATAATCCTTATTGCCAAATCTCTACTGAGAGTTCTTTGTTACTTTATCTCTTTCTAAAACAGAGTGAATATAGGTCTGTTAAGGAAAACTTACTTGGAGGAACTACAAGAGAGGAATATTTTTTATTTTTGTCTTAGTCACTGTTTTTTTTTTTTTGCTGTGATACATATCTAATATATATAATATTTATATTAGTTTTATGGTCGGGGGTCACCACAATGTGAGCAACTGCACTAAAGGGTTATAACATTAGGAAGACTGAAAGCCACTGTTCTACATGAAAATGGGATATTAGCTATTCTTTCAGTTTTGTATCTTAGATGAGGCATAGAAAGCACTTCACTGTGTACTCCCAGGGTGTTCATAGTAAGCCAGTTTTTGCTGTTTCTTCTGTACTTTAGCACTTTAAGTGTAGTTGACTAATTATCAGTAATGTTATTTTAAAACTTGTAATTTGTTTAGCCTGTGGCCTTTTCCCTTTCTAATATAGTATTTGAACTCTTAACTTGGTAGTTTAAAATGTCATTCATATCAAATAAGGAAGCTGTGTTAGGCTTTATAATAATTAGTTCATCTTTTTATTTTCTGCCTTCTGTTAGAATTGCAAGTGGACAGAAACAAGCTTTATGAACTTAATATATGTAATACTTTAGTAGTTCTTAAAGCCAAAAGTGACATCCAGTTTGAATATGTAGGAGTTATGTGGGAGTGCCACTGTGAAAAGATAATTCACGTAATCTTGCGTGGCAAGTGCTACGAGCCATTGTGATGGTGCACAGTGGGGACCTTACATTTTTTTTATTATCCCTTCTTATGTTTGCCTTATGTGTTTCTTCACTTCTTTTATTTCAGTGCATAGCATCATAGAGGGGAAATGTTTAGCCTTACAATAAAGGAAGTGATTAATTTAGAAAGAAAAGCAGTTTTGGCCTTTATCCTGGAAAGAGGTTTAAAGATATAAGTTTGAAAGTTGTTGCTCAGTTTTGAGGTACCCTCAACCCCCAGCACTCAAAAACGTGTAAGGATGGTTTAGAAGTGATGCATGCACATTTCACATTTTACAAGGCTAAAAGTCTTCACATGAAAAAGTTTACCTTGGATTTGATTATCTGATTTCCACTAAGAAAGTTATTTATATTATACTAAAATATGGAAACTAAAAGACTTAAATCCTTTTAGTAGAAGAGTTTAGTGAATGGAACACTAAAGAGTAAGACCTAGTAGAGTCAAATGTCCTTTGGAGGCCTAAAGTGTGTTAACTTCCTATATTTGGTTTTCAAATAGACACCAAATCCTACTGCAAGCGAGTTTATACCTAAAGGAGGATCAACCTCCAGGCTGAGTAACGTGTCC
Organism: Chionomys nivalis; assembly: GCF_950005125.1. Taxonomy (NCBI): domain Eukaryota; kingdom Metazoa; phylum Chordata; class Mammalia; order Rodentia; family Cricetidae; genus Chionomys; species Chionomys nivalis. The sequence continues at coordinate 85,324,882 of NC_080088.1, read as the reverse complement.
CAGTCAAATATGTCTGCCTTCTCTCAAGTTCTCTCTCACCCATCCATGGGAAGTCCTGCTTCTGCTGGATTAGCACCAGGTAAGTTGAGTAACTCTCCAGTGAGTTTCAGGTATCACATCTGTAAGCATTGTGGCTTTTTGTTTGTTTGTGTTGTTTTTATTTATTAGAAGTGAAATTGTATACTTGAATGATTCACTCTGCGACAAAGAGCATCTGTCTTAGCCTCTCAGCCTGGAGTCACTTAGAGCTGGAATAACATACTTGTGTTACCAGGGAGATTTAGCTCTGCCCCCCTCCTCTCTTGCTTTCCCCACTCTTGCCCACTCCCTTGCCACTTCTGTCCTTCCATTTGGTTTCTTCCCATGCCTTCTCATGTGGGTCTTTTCTGTTTGTTTTTTAGTTAGTAAGTAAGTAAACATTTTCAGCTCTGGAAAACAATGTCAGAACTGAATGTCTGGTAGTATAAAAATGCATATATGCAATCTACTATTAGGAGTTTTTCCCCATGAGGTGGATTCATTTTTTTTTTTAAATACAAAAGCATAGTTTACATATCTAACATGTCTGTACTTCTGCATAGCTTTATAAATTGCTGCTTTGTGTATGTAAAGAATCAACAGTAATGAGCCACATATGCCAATCACAAAACATGGGTTTGCTTAGCCAATGCCTTATATGTATCAGAAGTAATATTGTGTGCACATAGTTGATAAGACTACTTGAGAGTTTGTCATTTTAAGGAATGCAGGCTTCACACATGGCTACAGGTGCAGTACTCTGCCCCCCCCACAAAAGCCTTTTTTTAATATTATAGGGAATTTAAATTTTCAAGCATTTAGTTTAGAAACATCCATAACAACTTTGTGGTTTTGAAACTCTAGTAACTGCTAACTTGTAGGAGCTGTTTTAGAGGTCCCATATTTGAGTAGCATGGTGCAGGCGTGTCCAAGGCACAGCCCCACACAAAATCTCACACTTAGTTAAAGCATTATGATTCTTTTTCCTTTGTAACCTGATTAGCAGTTCTCAAGCGTGAACTTTGTAGATGATATCTTGTTGCAATGTCCAAAGGTTGGACCTGTACCTCTAGGGTTAATTAATTTTAGCTTAATTAATTTAACTGAGAAAATGCTTTTTCTCCTGCATAACTAACATTAGAATGATTACTCTTCTTCCTATTAATGACAAAGTAACCATCCTTTGGCACTATTGGAAGTAGGTCTGTATCCTATTAAAGTCTTGATCTTTAACAGCTATTGCGCCAGGAATGTTTGTTCAGATGACAGTTGTCTAAGTACTGGGGCGATGAAACACTTTCCTTCTTCTACCATGTATTAGTGACTTAACTCTTGAGAGGAGAAAGTAAAAACTGAATTGTCCTTTTTTTCCTGAACACCATTTTTATAACCCTTCATTGCCTTCCATTATTTTTCCCATAAATTACAATGTTTGGGGAAGTCTCCTTTAGGTTATAACCTAGTGTCTGTAGTCTTAGTTGTATTCTTACATTGAACCTGTGACCATGAGCCACAGTTCTAAGTGTCCTAGTGTGGTTTACGAATTTAAGGAATGGAAATTAGCTTGGGCTTCAATGCCTTTTCGAACCCCTGCAATTATATTTATATTTTTTATTTGTAAGTAGGTGTTTTTCTTTGTATGCTGATTTTATTAACAGGTTTATAGCCTTTCAGAAATTAAGATCATTAGTTTACACCTTTCTCAGAAGCACAGTATATAAGAATACTTATACACAGCATGGTCTAGAGATTTTTCTAATGACTTTGTCTTTGCAAAGATTTTCCTGAACTGATTTTTTAGGAATGAAATTTTGAATGTGCCAAGTTGTGAAATAATAGTTTAGTGCTTCTGTGCCTCAAAAATAATTTAATCATGAAAACTATTTTTGTTGACTTTTTTTAAAATCACAATTTTTCCCAATAGTGTTTTGGTTTTATAATAAGGTAAGGATTGACATACTTTAATTAGCTATTATATTGACATACTTTAAATTAGCTATTAAATTAAGCCAGAGCATGTTTAAAAGAGAGAGAGTAATAGAAAATCATACCTTTCTGGGGTAGTGTTCTTTATTCTCATGTGGTATGATGTGTGCAGTTGTGACTCAGGGACTGGACACTTCTTGTTCTGTTAATGAGAGAATTCTTGAGTTTGAAAAGATGATTATTAACATATAAATAAGAAAAGGCCATAGAGCGTCTTTAGCATTTTCAAATATCCCTCTTTTTATGTTTTCAGATTGACCAGTCATTGTATCTTATTGTAAATTATTGACCAGACAGTATATCTTATTGTAAATTTTATATGCTTGATATAAGAAGGAGAATAATTACTATGCTAAGCACTATTAATGGTTCTTACTTATTGCTAATTTTATTTTAGGTTTTTTGTTTGCTTGTTTTTACATTACTGGGGTTAAACCCAAGGCCTCATGTCCTAGGTAGATGCTCTGTCACTCAGCTACACATTTTCTCTGCTCCTCCTATAAGCCGAAGGAAATAAATAGCCAGTTTTTTGAGGAAGTGACCAGTTGTTTTCGCATAGTCCTGGAAGTGGTGGTGCCAAATGATGAGCTGAACTACTAATCTTGATGTTGTTACTCTTGTCTTAGGGAAAGTGTGGGAGAGATACAAAGGAGAAGAGATGGGGACATGAATTGATTCATCATTCTTATTTATCAGTGTTGAAACATTTTTTAAATGTGGGCTTTACAAACGTCCTTATGATTTTAAATAGTTTGAAATTTCTTGAAAGTCCTTTGCTAAAAATAAATTCTGTGGTTCATTAGGTCTTTGATGTTTTCTGTCAGAGTTGAGGAAGGGTAGAGATTTAATTCCTCTTAATTGTTGCACATTTGGCTTGTTTAGCAATCTAATACTGGAATCCGAGTGGACGGAAATAAGTTTTCATAGTGCTTGTTTACAGGGTTATTTCTGACAAGTGAAGTCTTTGTTTAAGCTCAGCTCACATGTCAGTGGGCTGGAAGAAAATAGAAATGATCAGTTATGTTGAACTGTATTGTGCTTGGCTGTCCCTCATCCACTGCTATTAACTCAATCTTTGTCAGTTGCTCTTAATGTTTTCCACATAGTTTTAATTACACTTTTTAAATTAGTTCTTGTATGCATATATCCATAAAACTGATTTGTTATAAATCAGAAATGTAAGAGGGCAAACCAAGAAAAATAATTAAATTATCAAAATGAATAGGTTAAAAAAATACCTCCTATAAATTGTACAGAAAAGAGCAATCTTGTAAAATGAAATCAACAGCTATATCTGACTGACTAAATTATTTTTTATTTTATTTTTTTTAAAAAAGATATTTATTATGTATACAATATTCTGTCTGTGTGTATATCTGCAGGCCAAAAGAGGGCACCAGACTTCATTACAGATGGTTATGAGCCACCATGTGGTTGCTGGGAATTGAACTCAGGATCTTTGGAAGAGCAGGCAATGCTCTTAACCACTGAGCCATCTCTCCAGTCCCTAACTATATTATTATACCAATATCTAGCTAAAGAAATGTGCAGCTGAAAATGACCAGCAGGCATCTGATGTTACACAATATCCAAACTCATACTTAAAATCATCTATCTTAAGCTGCATGAATCAGTCAGAACACAAAAGCTCAGAGGCTAACACTGTAATTGCCTTGTGTTTATGAATGATGTAATATTGCAAGTCAAAAAAGATTTATGAGTTATTTTTTTTTTTGGTTTTTTTTTTTTTTTTTTTTGGTTTTTTTTTTTTTTTTTTTTTTTTTTTTTGAGACAGGGTTTCTCTGTGGTTTTGGAGCCTGTCCTGGAACTAGCTCTTGTAGACCAGGCTGGTCTCGAACTCACAAAGATCCGCCTGCCTCTGCCTCCCAAGTGCTGGGATTAAAGGCGTGCGCCACCACCGCCCGGCAGATTTATGAGTTATTAAACATGATTATGATGAGTAGGATAGAACTCTAAACACATTTCCTTATTATTTTCCAAGTCTACCCTAAAATGAATTCTGTGAGATTCTTAAGTAATTCTATCACAATTTAATTATGACATTTTAGTCTGATTTGATTTCTCTGAATTGTTTATATATTTCTATTAGTAGAAATAATTCGTGATTAAAATTTAAGTATTTGCAATTCTTAATAATGCTTTCTTATTAAAACCTCATTTTGTATTGGGAAATAATTTAATTGGTGCATATTTCTTGAATACAGTGAATTTTATTTAATGACTCAATAAATAGCCTTGACGAACTTTTAAGAATTAAAGTTCAATTATATAATTAAATAAGTCACACAAAAATGAACCTCAAGGAAGTTTTAACAGTGTCAGAACTAAAAGTCTATGTGGTGAGGTACTGACCATTCCTATAAGCAGCTTTAAAGTACTTGTATTATTTTAAAGTTGCATGTGCCCATCTTTTTGTAACTACTTTGTTTTTCAGGTATATTCATAATTTATAATCATTTAAATCTTGGGTTCTCTAGTTTGAGGATTACTTTATTAAAATAACAAATTTAAAAAGTTAACAATTATTTTACTGTTAAGATCAGGGCCTTCAGCGTCTTTGAGCAGAGGAGCATTTTGTTGCCCTTTAATGTTGAGCTTGTCGGAGAAGGGTCTGCTGCATGTGTGCATGTGCAGACACAAACTGTCGTACCCGGGGAAGGTTGCTGGCAGTGGAACTCTAGACTATACCCAGGTTGAGGATGCCATCTGGCTGTATTCCCTGTCCCACTTGGGAATTTCAGGAAACTGAGGCAAGACGTTTTTGGCGCAGAGGGGGATGTGGCTGCAGCAGCTGGCTTGGAGACATGTCAGGTAAGGCTGTAATAGCTAATAGTTGATTAAGACTCTATAGCTGTGGAATCCCTGGTTAATTTGCCCGTTAGACTTGAGAGTTCCAGTTGTGGGTTTATTGCATGAATTAATTGCATTATGTTGGCTCCCTTGTCCCTGAACTGAGGGGAGGGGCTGGGTGGGAAGAAGTAGGCTCCTTCGAGGATAGGTGGCAGACTCAGTGACCTATATCTGTAGCAAAGGTTCCTACAGTTCTTGGATAAGATTGTACTGTTGATATTGAATGTGACTTGATGCATTTGAAACATGGACAGTTCTTCTAAAGTAGTCTTATGATTTTCCATATACTGCTTGGTTTCTGTTTGAAGACAGCTTTAAAATCTGAAATGTCATTGTTCAGCGACCTTTAGGGAGCAGAAAACAATTACAGAAGTAAAGACTGAAGATGAATAGCACAAATAGTGTTATGATTCTTGAATTGGATTTAAAAAGGGTTTTAATGGCCTGTGAGTTTCCTCGACATACTTTGTGTAAGTAAAAATCATAACCAGTGCAAGAGAGTCTGAGCTACATTAGTGCATTGTACTGGTTCTGACTGAGCTAAGAGACAGAGAACATATATTAGCAAATGCCCAGAATACTCGTGAGTCTTAGGTTAGTGTGGAGAGCTAGAAACCGTTCCTCCTCCCCGATTAATATCAAATGGGTTTAGAGCTACAGTAACTTTTTAGTTGACTATTTCTAGTGCATTTAGGCCACAGTGAAGAGGGAGTGTGGTGAGTACATTCACTCTGCTGTGATTACTCGTGTAGTTGGGAGCAGTCCTCATTCTGGAGGGATAGTCTGAATGGTTGCAACCCTCTCTGTTCGATTATCATTTGAATCTTAGCTTGATTATCAAGGTCATTTTTGTTGCTTTGTCTTTTAGATGTGCATAGAGGTTAGAGGATAGGGCACATGCAAAGGGTCTTAGTGAAAAAGAAGATTTACAGACTTAGCCCTTTCTTGTCCCTAGTACAAATAAACATTCAATGAGGAAGCCTAAGAACAGCTCTTGGTGTGGGCTGAGAATTTAGTTCTGAGTTATTTGGTCCTGAATCTCTTATATACTAACATTGCTGAAATGAGATTCCCTCCCCTACAGTTGGAGTAATAGTTCTGTAACTAGTAGCTAGGAGTAGTCACTTATTGGGGGTGGGGCAGTGCTTTGGTGTGCTCTGGAGACAGCTATGTAGATGAATGGAGTGGCAATGATACTTTTAGTTCCTAACTGCTCCATCATTGCTTCATGGAGTGCAGTAGTGTGGATTAAACTGCAGAAACAGATCCCCAGATGCAGAGGCTACATAGAACAGAAGTGCATTTCTTGGTTATAGTTGAGGGCTATTGTTCATATCTCTTCTCAGCATCTCACTAGTCAGCCAGAAGCCACAAAGGAAGGAAAGCATGATGGGAAGTCTGGAAGGTTCTTCCATAGCATTTCCCCATGGGCAGGATCTACTCTGCTTTAAATAGTTGTGTTATAGTTCTCTCTTCTTTAGATGCAAGGTATTAGCTCAACTTTGAGGCATTATTTACATATTTTAAGTCTATAGTTTAGTTTTTTTAACCCATTCCTCTCCCTTTTTTGCTTATAAGATGGTATCTAAGCAGCTACAGTAACTGGTCTAAGTATCTTTAAGTGAACAGAGAAAGAAAAAGATGGTTCTTTTGATCCCCCAAATTAATTTAGTAGCCAGCACCTCTCATGTGCCCCTTTTTATGCACTTATTTTTTTTCATATTAGCACACAAAATAATGGATTAAATTCATTACTGTTTCTACCTGGTCTCTGTCCTTTCCCTCAGTTGCCACCTTTCTACTTTAAAATCTAGATTGTGCCTGTGAGAGAAAACATGGCACACCCATCTTTGTCTTTATGAGTCTGCTTTATTACGTGTGTCATGCTGTGTGGGGTGTGCCCACCTTCATCATGTGATCTAGGGCTAAATCTGATGCTGAAGCAAGCACTCCACACTGTTCTGGTGCTTGGCTGAAGTGATCTAAATGCTGTGGATTAACAGGTGACTACCAGTGAAGAGACTACAGTACAGAAGATCTTGTCATCTCAGGTCTTTGGTCAAGTTCGTGGACACACAGGTCACTTTTCTGTTCTTTTCAAACATTAGAGACTAAAGAAAGTTAACCATCATAGGCCAGTGAGTAAGGTGGATGAGTTATTCATAATTTTAGGGATTTATTTTCTGTGCTTTATATGCCAACATTCTGAGGATGAAGGTTAAATTAATGACAGCTCTAGAAATTCTGATATTTATAAAGGGAAGATGACTGTATGTAGAAAGGAATCTCCACCTTGTAATACTGAAAAATACATGACCGATAATAACGTTATTCAGTTTGTATTGAGTGGACACTGTTGTAGGCAGCTTTAGGTTTTTTAATCATTTTATGAATTGATAAATGGGTGTTTCTAATATTAATATATATTCATCTATCTCCTACCGTAGATGCAAATTCACCGTGAACTACAATTGTATGTACCCATTTTAAAAATCCTCTAGTTAATGACAAGAAAACCAGATGTAGATTAAACTGCATTTATTTTGGTCAGATTCCCATGCCTTCTATGAAAGTTTTTTTACTTTTTAGGAAAAGTTAACAAAGCTTTGAGGAAGTGTGTGGAAACAAATGTCACTTTTTATATAATATAACGAAGAGAAATAAATAGTTGTACTAATCAGTTTGAAACATTTTATTGTTTTTGTTTGTATTTGCTCCCAACTGTGAAAGACACCATGTCTTAGTCAGGGTTTCTATTAAGAAACACCATGACCATGGCAGCTCTTATAAAGGAAAACATTTCATTGGGGCTGGCTTACAATTTCAGAGGTATAGTCCATTGTCATGGCAGTAATATGGCAGCATGCAGGCAAGCATGGTACTAGAGAAGGAGCTCAGAGTTCTACATCTTGATCTGCAGACAACAGGAAGTGAACTGCCACACTGGGTAGTATCTTGAGCATATATGAGACCTCAATCAAAGTCCACGCCCAGAGTGGCATACTTCCTCCAACAAGGCCACACCTCCTAATTGGTCCACGCCCAGAGTGGCATACTTCCTCCAACAAGGCCACACCTCCTAATTGTTCTATTTCCCATGGACCAAGCATTCAAACACATGAGTCTATGGGAGCCGTTCCCATCCAAACCACCCATCTCTTCTCTTTCCCAGGTTCTCCCAAAGCCACAGGGATCTTGCTATATATTGCCCAGGCTGGCCTGAGACTTAGAAATGTACCCTTCCCCAAGTGCTGATATTTAAGCATATGTCATCACATGCAGCATCTAAATAAAGTTTATCTTCATTGTCTCATTTCATGGTTTTTAGTTCTTGGTTTATTGATTGAAAACTATTCATTTGGCTGGCTATTAAAGGATTGCAAAATAAGAGTTTAATCAGATACCACAAACCCCAGAAAGTCTTAGATCCAGTATTCTACCGTGAATCTAGATTTTGAGTGCCTTAATATAAAATTATTTTACCACATTTTGTAAATATTATTTCAGGGCTGGCAAGATGGCTATTAGCAATGGTGCTTGTGGACAAGCTGAACAACACCTTAATTTGATACCTGGGGCCGACATGGTGGAAAGAGCACAACTGCCACAGTTATCCTCTGACCTCTACTTGTGCACCCGGGCTCCACCCACCCCTTCCTCACAAGCCTTTCATAATGACAAAATCTGTCTCCATTTGAACTAAAATGCTGTTCAAGGGTAGAATTTTGTGTCTTTGGTATTTACGCTCCTGTTATTTCATGTGTGCTTTTATTCTAGTTTTAAACTCTTATTAGGTACTTTGTACACTACCCACCATCACCTGCTTGTTTGTCCCCACCACTCAAAGCAGTGAACCTAGGGCCTACATTCTGCCGGATGAAATGCTTTACCATTGAGTTAGTCTTACTCCTCACTTGACGTTTAACAGTTGGTTCTGCACTGAGTTTGGTGATGCATGCTTTAAGTCCAATACTTAGGATAATCCTAACAGTTCAGGTTAGCACCAAACAAGCCGTGTCTCCAGATAAAAGTTACACATTTTATCTCTTCTGGAGACTATAAGTTTGAGGGAGTTTTCTCAAGTGCATTCATTGTTCCTGTAATACCTTCATTCTTGGGAGTATAATTTTTTTTCTCCTGTGGATGAGAAATATTCTGTGGTGGTAGGCATTGTTTTTTACATTGTAGATTTTGTATTTTGAACTTTTTGGGTTTTTTAAAACAGGGTTTTTCTGTATAACAGCACTAGTTGTCCTGGGACCTGCTTTGTAGACCAGGATGGCCTTGAATTCACAGAGATCCACCAGCCTTTTTCCCTGTGCTAGATTTAAAAGCATGCGTGACCACACCTGGCTCATATTTTGAACTTTTTATCTTTCTCTTGAGGGAAATGAATAGCCACCTCAGGATGTTTTAAAATCAAGGTAAAGGTGAAAATTGGCTTTCATGGTCTTCTAAGAAGACATTTTCTTTCTACCCAACCTCTCCTTTGTGAGAACTGTTTTCTGTCTTTGTTTCTATGGAAGAACATATGCAATGTCTGGACTCTGGTACAGTGTGAGCACCTGAGTTTGCATAGCCAGCTTGCCTGTGTGACTCTAGCTCTGGGAGGCAGGGGCAGGGTGATCCCCAGGGCTTGCTGCCCAGTTGGTCTAGCCAGCTGCTGAGTTCCAAGTTCAGTGAGAGTCCTGTCTCAAAATACACAGTGGAGAACAACTGTGGAAAACAGCAGTTTTCAGATCTAGTTCCATGTGCTTGTGCATGGGCACATTCACCATATACATATGTCCTACCGGACTACCACACATAAAAGAGAACACTTTGCATCTTGAAATATGATTTATTCAGTGAAAATTTAGGTTTTATGATGTTGAATAAAATGAATTATTAAAATAAATAATCAACACTTCCCCAATATTTTAAATGTTGAAAAGTTTAAAAAGTTAAAGTTAGGTTGGGGGTTTTTGCTTCTCATAACTACTGAAAATGATTTTGTATTTATGAGAGAATATTATACTGGGAGCAGTTTTCTGTAAAAAGCTTATTTTATTTTATTTTACTTTTTAAGAAAACTATCGGCTGGGTGGTGGTGGTGCATGCCTTTAATCCCAGCACTTGAGAGGCAGAGGTAGGTGTATCTCTGTGAGTTCGAGGCCAGCCTGCTCTACAGAGCTAGTTCCAGAACAGGCCCAAAGCTACAGAGAAGCCCTATCTTGAAAAATCAAAAAAGAAAGAAAGAAACAAAAAGAAAACTAAAGAAAACTATCTTTTTTGCTGCTTTGAACCATTAGTGCTAGAAAAGCCTAATTTAAACTTTAGGAAAGTTAATGTGGCTTTACTTTAATCTTTGAGCAGTTTATCAAGGAGCAGTATGCCAACATTTCCCTAGGTTTTTTGTTTTGTTTTGTTTGTTTTTAATGTATATTTCTTCTTTCTGGGTATGGTGGCACATGCCTGTAATCTCAGCCTTCAGAAAGCTGGGGTGGGTTTGTGATTTCCAGGTCAGCTAAGTAGTGAGTAAAGCACTGTTCGTAATGGCAAACAAAAACTAGTACATTTTTGACTGGGGCCCACTCTAGTGTATCCTTTTAGTATCAGATGGTGGATGGATATTGTTTGTTGACAACACTGCTTTCCAATGTAATTGTCAAGTGTCTGCCTCACCCCCATCTGCCACACTGTCATGAGGTCAGGGACAGAAGGCTTCAGGGCTAAGCTATTCATTATAAGGACGAGCAGACTGGGACATCACAGGCTGAGCAATTTTCCCCAAAGTCATTAGTTTCAGAAAGAGTAAAAGCTACTCAGAGTAAAAGTTCACAGATATGAACTGTCTCAAAAAATCGAACCTTAAAAAAAAAAATCAACTTTCTCACTTAGCACCTTATTTCTTTTCCTCTCATTTCTTCATGTCCACTTTAAAAAGGCTTTCAGGAAGTTCTGTGGTCAGTCCTGATCAAAAACCAGGACTTTAGCATAGCATTGGTTGCTGTGGGAATCTTTAGTCTTGATACACTGAGGGAGGTAGGGCTTCTTTCCCTTGCCCCTATGTAATTTATGTTCCTTTTTATAATTAATAGAGAAGGGTACTACATTGACCTAATATGTTCTTGCTAACGGGGCTTGGGTGTGATTATTATGAAGTTTTTAAAAATGTGAATATATAATTTCTATAATTTTATAAAAATTATAAGTAACAAAAATGCTAAACTGGTTCTTGTTTGTAGCACAAATATTAATAACCCAAAGACAGATATTGGGATTCAACCTGAAGATCAGAAAAACAAAGCAGCCAGCCATTGGCTCTTACCTCTACCTCATACAGAAGCAGTGATCCTGACTCCAGGAATCCTCAGAGTGAGACAAATGTTGAGACCTGTCTCATCTCGCCTTATATTCCTCTCTAGTGCTGGGATTAAAGGCATGCACCACACCGCCTGTTTTCTGTGGCAAACTAGTGTAGCTACTGGAATTAAAGTTGTGTGCCACCATTACCTGGTCTGTATGGTTGACCAGTATGACTGTCTTACTCTCTGATCTTCAGGCAAGCTTTATTTATTAAAATATGAATAAATTATCACTACAGTTCCCTTTTTTGGTCTAAAATAAAAAGGGTATAATTAATATAAGAATAACTATACAATAAGTACAATGACTATATACAATATATACAGGCAATAATATATCAACAATGTCTAGTTAATTGCATTTGACAAATACAGAAAAAATACTCCATTACCTAACTTATCTTGGTAAGTCTAAAGTCTTGTACCAAATTTACTTTCTGTCATGACTTGCTTTCTTTATTTAGCAATAGAGAAACTGCAGGCTTTAGGACAGTTGGTACAGGAGCAACTAGATGCTCAGGATATTGAATAATCAACCAGCCCTTTGAATTCTCCTGTATTTGTTGTTAAAAAGAAATCTGGAAAATGGAGAATGGTAATAGATCTAAGAGCTGTTAATGATGTGATTCAGCCATTCCTTGCCTTCTCTGTCACCTAAAGAATGGCCTCTCATAGTTATTGATTTAAAAGATTATTTCTTCACTATACAAGAAAAAGACAAAAAAAATTGCCTTCACAGCGCATACTTATAACAATTCTCAGCCTGCTAAAAGATATCAATGGAAGGTTCTTCCACAGGAAATGTTAAATAGTCCCCCATTGGGTACCTGTGAATGGAAACTATGGTTTAGTTTTTTGGCTGCCCTGACCTGAATAATCACAAAGAAATATATTAATTACAACACTGTTTGGCCAATAGCTCAGGCATATTCCTAGCTACCTCTTACTTCTTATTAACCTATTTCTACTAATCTGTGTATCGTTACAAAGCTGTGACTTACTGGTATCTTTCTCCTTCAGTGACTACATGATGTCTCTTTGACTCCACCTTCTCTCTCACTCTATCTTTGTTTGGACTTTCCTCCCAGCTTTTCTCTGTTAGCCATTGGCTGAAACAGCTTTACTCATCAACCAATAAAAGCAACACATATACAGAAGGACGTTCCACATCATTCCACCTTTCTGAATGTTGAGATAAAATGTCCCTCCGTCTTGCTGTGTCTCATCAAATCTTTGTCCAGCATATCCTTCTATACATATATACCTGTGCATCTTTCACTTAAAAGATGCCTATCAGTGTGAATAATCAATGTGCTCAAGTAATACGTAATATACTTAGTTATGATCACAAGATTCCAGTGAGAAACTGTCAGAATTCTCAATGAATAAACAGGCCATGGGATTGATACAGACCTAGAGTAGAAATGAACATTGTGTGTGTGAAGCTGTGAAAGAAGAATTTAGAATTTCTCTGCTGTCTAAATGTGAGAGTTCTAGCCACGGTGCCTAGTGTGTACTTCCTGAAGAGGGTGAAGATGTGACTAAAGGCTGCAGAGCTGCCCCTGGTCCAGTATCCACCAGTAATGTTCAGAAAGGAGCCACTTAAGATCATTTTTTTTCCCCTGGAAAAGTAAGCTTGCTCTCTTCAAGTCTACCTCATGTGGGCTTTCTGTGCTTGAACCTGCTGTCTTTTGTGTTTGAACACGGTTTCCTTCCCAAGCTCTGCTGTGCTTATCACTGTTCTGCTGTTGGCATGGTGCCTTGATGTGGGTAGCCTTCCGCCAAGCCTGATGGACGTGAGATTCCCTGCTATCAGTCAATTCTTTACTATCTAGGGAAGTAAAGAGTTAACTGTTGCAAGTTGTCCTCTGACCTCCATGCCACATACACGCAGACACTAAATGTATAAATGATAATTTTAAAAAATCTTGAAGAAAAATACTTGCTTGCTGAGCTTTTGCCTTCCTTTCATTGATCAAGGTTAAATGCCCTTTTTCCACCACACCATTTCTGTTTCTCTAGCCTTATAAATATTTTCCACTTATATGCTTTTGTGGTGTTGAGTCTTTGATTAGACTTTCATAGTTTATATCTCCATGTTTTGCTGTGTGTATTTCATTCTCTGAAGTGAAATGGTTCTGGAGACTGTCATTTAATCTGTTTTTGTGATCACACATGGGCCATTAGTAAACATTAACTCTTGTTCAATGCCTGCTCTTCTTTAGAAGTTCCAGGGAGCTTTCAAATGTAGAGAATATAGTTACCTGTGATGACTGTGATCAAGCATGCAGGCTTCCCTCTCCCCATTGAGACCTAACTCTGAAACCTCAGATTAGGAGCATTCACCTTTATGTGTAATTTAAAAATTCTCCTAACTCTTGACACAGCCGTTTAATTCTAGAGGTGGAGAGCTCAAGATGTCAGAAAATTTGAAGGTGTATTTTACCTGATTTATGTAAGGATGTTCTGTTAATAAACTTTCATGGAAAAGAAAACATTTGAGATTAGTTTTAGAGGATGGACAAGGTTTCTTTCTGTTTATAACACAGTTGAGCTGGACATTGTGGCATGTGCTTTTAATCCTAGCACTTGGGAGGCAGAGTCAGACAGAGCTCTGAGTTGGAATCCTGCCTGGTCTACAGTTAAATTCTAGGACAGCCAGGACTACACAGAGAAACCCCACCTGATAAATTACCACCACTACCAACAGGAAGAAGAAGCAAACCTTCCCCCACCCCCAAACTACAGGTTTGTTCTCCCAATTGAGAACCCATTTGCTTGATTTTTTTTTTTTCCTGTTTAACCAGTTTTAAAATGAATTACCTAGTCAGTGAACTTCCAAAAAAAAAAAAAAAGTCTTGAGTTGCATCAAGACTTGAACAAATGGGAAGAAAGTTCTGGTTCAGGCATTGTCATGAGCCCTAGGCTAGGCTAGGCTTGGAGTAGGATTTTCTGCTTGGAATAGCCATTAATTCTTAAATGCTGATTTTGAAGAACTCGAGTTCCTGGGAATACCCAAGATCTTTTCTATTTCTTTTCTTTTTTTTTTTGTTCTACTGCTACTGTTTTACTTTCATGTTGTACATTCTAAATTCCAACCAGCCACTAGTTTATGTGGATAGTTCTTTTTGACAGTACCCAGACCTTTTGATTTATCTTTCCAGTTGATTTTTTTTAACAGGCTGTGTGATATGGAAATCAAAAAATTATCTGATCGCCTGTCTTTTATATCTTTAACAATTTTGCTATTCTTCAAAGTTGGACACATTGTATTTGAAACCTCCAAAGTTTCAGAACTGAGAGAACTAGTAGAAGAGATAAGAAATCTTGGAGCACATGTAGCAGGAGATGGCAGAAAAGCCTTGGATTGTTCTGCCTCTCGGGAGCCAGTAAATCAGAATAGTACTCAGAATGGTGGTTTCCAGGTAGAGCCCTCATGATGTCTTTATATAGCCTCAGGATTTGAAATTAGACAGACTTGGGATTTACATGGTCAAATTTATTACACTAACTCACAGAGTTACTTAGAAGGATCAAACTGAGGTTATTTTGTTTTGAAATTGTGAGAGGTAACATTTGCTTGGAAATTCCTCAGTCTCTCTTTCTGTGTTGTCATGTGGTGATATGAACATCATGGTTCTATGAGTTGTGTGCTCATTTATTTTGAGCACATGAACATATAAATAAAGATTATTGCAGAGGCAGTACTTTATAAAAATGTTTTTGTGTAAAATATGAGGTTGACAGGAACAGACTTTTCATTTGTGGTCTACATGAAAATATCCCAGCTCATCACAAGTTATATTGATGTCAGTATGTTCAAAAGCAAATGCAGATTAATTGTGGCCTGCATTTATGTTTTGCTGATGTGATAAATAGTGGGAAATAGCTAAAACATTCAAATTGAGCACTGGCAGAGAGCCATGAAGCATTTAAGGAAGCCCATGATTTTTAAGTAGTTTTGAAAGCCACTCCAGTAGGAAGGACACTACATACCGTGTTAGGGCAAAGAGCTCTCTCAGCTTTTCACTGTAGATTCCCTCATTTGAATCACAGAATACAGGAATGCTATGAGTGTCCATTTGTCATTTTCCCATTGATCGTACATAACAGATACCATTTATTGCATTCAAGAGTCTCTTAGCTTTGTTGTAAAAGATAGATTGCCCAAATGCCAGATGCCAGTGTTCAAATGAGTACAGTTTTCAAGATGCAGTCACCAACATATCTTCTGCTACAAATCAGAGATCCGAGGGCCTGAGATTGACACCAAGAATTTTCCATCTTAAGATATGGAAATAAGACAGTTGTCTTTATTAGGGTGTGTTTACATTCTTGATTACTTATTAACACTGATCAAGTTTTTTAAAATGAAAAATTATGGACTGTAGAGAGGACTCAGCAGTTAAGGAAGAGTACTTGCTACTCTCCAAAGGATTTGAGTTCTAATCCTACCACCCAATTGGCAGCTCACAACTACTTCAAACTCCAGTTCTAGGGGATCTAAAACCTTCTCCTGGCCTCTAAGGGCACTAGGCACACACAAGGTACACAGGCATACATGCAAGGATCTCCCCTCCCCACCAGTACACATAAAATAATAAAAAATGAAAAGTTGTGTAGGTTAACTTCTCTCTGGTCATTTCAGAGAGATATTTTGTAATTAACTTGAGCTTTTGGGTTTCTTTACATTTTTGGCTTTGCTTTTTAATGACTCTCTTTTTCATGGTAGCATAGTATTACAACAAACACCACTAACTATTGAAATGGAATGGCTGCCTTGTATTGTTGAGGTGTATCCTGAAGCTCAAAGGCTTTGCAAGTAGACTTTTTTTTTTTAGACATACATACCAGGGAAGACGGGTCACAATGCTAGACTTGAAGAGGAGTATTTCTTAACTCTTCCTACATTTTGAATGAGAATAATAAACTGCAGAATGAAAACCTTGTGTTTAAGGAACAACCTGAAGCAAAGCTGCTTCAAAGCTTACTGCTTTGGAGTGAAGAGGCTAATGCTCTCTACCATAATACCTTCCTAAGGCAGCCTTTCAAAGAGAGATCAAACAGGATTTGGCCTTTGGAGTACTTGCCATCTAGAGTGCCTTCTCTCTCAGGAACCAGGCGGTTCTGTGTGGTAGCTTTTCTTAGAAACGCTGTTGACTAGTTAACATTCTTGCTGTAACTGAGTGAACCCTTGGAGCAGCTGCTGTGGCATATAGATGCCCTTGGTTATTGACTACTCTGTAGTTGATCTGTCTCTGCCTTTCTTCTCTCTTCTCTCTCTCTCTCTCTCTCTCTCTCTCTCTCTCTCTCTCTCTCTCTCTCTCTCTCTCTCTCTCTCTCTCTCTCTCCTCTCTCTTCTCTCTCTTCTCTCTCTCTTTGGACCCTATAAGTATGTCCTCTCCACTTGGGTGTTGAAAGAGCCTATGAGCAGTAGCTGTTCTGATTTTTGTTGGTTGTTTTCTCTAGGGAACAAGCTACCCTCTGAGTCAGCACTGGACTTGAAGATAAATCCTACAATTCATGAAACTGACTGATTCGACTAAAGGATGGATAGTTTGGGCAGCGTTGGACAGCTCTATGAGGGGTCTGTTTGTTTAACTGGAGGGATTGTCGAGTTCAGCAACTTTTAATTCCCCTAATGATAAGGGGTTGCTGTTGTGAAAACAGGGTTTGTGAAGGAATCTATTTTGGCAATTAATTAATATTCTTATTGACTCTGTTTTCATTTTAATCACAAAACATCATGGAATAATTCTGTAAAATGAAGAAATTGGAATTTGTATGTCCTGAGCAGTCAGCATAGGGTATTTGTGGCTCAAAAAATCCAAATTGCCCTTTTTTCACATGGGGTTATAAGCTGTCTTGAGTAAATCTTTGGCACTTGGATATTTAATCTTTGCAAGAGAGTATATGCACTCGTGGCTTGAAACTGGTAGGGTTAAGTGGGATGCAATTTGATGATTAAGTATTTTATCAGATCAGTGTGTAAGTATTCCAGACTGTGGCTAATATTTCAATGTGATTTTTAGTAAATGTCAAGAAATATTAATAAGGTAATTTTTACCTTAAAACTTAAGAGCTTTTTTGGCAGGAAAGTTAAAGAAAATAAGATTAATAATATGTTTAGTTATAGATTTTTAATTTGTACTGAGGATTTAAAAATGCTACAGAAAGAAAAATCTTTTTTCTTTAATTTTCTAGGCCACATACATTATATAGAGATATTTTTGATTGTTATTTTGAAGGATTGAAAATATGTTCTTGTTAAGATTAAATTTAGTTATGTGAAAGCTAATGTGATTTAAAAATAGGAATCATGGAATTTTTTTCCAACGTTGAAAACAGGTAAATTTCAATATCTTTTTATTTTTGAGGCTAGAAGCTGGAGGTGTCAAGTCACCTCACACTGCAGTTTGAAAACTTGGACTTTCATATACAGTTCAACTTGGTGTCTGTCAGCTGCAGCATGGTTATTACTATGACCAGAATCATGACATTCACTATTCTGTAGGCCAGTTTTAAGAATTACTTGCAAAACTGAATTTTATTGAAGAAAGAAATTATTAGATGAAATAATATCTAATATTCTCCTGGCTTTTTCTTATGAATTCTTTTGATACTGTTTGTTGGTAGGGTGATGTTTTATACAGTCTACTGTGTAATTAAATCTGAAGTTAAAATACACCTGTATGGGTCTGGAGAGATGGCTTAGCAGTTAAGAGCACTGACTGGCTCATTTTGCAGAGGACCAGTGTTTGATGAGTCCTAGCACCATATAGTAGTTAACAACCATCTTCAGCTCAGTTCCAGGGATCCAGTGTCCTCTTCTGGCCTCCACAGGCACTGCCTCTATGTCCTGCATATTGTATGCTTGCAGGCGAAGCACCCATACACATAAATTAATCTTAAAAGAGAAAAAAATGTTTAACCTCATGCCTGTATGATGCTTGACCTAATCTTTTCATTTATATCTACTTTTTTTTTTTTTTTTTTTTTTTTTTTTTGGTTTTTCGAGACAGGGTTTCTCTGTAGTTTTGGTGCCCGTCCTGGAACTAGCTCTTGTAGACCAGGCTGGCCTCGAACTCCCAGAGATCCACCTGCCTCTGCCTCCCGAGTGCTGGGATTAAAGGCGTGCGCCACCACCGCCCGGCTTATATCTACTTTTTAATAATTCTTTTTCTCATCCCTTTTAGCAGTTTTAAATAAAATAATAAAATGATCATAATTTCAATAGTTATTACCATTAGTTTCATAGACACAAACATGACCAAAAACATGATCAAGATTTATCATATTCCTGGTTCCTAAGGTCACCCCCCCCCCCCCCCCCGCTTCTTTCAGTAAAATATAGCCCATCAATTAATGATAAGTTGCGGGGGGGGGATAGATAGATCATGTATTTTGGTGAAGAAAAGACCCAAACATGTATCCACATTGCTAGGATTCTCCAGAAATCCTTTAAATTTTAAAACCATCAGAATTCTTTTTTTTTTTTTTTTTTTTGTCTGTAGCACATACTAGGTTCCCAGGACCTAAGCCTTAGGAGCAACCATGTAACAAACAAGTTTAGTGCAGTGTGTTAGGAACTTGAACAGGGAAATGTAGCTTTGATCTTTTAGGATATGTTCAGAAATTCAAAAGTATATTTGCATTTAGTGGTATTCCTCTTTATCCTGTAACTTTTTCTTTTAGGTATATTGTTTTACAAAGTCACTAAGTTTGTAAATCTAGGTTAAATTGGGCAGAGTAAGTTTCTGCATATATTAGCACCTGAGTCCATTTCTGTTGTTACTGACCAAGGAAACCTGAACTGTGCACAGCTGTAGATAAGGAGTGTGTAAGGAGTGGGGAAAGCTTCACCTTCTTTGGGCTTAAAATTGGAGTTTTAAAAGCAGTTGCTTTAGTGAATTAGATTCAAATTTCCGGTTTATTATAAACAATAATCTTGAATTAATTGGTAACTCAATGTGTTATCTGTTATGAATTGACCCTGAGGATTTCTAAATCTAGAATTGTAAGTTTATTCTAATAATGATTATCTTATTAAAAACATGTGATCAAAGGGTATGCAAAGGATACACATAGAGATTCTTAAGGAGAAGGGAGGATTATTGTCAGTTCAAGCCCAATCTATGCTAGCTACAAAGTGAGTTTAAGGCTGTCCTTGCATTCATAATGAATCAATGTCTCAAAACAAAACAACATAAGAGTAAGAAAACTATTTTATTTTAGTAAGTTTTTAAGTTAGTATGTCTTCCATCAACTTTTCTAATGTCTTAACTATGTAAAATAACTGTTACATGGAGAAAAATTTTCATCATTAAGTGTCTTTTAGACACTTCTGTCTTTTTTTTTTTTAATAGATGTAGTAAGTGAACTTTATTTATTTATTTATTTATTGGTTTTTCGAGACAGGGTTTCTCTGTGGTTTTGGAGCCTGTCCTGGAACTAGCTCTTGTAGACCAGGCTGGTCTCAAACTCACAGCAATCCGCCTGCCTCTGCCTCCCGAGTGCTGGAATTAAAGGCGTGCGCCATCACCGCCCAGCCTTCTCTGTCTTCTTAAAACATCACTTTCTCTTCTTAAAATATCAGTACTCTAAACAAAGATCATTTAATTGACCTTGTTTGCTCTGACTTAACTTGCCAGCCTCTAAAAGACAGTTTTATCTATTGAAATGTTGAGTCAGTGTTCCTTTTAAAGCTTACATTTCCCCATTTCTGATTTGGTTCTGGGTTCAGGACCTTTCATATTCTATGCCAGTTTTGCCTTTATTTTTAAAGACCTTTTTTTTTTTTAAAAAGTGTGTGTGTGTGTGTGTGTGTGAGAGAGAGAGAGAGAGAGAGAGAGAGAGAGAGAGAGAGAGAGAGAGTGAGAGAGAGTATTGTATATATGTGTACATGCCTACACCTTTCCTGAGAGGCCAGAAGAGGGCATTGTGTTTCTTAGAGTTGGAGTTAACATGTATTTTTGAGCCTCACCCAGTGAGGGTGCTAGCAACCATACTCATGATCTCTGGAGGAATAGTAGGTGCTCTTAACCACGGATCTATCTCTCTAGTCTCAGTGTTAACCTTTTAAAATCAGCATATGTGCCTGTAACCTGTGTGTGTGTGGAGGGGGAGGTGGGGTACTGGGTCTCAAACTCATGTCCTTATGGTACCGCGCTGGTGAAGACTACCAACAAACTATATCCCTTGTTCGTTACTGTGTTCTCTTATTTCCCCAAACCTTTTTCTCTTCTCTTCTTTTATGAAAAATGTATCTAGTCAAGAAGTCCAGAACATTTGCTCTTAGTTTTTCTTATAGTTGTAGAGCAAAGTAATGATCAAATGATAGCCATCCTGGGGACAATTTATGGTATCCATGCAGAAATCTGGCCCAAAGTGTAATCCTTAAAGGCCTGCTTGGGAGGCTGCTGCCCAGCTGGTATATGAGAACTGAATTTTGAAGACTTCTCAGTCTTTTCTTGCTAAAATGCTCTTCTGCAGTGGTGTTTGTGTTACACAGTCTGTTTCTTTCCAGACTTCATAATTCTTTTATGCTCGTCCAGGTGATACCTGTGGGACTGGTCCATAGTAACAACTTCAGGCATCAAATCCTCATAGGTTTTTCCTTGCATGTAAATTGCACATACAGAGTGCTGAGTGTATTCATGGACCACAGAATGTATTGTCCCTTTAGGTTCCAACTGTGTTCTTTTCTCTAACCACTATTGATCATCACAGTGATACATCTTAGCTGTTAGTAGAACTATATGCTGAGTGGTATGCATCCTAGTGACTTTCTGAATGTGTGAGTCTTGGACTCAAAGTGTTTTTAATCACTTAAATTTACTGAAGAATTTAAGAGTTATATTGTCAAGCAGCTTTACTTACAGGCAATAACATAAGGAATGTTCAATATCTTTCTGATGCTGTTACTTTTAAATATCTTATTTTAGAAAAGTGAAGGTTGATGTACATTCTGGACAGCTCCCTAGCATGTCTTGTGTTGACAAAGTGGGCTGGTATCGGTAGGAGGAGCAAGTTGTTAGAAGTGAAGAGACTCTTCTTTACAGCACTGTCTGTCTGGAAGAGAAGTCCATCCCACCATATTTTTGTTTTCCAAATTGTCTTTAACATGTTTATCTTAAAACTCTCTGTGAAATTTTATAGCTTTGTGTTTGGATCTTACACATGGTTGTTAGACTTCTTCTCAGGTAGTATCAGAATCGATGTCCTTAAGAAGCAAGGGTTTTCTTGGTTCATTTTTTTTCTGTTGTGTAGATACATAATAGCTTTTAAATTTTCTACAAATGCTAATTTTATGTCTGACTTACTTTTCCCCCCCTCATACGATAGCTAAGCCCTTAGTTTGTTGTCATATAAATTTGGGCACATGACATATTTGTATTGTTTCCAGCTGTTTGTTTGTTGTATGAGTGTTCTATCTGCTTGTGTACGTTTATGCCAGAAGAGGGCATCAGATCCCAATAGAGATGGTTGTGAGCCACCAAACGCTTGCTAGGAATTGAACTCAGAACCTCTGGAAGAGCAGCCAGTGTTCTTAACTACTGAGCCATCTCTCTAGCCCCTGTTGCCTCTTTTAAAACCAGTGTTTTACAGTTTTGTATGATGGTCATCCTGGGAACCTTGGATACATTTGTTTCTGAGGAAACATCTGTTTTAAATTTTCCCATTGAAGAAAAGAATTACTTTATTTTAAATTGGGAGTTTATTTTTGTTTTTTGAGACAGAGTTTCTCTGTGTAGCCCTGGCTGTCCTGGAACTCACTCTACAGATCAGGCTGGTCTCAAACTCAGAGATCCGCATGCCTCTGCCTCCTGAGTACTGGGATTAAAGGCATGTGCCACTACTGTCCCACAAAAATGTTATGTGTGTTGTGGGGTGGGCATATATATATCACTAAGCACAAATGGAGGTCAGAGGACAACTTTTTAGAATGGATTTTTCACGTTTACATGGCCTATGGGCATCAGATGCAAGTTACAATGCTTTCAAGGTAAGCACTTTGACTTGATGAGCCATCTTACTCTGAAAAGACTGCTTTATAATTGTTCTAGAATGGAATTTAAAATACCCTTACCATTTACTTACGAGACACTTACTCAATGACTCTCCTTCCTTTACCATGGGTTCCAGGAATCAGGCTTTTACAGCAAACGCTTTAACTGCTAAATCATCCAGCTAATGTTTTTTATGCTGTATGTGTCCTAGAGGACCTCCAGTCATCATAATTGACAGTAAATGCCTTTACCCACTGCCAGCCCCCAATAAAACTGTATTATTTTTACCAGTCTGAGAAGCCAGTTTCAATTTCTGTTTCTTGGAGCCTGGGGGAAATGGCTCATTGCTAAGATGATTGCTGAGCAAGCTTCAAAACCCGAGTTTGAATTCTCAGTAAACATTCACATAATAAAACGCAGAGTACAGAGGCACATGTTCTAGGAGGCAGGGACAGGAGCATTTCAGAGGCTTGCTGGTCAGCCAGTCTAGCTAGTTAGTTCCCTGCCTCAAAAAATTAGATGGAGATGTTAGAGAGACGGCTTAGTGACTGAGAACACTTGATCATTTTTTCAGTGGACCTTAGTTCACTTCCCAGAACCCATGTCTGGTGGCTCTCAAGCTCCAAGGATTCTTAACCATTCTTTTGGGCTCCATAGGCATTGCACACAAGTGCAGTCTGTGTCTGTCTGTCCCTTCCCCCAACACACACACACACACACACACACAATAATTTAATTTAAAAGTACAATGGTGAATGATAGAGGAAGACACATGTTATTGATCTCTGACATCCTCACATGGATATGGCTACCTACATCATGTACACACACACACACACACACACACACTCACACGTACATAAATAATAATTTCCTTTTCTTTATCAGTACACAGATACCTTTATGTTTGAGGGTTTTGAATTTTGTATTATTAGTTGCATAATTTATTTCCTTCTGGTTCCTTTGTGTTTTAATCTGAGACAGGGTCTCAGAATGTGTTTGTGGCTAGCCTGGAATTTGCTATTTCTCCCTGGTGGGTCTCTTATCATAAAAATCTGCCTGTCACTTCCTCTTCGGTGCTGGGATGAGAGGCAAGCCGCTGTTTTGTTTTCCTTACTGAGTTTTAAGAACTATGCCTTATATAGGTTAACTCTTTATTAACTTTAATTTTATTAGAAGTGTTCAAATTGATCTTTTTCGTTAACATTTTCTTTCCCTGGTGGGAGATGATGATGACGTCATAATGCCCCTCCCCTTTTCCCCAGACAGGGTTTTTCTATATAGTCCTGGCTGTCCTGGAAGTAACTCTGTATATCAGGTTGGCTTCAAACGCACAGAGATTTGCCTGCCTCTGTCCCCTTAGTGCTGGGATTAAGGATCTTTCTTGACATTTGTCTTTTTGTATTTTTACATGTTTTCTTTTTCAAAAAAAAAAAAATAATAGCATTAGAGCTACTTCAGTCACCTTTTCCCTGAAGTTTGTTTTACCATCTTTTTTTTTTCTTCATTTTCTGTGTAAGGGTGTTTCCCAGTATGCATGCAGTAATCACAGGTTACTGAATCCCCAGAACTTCTGTTACTATGATTGTTATCTGTCCTGTGGGTGCTGAGAATTGAACCCAGGAAGAAGAGCAGGCAGTGCTCTTAATTGTTGAACCATTTTTCAGCCTTTTTAATATTTGTTTTTCATGTATATTTGAGCTTCTTTTTGGTGTCCTGATGTCTTTTTTTCTTAAAGGTATATTTATTTAATTTTATGTGTTTTGCCTATGTATGTGTTCTGTGTTAGAACACAGTGCCAGTGCCCATGGAGACCAGAGAGAGATCACTGAGTTTCCTAGAAATAGTTAACAGATGGTTATGAGCCACCATGTGCTTCCCTGGGAACTGAGCCCAGGTCCTCTGCAAGAGCAGCCTTGTTGTCTTGATCAATTCCTACAGAAGTCTAGAATATCTTAAGGACTATGGTGTTGATCGCCTCTCACTATTATTGATGTAATTACTACTCCCCCCCATTTGTTTTTCTAACTTCCTCTTTGTTTGTGTTTCTTAATTGTTCTATTCTCACTTTTTCAATGCATTCTTTCCCACACAGATATATTTAGCTTGTGCATATTGTTGCTACTTTTGCTGAACTAGCATATTTTTTAGGTTCATTTAAGTAGAATTGTCATCTGAATAACATAAAAGAATTTATTTTTTCCAAAGTCTACTCGTTTGTGTGTAGTTTATGCGTTTTTTTTTTTTTTTTTTTACCACTAGTTAACGTAAATGAGGCAGGTTTTGTGTATGTTCTATTTCATTGCTCCCCTGCCTCATTCAACTAGGTCATTGGAATTATTTGGTTATTAAGTATTTTTGTTGGTATTTAGTTTACATATTGCAAGACTAAAACCTTAAGTGTGCATGTGGCTCACTTGATTTTGGTGTAGTCACAAGACTGCAACTGTGACTATGAGCTAAGTAGATAAACTGTGCTTTTTCTAGTCTGTACTCTTCTCTTTTCCCATCTTTAGAGCCACAGCTCTGCTTTTCTATTCCTAGGCTTGCCCATTTGTGAACTTCATGCAAATAGTATCTTGTACTTAGTGGTCCTTATGTACTTGGCCATTTTAATTTAGTGTTTTATGGTTGCCATAGTAGTGTGGGTTCTTGTTTGTTGTAGTCTATGCAGTACACCATATCTCTCTGAGCCGTTTCTCAGTTGACAGATAATTTGGATTGGTTACACTTAGTGATGATCGTGTGCTTTGGGCATTCACATACATTCCTTGCATGGACATATGTTCTTACTGCTACTGGGAAATACACAGTTTTGGAATTTTCAGGACATGGTAACTTTAATAACTTAAAGAACTGCTAAATTCTTTTCAAGATCACTGCACCACCGTTTTACATTTCTGTCAGAAAGAATAAGAGCTCAGATTTCATCCTTCCTCACCAACAGCATTTGTTACCATGCTCTTAATTGACTGTAAGCATTCTAGAGAATGATAGGGTATGTCATTGTGGTTCTGATTTTCATGTCCCTAGTGTTATGTTTCTTTACATATGCTCAATTGTCATTTATATGTTGTCTTTGAAGATATCTCTGGTCAAATTGTTTGCATAGTTATTTAATTCAGTTGTTTTTATTGTGCGCTCTAAATGGTTCTCTTTCTATTGCACACACTAGACTTTTACTGCAGCCTTCCCGCCATGATCACTCCTTATAAAGTACACAAATGTAAGTTCTTATTAGTCCCAGTTTGAACATTTTACATGTTTTTCTTTATTGTTTGTGCCGTAGGCATCAAGACCATTGCTCAGTTGAAGGCCACAGGGGCTTACACCTGTTTTCTTCTTACAGTTTCATGGTTTTAGTTTTTAGGACTTTCAGTTTATTTGTTTGTTTGTTTATTTGGTTTTTCAAGGCAGGGTTTCTCTGTGTAACAGCCCTAGCTGTCTTTTAACTCCTTTGTATACCAGGCTGGCCTCTAACTCAGAGTCTGCCAGCCTCTGTCTCCTGAGTGCTTTGGGATTAAAGGCCATTACACCTGGCTCTCTCTCTTTCTCTCTTTATATACATTTTAAAAGCTGTTCTACATATAGTATGAAATTTGTATTGAACATGATGTGCTTCGTTTCTGTTTTATTACTGTTCCCGCAAGGCAAGGCCTCCCCCTTGTGATCCTCCTCCTGAGTACTTGAATTAGCTGGTTTGCTGTGATTTCTAGGTTGATCACCCTAAGGTTTTAATTTTCATCCTCCTAAGTAAAAAGTACAAGAAATTTTTTTTTCTTCCTTTTCTCCACTTGTTTTTCAGTGCTGAGGTAGAACACAAGGATTTGTGCTCACTAAGCAAAAGCCCTTTGTCATTGAGCTACACTGCCAGCAAGTACTAATCTTTAATGGCTTTTAGCTTATCTCCTTTCTCAGTATTACACTTTTCTAGAATTTGACCTCCATTTGTGCTTTGAAATATCTCAGACTTTTTTTTTTTTTTTTTTAATAATATCCTACCACTCTTACATTCCAGGGTTTTTAGGTAAGGAATTGTTTTCTTAATGAATTGGTTGTTGAATTGTTTTTTACCACAAAAATTCCAGCGATGAGTCCTAAAATAGACTAGTGTTCTGATGTGTTTTCCAGTTCAAGTAGAGGCCTTCCCCCCTTCCCCCCCCCCCCACACACACCCCTACCTTCTTCCCCTCCCTTTCTCCTCAGAGCCATTGTTCTTAGAATTTATCGATGAGGTGTGTATGGTTTTTTGTTGGTGGTGTTCTGTTTTATCTGATTGAATATTGCTTCTTCAAAACTTTTTTTTCTCCTGGATGTTCAACTTCATTTTATATTTTATATCTCTTAATCAGTCTTTTGTACTCTTTTTTATCTAGTCTCCTCGGTGTCTTTTGTTGATCTGCTTTAGTTCACCTTCTGAGAGCTTTTTCTTTTAATTTTGATGCTTTTGCTTTTTTTTTTTTTTTAACTTTTAAAGAGCTTATTTGCTCTGTTGATTTTTATATCCTTTGTTTTAATAGTGAGAGTTATTTATTTTTCATAGCTCCCTGTATATGCTGATATCTGGGATATTTTGCATCAGTGTGAATTGTCATGAATATTGTGCATTTGAACTTTATTACTTTTTGATTTCTGTAATAGAATCTAGCTTCATGTCACAGGCTGGCCTTGAACTGGAAGTCCTGCCTCTGCGTCCTGAGTGGTAGGATTATTGGTGTGTGCCACCATTTAGGTTTGAGTTCCCAAGTGGGATTGCTTTTTTGGGGACCATGCATGCACTCTCTGAGAGTGGAGGCATTCATCAAGGTAGTGTAGTGCTTCCTTCCTCTAAGTGTCTGTCTGTATCACATTCCTGTAAAGTGCCGTCTTAGGCCTGTGCATGAGATGTATATGGGTTGACTGGTATTGTTCTAATTTGCAAAGTACAGTTTAACTTGAGTAGTGCCTACAGGGTGTAATGTTCCAGTTTCTTCAAATCAAGCTCTGCCCATTCCTTCCCTTCTGTACAAGCAGACTCCCTTTTCTTTCTCTAGCTCTGTATTCACTGCTCTTACATCTTTTCCAGAGTCCTTGCTTTGCACAGGATTTTGGTTCTATTCTCCATGTGTTATGGACTCAAGGCTATATTTCAAATATCTTCAAATTCTGCTTTAGCTCTTCGTCTTGTTTTTCTTGTTTTTTATTCCTAACTGTATTATAAACTCTTGTGTGGGACACTCTTTTCTGGTACTGTGTATCCATTACTGCCATCGGGTTGAAGAGGGCATTTGTGTGCTCAGAAACAGTATTATCCAAACTACTTGTTCTATTTGGGGGGGGGGATGATTGAGTTCATATCTATTAGCTTTTAATTTGTATAATCTCATTTAATTTGATGAATTTTTTAAATTACTGTTTGCAAGTCTTTTTTTGTTTTTGTTTCTTTTAAGAGTTCTAGAGAAATCTGGCTGGGTGTGGTGGCACATGCCTTTAATCCCAGCACTTGGGAGGCAGAGGTATGCAGATCTCTTGAGTTTGAGGCCAGCCTGGTCTGCAGAGCAAGTGACAGGACAGCCAGGACTACAGAGAACTACTTTCTCAAAGAACCAGAAAATAATAATAATTTAGAAATACAATTACGCCTCTAAAAGCAATGGTATATATATATATATTTTTTTTTTTTTGCCATAAATCAGCCTGAGTTATCTGTCTCTCATTTCTTTGCTTGCTAATAGCTTTGAGTATCTGTCTACCTCTGTATTGTTTCTCACTTCTGTTTATATAGACACTTTCCAGGTGCTCTACAATAGTTTATGCTTACGGTTATTTAGTTTTTTTTTTGTTTGTTTGTTTTGGGTGTTTGTTTGTTTGGTTTTGGTTTTTTGAGACAGGGTTTCTCTGTGGTTTTGGAGCCTGTCCTGGAACTAGCTCTTGTAGACCAGGCTGGTCTCGAACTCACAGAGATCCGCCTGCCTCTGCCTCCCGAGTGCTGGGATTAAAGGCGTGTGCCACCACCGCCCGGCTGGTTACTTAGATTTTTGAGCTTGAAATTATAGACAGTGTCACCCTGACCATGATTGACAAAAAAAAAAGATAATTGAGAAATTATGATGGTGAATATTGTTAATTTAAGGTATTTAAAATATATGTTTTTATTCTTCTAAATTGTCTTCTATGCTGATTTGTTACGTGTTACTTACTATGATTTAGCGTTCTGTTGGCTGTGTGCCAATGTGCTGTAATAACCACTGATAATCCTTCTCATAAGGAAAGACAGAAATTGCAGGTGGATACTGACATGAAATGAAATTTCAAATGAAGAAATATCATTTGCCAATATCATTTTTAGTAGGGGACTTTTTTCTGTAACAAGTAGATTCTGAATCCTTTCAGAAATTATTTTGTGATTAAAGATGTGGAAGGGAAAGTGTTTTCAAGTAGGAATTTTTTATTATTAATTAAAGTATTTTTGAGACAGTATCTGTTTGACCCTGGACAGACTGGAATTCACTTTGTAGGTTAAACTGACCTCAGATGTGTTTTTCTCCTGCCTCTGCCTCCTGTGTGCTGGGAATTCAGGTGTGTGCTTAGCCAAGGACTTTTAATTGTGGATTATCTTCCCCTGATTAGGCAGTTTGTTCATTGTAAATCAGTACCCTTGTGTGTGACTTGTTTATGTAGTATTTTTCTACTCCTCCATGCTGTTTATAATTTAGTGTTGTGTTTATTAACAGGCATGTCAAGGTACATTGTTGTTTAAGCACTTATGTGCGAATTCCGCCTTGTTCTTTAATATTCTATAAATATGTGAGTGACACAGTGTTAGTTTTGTAGGTAATTTTACCTTTAGCTATCTAAGTGTCCACGTGGGTACTAGCTAATGCTCAGTGTCAATGTGCTTTAGTTTCAGTGTATGTGAGTAATTCTAGTAAGCCTCAACTCACAGGTAGAGACTACAGCTTTGCATTAAAATAGTTTCACGAGGCCTGGTGGTGGCAGCACATGCTTTTAATCCCAGCATTCTGGAGGCAGAGGCAGGTGGATATCTGTGAGTTTGAGGCTAGCCTGATATACAAGAGCTAGTCCCAGGACCGTTTCCAAAGCTACAGAAAAAACAAACAAAATTATCAGAATTGAGAATGATTCAGCGAAGTCTTGATACTCTAGTGTAAACTCTGCTTGTGCAGCTTTCCCTCCCCACTCCCCTTCGTTGTTTGTCGTGGCATGCATTTAGTCTTACAGACTTGATTTGTGTTCTAATTTTATACCTACGAAGGGCCCAGACCTTCCCATTAGCTTAGCTACATCTCCTCCCACATAAGCCAAGTCATCACTGATGCTACTGAAATGTCTCCACATTCTCTTTCTTGTCCTTCAGATGAGATAGAAATTGGAGTTGATTGAATCTGAGTTTAAATCTTGTCTGTTAATCTGTGTTTTTACTTATAATTCTTTTGGCCTTTAAGTTAGTTTGCTCATCTGTGGTATGAGGATGAAGTAGGCTGATGCTCAGGAAAACGTTTAGATTAGTGCCTGGCATGGGTTAGGGGACAGGATCACTGCCACACACAGTGCTGATAAAAACAGAAAAGTAGTGAACTAGTTTGTTCATCTTTGACCTTCAGGATTTTCCTCTCAGGGATACTTAGAAATTAGCTTTAGGGGAAACTATGTAAATTCAGTCCATATTATTAACTAAGTAGTTTTCTTTTTAAAAAAAAAAAGCTACAGAGTTTTAAAGTTTCTTCTGAGGTTTTTGAAATTTCTGATCTGCTTCATTGTTGATACAGCAGAAGCTGAATTATAGCAATTGGACGGTGCTTGGTTGAGAATTTGCAGTTGACTTGCATTTGAGTCCTGACTCCTTGTTGGCTTTGTACATGTGTCTTTGATTAAAGAACATAAACTCTGTGTCTAGGTTCTGACTTATATTGTTAATACCTAACCTACCTGCTTGCTGGTAGGTGCGCATAAACTGTTGCCATCATTGTGTTGAGGCCCTTTGGAAGTGCAAAGTGCTCTTTAGAGACATCAGTTTTGTTCACCTTATTTTCTGAAAACAAAGCCTTGATGTCTTATGAGACACTACAAATTGAAACACATCCCATTAATAATAGCTCTATGGCCAAAGGTTTTTCAGGCTTTTTGTTTGTTTGTTTTTTCCAATTGTGAAGGTTTTTAGACATTCCCGAAATAGCAAACAGTTTTTGGACAAGTGTGATTTGTAGCTCTAGATCACCTGTTCCATCTCAGCTCAAAACAGCCACCTTCATTAAACCTGTGACTAACTCACCTGGCTCTAGTTAATTTGCATTTCATCTGCATCTATGCATGTTGTTATCAGTATATGTTTTGTTTGAGTGTTTTGTAAATCATCTTATGCTTTTACATGTTACTCGTTCGTTTTCTCAGCTGGCTTGGAATATTCCAAAGGGTAAAAACACTGTTTCTCCCTCCTCTGCAGCATTTGTGGGAGAGGGTACTTTTGTTCAAGTGGTGTCCTTGGGCTGTGGTTGAGTAACTTGCACTTGAACACACATTTGCCCCAATTTCTAGCTATTTGGTGTATGCCTAGAGTTACATACAGGCATCAAAACAGGACTTGTTTAAAGATTTGGTGCTTAATTTGCCACCATGTATTTTAACATAGTCTTAGCTGTTATATTTGGCTGAAGAAATTTAGTAGATTTTTATTAATTTGAATTTTAATACCATAACATTTAGGGAATTGTGTTGTTTGGGCAGTAATAAACAGTTTAAAAAAACTTGAGAAAAAGCTATTCAAGAGCCTCAGTTCTGGTAGTTTTCATTATTTCATTAAATTAATTTGTTAAATTTCTGGTGATTCTTACTATAGGGTTAGGTTATCGACTTTGATAAGAAGCAGCCTGTTGCTCATTCATTCGGAAATGACTATATTAAGAAAAAGAAACTCCTTTGCCTTTACTTTAATTGGCATTTTCCTTAAAACAAGATTTTTTCTTTGCACTTTAAATTAATGTTTCTTCCACACTAGTGTTTACATTTTATTTTCAGAATTTTTTTCCCTCTAAGACCAATCTGCTGCTCCACTAAGACTCTATTTTTGCATCTTCCCCAGGAATGTCACTCTCTGCTGGATCTTCCCCTCTTCATTCCCCCAAAATTACTCCACATACCTCTCCTGCTCCTAGAAGAAGAAGCCACACTCCAAACCCAGCGAGTTTCATGGTGCCGCCTAGTGCCTCCACTCCTGCCAATAACCCTGTTTCTCAGACTCCGTCCTCTGGTCAGGTGATCCAGAAGGAGACTGTCGGAGGGACGACTTACTTCTATACAGATACAACTCCAGCACCTTTGACTGGAATGGTACGGCTCCCATTGCAGAGGGAATTGGCACTCTTAGGAAAGCTGCTCCTCACTAACGAGAAGGGCACCCATCATATTGGGAGGTTTATAGGGATGGGAAAACATACTTTACTTTTTTAACTCATTCAAAGACCTAGTTGGGCCTGAAATTTTATAGCTGAATAAATACTTTTCTTCTTAGACTTTTTAAAATTACTGTTTTTAAATAAAATTTAAAATTATCGAAATAGAGAATTTACAAAATGAATTTTTTCAGAAAGTATTCTTCTAACAGTTGTCTGAAGTGTTTAGTTCACTATTATTAAAACATTTCAAATGTATCAATTTTTTGCTATTAGATAAAAATTAAACTTTTATAATGGAGAAAAATTGATTACATTTTCCTCCTCCTCGCCATTTTAGGTATTTCCAAACTATCATATTTATCCTCCAACTGCACCTCATGTTGCTTATATGCAACCAAAAGCAAATGCACCTTCCTTCTTCATGGCTGACGAGCTCCGACAGGTATGCCTTTAGAAGCTAGGGCAGACACTGATTATTGGCTATGCTTTAGAGCAGGAGAATGGATGTGCAGGCCACTGTCTAGTCTCGCACCATCGCCTAAGCAAGGAGATTTAGAACATCGAAGTTTTGTGTATGTTTAAGGAAATCTTAAATAATGTATTAGAGTATAAAATATAGAATTTAGTATTTAAATGTGCTTCCTTTCTGTGCTTTGTGTTCTTTGTTCAAAAAGGACTCTTTACATGGGTTTCTTTGTTTGTGTGTATATGCATGCTCACTTGAATATATTAGGGAAAGCGTATGGAAGTTAGATTTGTGGGAATTGGTTTTTTCCTTCCACCATGTGGATTCTGGGTACCAAACTCAGATTAATGAGGCTTG
The DNA here is from genome assembly GCF_950005125.1 of Chionomys nivalis. Classification (NCBI taxonomy): domain Eukaryota; kingdom Metazoa; phylum Chordata; class Mammalia; order Rodentia; family Cricetidae; genus Chionomys; species Chionomys nivalis. Next base: position 85,292,436 of record NC_080088.1, on the reverse strand, counting down.
ACAGCAAGTGCTTTTCCTCACTGAGCCATCACATGGAAAGGGTTCTTTAAATATAGCATACATAATTTAAATGGTTTCTAACCTTGAAATTGTTGCTAGTAGTTTGATACAGTAAACTTTGCTTTGAATAACCTAACAAAAATTTTAAAGTAAGTTTTATAAAATACTTTATTTTGTTTTAAACAACTTAGATATTCTTGATATTTATAGCTTTTTACATGTGCGTTCTCAAAAATATTTTTATTTTGCAAAAGGTTCTCCTAGTGTGTGCATGCATGTGTACGTGAATGAGTGTATGTGTGCAAGTTATTTATTTTTGCAGTGCTGGGGATAGAATCCAGGACCTTATGCATGCTAGGCAAACACTGGGCTACATCTCCATTTTCTGTGTAATGATTTTAGAATGAATTATTGATGAGCTTAATAGATCTTTTATATATTTCATTCTGATTCATAGCACCTTTTTCTTTTAAATGTAAACTCAACCTTAATTATGGTAGCAAGTCTATCTAAGGTTGGAATTTATATATATTAATGTCTCTAGAAATGTTATAGGCGTATTAAAAGTAGTAAATAAAAAATATTATTTAGTTACAGTGAAAAAAATCTAAGATATCAGAGGCTCTATTTATAATCTGTTATTTAATATGCTTGTTTCTTGTTCTTAGGAGCTGATCAACAGACATTTAATAACAATGGCTCAAATTGATCAAGCAGACATGCCAGGTAAAATGCGTATTGATACACCTCCTCCCTCACCCCTGGCAGAGGCAGGCTCTCGGGGTTTGAACCAGGATAGCCTGGTCTACAGAGGGACTTCCAGGACAGCCAGGGCTACATGGAGAAACCCTGTCTTTGGGGAGTAGGGGGAAGAGAAAAAGAAAAAACCCACATAAGTGGGTGGGGTGTGTAACTGGATCATATATTAAGCCCCATTTAAAAAAAAAATTAGATTAACAGCTTATATGCCTAAGAACTTTTAAAACTCCCACTGTTTATACCAGTATCTAGAGAAAGCCTTTTAATAGGTTAAACAGTAAAAGCCTATTGGTCCTATATAGGACACAAAGAAGCTTTTTTTCCCCTGGGAAGAAATACTGGGCTCAATGGAAAACATTCACCTGGGAAGTGCAAGCTCTCAGGTCTACTCCCCAGCACTGCAGGCTAAAATCACAAGAAAAAAAAAAAACCACTGATGAGTTCTACTAAATTAAAACTTAAAAAAAAAAAAAAAGACCCAAAGACACCTGCTGTAAAGAAGAACTAAATCTTGGAAGGAGATATTTGCAGTCTGTGCAACTGACAAATAATAGACAAAAGACCTGACCAAACAGCTCATCCGGAAAATGGCCAAAGATGAATGTGGGCATTTTATGGACAATCCTTATAGCCAACAAATATGTCACAAGAAGGAAATAAGGAAATGATCTGATAACTTGTCAACGTATAGTAGGCTATAGATCCGCATGTTCTCAGTAATGATAGCTTAAATTGTTGAACCTGCAACTGCTTTAGAAAGCTCAAACTGTATATCTGTATGCCATTTATCCAGCACTTCTGATTCTAGATCAAGGCAGGTCGTTTTAAGAAAGCATGTATAAAACAAGCTAGCAGCTAAAAGTGAATGGGGATGAGTCGAAAACTTTTTCTCTAAAGTTTGGACATGACATGAATGCCACTTTTACCTCTTCCATTCAAATCTGTACTTCAAGCCTTAGCCAGAGAGAGCACTCAGGCAAGAGAAAGAAATAAAGGCATCCGATTAGAACTGCAGTTCAGAAAGTTTGTCATACTTGCTATAAAAACAACAAGACTATTCTAGAAAAGTTCTAGAACAATATTATAGATTCAGCAAAGTTGTTGGATACAAAACCAACATTCAGAAATAGCTTTTTCCACATAGCCGATAAATAACAAATAAGCATATACCAGTGATGGAATAAGTTTAACAAAATAGTTTGAAATATTTGTCATGGAATCCCTGAAAGAATTTGGGATGCAATGGAAGGGTGTCCTACGTTTGTGGACTGGAAGGACAGTGCTATTAAGATGTCCACACTAAGATACAATGAATAAATGAGTAGAACCCCCCCCTCCAAAAAAAAAAATGTTTAGGGGCTGGAGAGATGGCTCAGAGGTTAAGAGCATTGCCTGCTCTTCCAAAGGTCCTGAGTTCAATTCCCAACAACCACATGATGGCTCACAACCATCTGTAATGGGGTCTGGTGCCCTCTTCTGGCCTGCAGGCATACACACAGACAGAATATTGTATACATACTAAATAAATAAATAAATATTTTAAAAAATGTTTAAACTATCCAAGGGTTTGCAGTTCATGTGGTTTATGTCAAATAAAGACATCAGTAGAACCAGCACTGACAGGACATATTATTCCTTTCTAGAGATTTGTTTCTCAGTGTTATCAATTACCTGTGGTTTGCAGAACTGTAGAATACATTCTATAGAATCAGACACCAATAATGTGTGATTCCTTAGGTAAAGCACAAATGTTTTTGCTGCCTTTTTCACCCTTGGCTATGGTACACTGAACCCAGAGCCTCATGTATGCTTCTTATCACTGAGCTACATCCCCAGTCCTGAATCTGTAATCTGGTGCTTAATGCCAGATGGCGTTTTAACTCAGGTATAAAACAAGTACTGACTGATTCAGTGTTACTTTCAAACCTGTGTGAAGTGGAGCATGAAGAACAGATGCATATAAATATTATTCTGATTTTTACTATTTTTTATTTGAGTGATTTATATAATTTCCATAATGAATCAAAAGCTTTCTTACCAAGCTATCTTACCCAGCTATCTTACCAAGACTTAATTTATGTCAAATCCATAAATATACTGAACACTTCCTACACATTAGTGATATTGTATTAATGAAATTGAGCTCTTACTCTGGAGAAGCTTAGAGACAAGGAAATATAAACAAATTTTTGGGTTATTTTTCTTCTTCTTCTTCTTCTTCGAGACAAGGTTTCTCTGTAGCTTTGGAGCCTGTCCTGAAACTAGCTCTTGTAGACCAGGTTGTCCTCGAACTCACAGAGATCCTCTGCCTCCTGAGTGCTGAGATTAAAGGTGTGCACCACCACTGCCCAGCAGGAATTACACACGTTTATATAAGACATTATACACAGAACAGCTGTTTGAAAAGCAGAGTTTTTCATAGCACTGACTCTTAGACTCTAAAGAGAGAGTTGCAAGGACAGTTGAATTTGCTAATCACTGATATAGGAAAGGGGGCTATGCCTGAGGATAGTAGGAAGTGTTTCAGAAAGGACCAGCCCTTTGTTACTTGAAAATTAAGACTGTTGAGAGTGGGCTAAACTAGGTGAAAAGGAGAGTGCTCTGTGCTCAGGACTGAGCAGACTGTAACTGCAGCTCAGAGAGCTATGTTCAGTGAGTTCATGAGGAAGCTTCAGTGCAGCATAGGGGCCTTGAAATTCATTAAATCCAAGAGTAGTGTATCACAAGTTCAGCAGACTAAAGGAAGGACGGAGCTAAGCATCTTGTATTCATAACCTTTTTGTTCTGTGACCATTTTCAATCATTCACAGCGACCGCACACAAATTCAAAATGTACAACTTCTAAAGCCAGATAGAGTATGCTATGAAATCCCTGTATATTGAACAGGATTTGTCTTTTCCTTTTATATTTGTTTGGTGTTAAAATCATGGTAGCAGTTAAAAGGTTGTTTTAAATGCCTGCTATAGCTGATTTCCCTCTTGTGCCTTCACCTGACTATTTTAAATACATTGTCAGCACTGGTTTACGTGCACCTCTTCTTAATTACTGGAGCAAGCATAGTTTCCTTCCGTTGTTCTTACTTGAGCTTGAGGTTTTTAAGAGTTTGGTGCCATCTGTCATGTTTATAGGTACATTCTTGCATACTGTTTTAATGTTGCTTATTTCAAATTTCTTTATACTCTAAAGATAATGACAAATTTTTGTTTTTATTAGAATAAAAATGTTGTATCAAGTAATGACTCATTTCTGGTAATTATTTCTGAAAACAAAAATCCTATATTTTGCTGCCAGGAGACTGGAAATAACTTTGAGCATGTGAACTTCACTTGGGCTTTGGATACTTTGTAAGCTGGTTTACTGGTACTGAAGCTGTACTTAGTTTTATAGACTTGTAAGTTCTACACTGTCTTCTGATACAGATCTATTAGGATTTGTCAGTGAATATCGATGGATTTTATTTCTTTTATATTGTGAGTGATTTATGAATGAAAATTGTTTTTCTGTGACTTACTCAGCAGTCCCCACAGAAGTTGACAGCTACCATAGCCTCTTCCCTCTAGAACCACTGCCACCCCCCAACCGGATACAGAAATCAAGTAATTTTGGGTATATCACATCTTGCTACAAAGCTGTAAATAGCAAAGATGATCTACCATATTGCCTTCGGAGGATACACGGTAAGGAAGATGGGTCTCTCTGTCAGGAGTGTATTACTTGAGCTAAGATTGTCCACACGCTCCTGGAAACAGGGCTGTATTTATCACACACGTTGGAAGACAAGAAGGTTTCTTTTCCTTTACTTCTCTTTTTGTTTTCTTTCTTTCTCCTTTCCTTTCTTTCCTTTTGTCCCCAATTGAAAATTGATGCCTTATAGGCAAAATAGACCATTTTAGAAATTTATATTTCTCTGTTATTTGTGGTTGATTATAGTAGAAAATTTTCTTCTTTAGGTTTTCGTCTTGTCAACACAAAGTGCATGGTGTTGGTTGATATGTGGAAAAAAATTCAACACTCAAATATTGTGACTCTGCGTGAAGTGTTTACCACTAAAGCATTTGCTGAGCCCTGTAAGTAACTGGTCCTGTGGTGGTTCTGCTCATGAATTTCACTGTCTCAAGCTGGACTTCTGTGATGTGCGTTTCTGTTTTCTTGTAAGCTCTTGTGTTCGCATATGATTTCCATGCTGGAGGAGAAACTATGATGAGCAGACACTTTAATGACCCTAATGCAGATGCCTACTTCACGAAGAGAAAGTGGGGTAAGAGAGATGTGAGCAGACTATGCTTTGATGCATGCTTTTCTTCTGGGGAACAATAGTTTTGTATTAAAACATATTGAAATTTATTCTTGTCATTTTAAGACCCCTACTGTACCCTTTTTAAGGCATCTCAAAGAATTGGGATTGGTTTGCAGCAAGTTAGGAGAGTGTATGTATTGACTCAGATTTTATGCCAGTATCTTTTTTGTGCCCTGTAAACATAATTTGATAGTCTTACCATCCAGTGTTCCTATATGATAAGTTTTGAAACTAACTTCCCAAAACATATGCTTTTGTTTGTTATATGTCAAGTCAGGTTTTAAGTAACTTTACTTAAATGAAGTATTTTTTTCTGCTCCTTTTCTAATATTTAAAGTCATTTTATATTCCAACTATTTAAAAAAAAACCCTAAAAATTTGTAATTAGAGTCCAAAATGTGCTTATTTTGAGGGGAAATGATACCAGAAAAAAATACCAATCCATTTTGAGATGTCAAAACTTACATTTTTGTGTATGATCTCACTTTGTAGTGTAAAGCCAAAAATGAAGCATCACATTGGTAGCTGTGCTTTAATCCTAAGATTTTCTTGAATACAAAGCATAATACTTGGGTTTGCTCATAATCGTGCTTTCTGCACTCTGACAGCTGAAAGGAGAGAGCTGTGGTTACACAGGCATTGGACAGTGTGGCCCTGTCTCTCTTTGTTGTGTCACCTGCACACAGACACAGTGGAGGATGTGGTACAAATTTTCCTAAAGATGAATATGGCTATGGGTCGATTTTATTTTAATAACAACCTTTGAAGTGGCTAGCTTTGATTTATAGCTGTCTTAACCTGAGCACTGTTGCTATTTGGGCTACATCATTTGTTTTGTAGTAGCTATTTTATAGTGCAGGTTGTTACCTGCCTATTGGATATCTCTCTACCTCATCTCTGATGCCAGAGAGATCTGCAGACATTACCAGTGTTCTCTATTGAGAACTACTCAGAGCATTTTGCCAATTTAAAATATCTGTATTCTGTTCTTATATTTCAAACAATATCTTCCGTGTTTACATTTTCTCAGAATCAGTCCTTCCATTTTACACACCCACCCCCTCCACACACACACCCCACACCCCATTTCTAGACAGGTTCTGTGTAACAGCTCTGGCTGTTCTGGAAGTCACTCTGTAGGCCAGACTGTCCTCTAACTCACTACCTGCCTCTGCCTCTGAGTGCTGGGATTAAAGACATGTGCCACCACCACCCAGCCCATTTTACACTTCTGTAACCTCCCATAATACACCATACACACATGAATGTCTATTGTTTTCTCTTACTATATGATTATCGTTTTAGCAACTTATTTTAAAAGGTGACTTTGTTAGAAGTGCATTATTTAGAAGATGGGGATGATGTGAGATAGAGAAATTATATTTATATAGACATATGCATATACATATTATAGAGATCATATATAAATTATAGAGATTAAAATCATGTGAAATGATTGACACAGTTAAGCCCTATGTGTTTGCTCCAAGTCCTCCTATAATCCTAACACTTAGGAAGCAATCGCCACAAGTTGGAGGGCTACACCATAAGATTCTGGTCTTAAAAACAGAATAGCTAGGTGTAATAGCTGGTGTAATCTCAGCACTTAGAAGGCAGGGGCAGGCAGGTCTCTTGAGTTCAAGGCCAGCTCAGTCTCTTTGTAGTAAGTTCCAGACAGCCAGAGCTGCGTAGACTCTGTCTTAGAGTTCTTTCTATGAGACTGGAGAGATGACTCTGGTTTAGAGCATTGGCTGTTCTTCCAGAGGTCCTGAGTTCAATTCCTAGCAACCACAACCATCTATAATAGAATCTGATGCCCTCTTCTGGCCTGCAGGTATATATGCTGAGCACTCATAAATAAAATTAAAAAAAAAAAAATAAGTAAAATTTTTTTTTAAAGTACAAACTTCTTTTCCTGGTGGTGGTGCTTTGGGCTAAACTGCAGGTTTTATGCATGTTGAGCTGTACACTTGTACGGCTCTCTCAGGTCCTCTGACATGATCTTATCAACTTCTGCTAAGAGCTATTTGGAGAATTCTAAGTCATCTTTGTAGAGTGTAATGTCTTCATTCTATCCAAATTGAGATGAAATGGTTCGTTTTATATGTGCTTATTAAAAATGTTGTAATTACATAGTCACTATTTTTTTATTCATGATTTTTGAAATAAAGTCTTGTTTTGTAACCCTGGGTGCCCTGAGTTCTTATGTAGACCAACCTGGCCTAAAACTTGGAGCAGGCATCCTGATTTGCTTCCTGAGTGCCAGGATTATATACAGATGTCATGACACCTGGCTTGTACTTTCTATTTATTACAATTATTTGTAATTAACCATTTGACTTTCACATTTTTAGCCTCATTCACAGAAAGTTGGTTTACAACCATGTGGCTACAAGATTATGTTCAGGGAAATAATTAACAAAATCTGAATTAAGTTTTTATGTCTGTCACTTAGTTAAATATTGACATTGACCTAGTAGGTATAATGAAAAAGCAGTTTCAAAGTTGGGGATGGGGGCTGGAGAGATGGCTCAGAGGTTAAGAGCACTGGCTGCTCTTCCAGAGGTCCTGAGTTCAATTCCCAGCAACCACATGGTGGCTCACAACCATCTATGAGATCTGGTGCCCTCTTCTGGCGGGAAGGCATACATGCAGACAGAACATTGTATACATAATAAAAACAAATAATTAATTTTTTTAAAAAGCTGGGAATGGAACTCAGTGGCAGAGCTGTTGCCTAGTATGTGTGAGTACCAGGTTAAATACCCAGTACCACAAAACAGACAGACAAAAAGACTTACAATAAATAGTTGTTAGAATAAAGAGAACTACTTAGAGTAGTTTGTTTCATCATTCTTTTTTTTTTTTTTAAAGATTTATTTATTATGTACACAGTGTTCAGCCTCCATGCCTGCAGGCCAGAAGAGGGCACCAGATCTCATTACAGATGGTTGTGAGCCACCATGTGGTTGCTGGGAATTGAACTCAGGACCTCCGGAAGAGCAGTCAGTGCTCTTAACCTTTGAGCCATCTCTCCAGCCCTTGTTTCATCATTCTTAAGTATACTGCTTTTTAAATTTTTGTTTTTGTTCAACATCTATCTATTCGGTCAAAAGAAATAGTAGTGAGATCTCTGCTACTTTAACATTATAAAACCCATAATCTGAATTTTAGAAACATTTTGGCTTATCTGTTAAGTTTTTACTGTTCTGAACATGCATAAAAATTTATTTGCTTTCTAGGCCAGCATGATGGACCACTGCCCAGGCAGCATGCTGGACTATTACCAGAGTCTCTCATTTGGGCATATATTGTCCAGCTGAGTTCTGCTCTGCGTACTATTCATACAGCAGGTTTGGCATGTCGAGTAATGGATCCAACCAAGATTCTGATAACTGGCAAAACAAGGTACTTAGCATTTTGAATTTTTGAATCTGGGTTTCTGTCTTTTTTTAAATTTATTTAATTTTGAGTCTGCAACTGTTCTGCCTATATACATGTATGCATACTACATGTGCTTGGTGCCCAGGGATGCCAGAAGAAGGTATTGGGTTTCCTGAAATTACAGATGGTTGTGAACGCTTCCGAAGTTTAGCAAGGTATCTGGGAATAAAGAGACAGTATCAACACCACTTTCTCGTGTAGAGACATCATTCTCAATATGGCCATAAATCATCCTTAGACTGGAAGACTCTACCTGCAGAGCTTCAAAACTGTTCCTCAGTTTGCCTGTTTGTTTGTTTATTTTGTTGGACTTTTTTTTTTCTTCCTTTAGCCGTTGATTTTTCAGAGAGGGTTTCTCTGTACCCTTGGCTATCCTGGAACTCTTTCTGTAGACCAGAATGACCTTGAAGTCACAGAGTTCTGCCTGCCTCTGCCTGGGATTATCAAGTTGCTAGATGATTGTTGTTGGTTAAGTTCCAAGCATTGAGAATAATACATTGAGGAAGCAAAGACCTTAACTTCACCTAACTTTTTAGTTGCTATAACTTTTTTGAGAGTTGCTTTGAGCAGCGCAGCATACAGAACTGAATATTGTAGCTGGACCTTGGGGTTCATATCTATAGTCTCATTATTTGGGCTGTAACATAGACCTTTTGTGTGCACACCCAGTAGAAACCAACAGCAGTAAAGCCCAAGGGTGTCCTGGTCTGTGTTTTCTGTTACTTGCCGAAGAAGTTCTTGACTTTCTGACATTAGACTGTGCTGTGACACTTTCCTCTTAGTCTGGTGAAGCCACAAAGAGGTTTGAGTTAATGTATGTAATATGCTTGGAACAGTGCCAGCTGTGTCCTTAGCAAGTGCTGGGAAGTAAACAGTTTCCTTTCATGAGTAACTCAAAAACAGCGTTATCATCCTGACTTTTACAACTACAATCACACCATTTAATATCTCTCAGTCTTAATTTCGTTATCTCTGAAATGGTCGGTTTTGTGGGTGGGGAGGATGGAAATGAAAATTACAGTTATTAACATTTTAGGATTTTTTTCTTAATATTAGGAAATGTTAAATATTCATTAGTATATACTGAGAGAAGTATAATTATTTTCTTTGAATTTTTTGGTCCTTACAGGTTGCGAGTAAATTGTGTAGGAGTTTTTGATGTTTTAACATTTGATAACAGTCAAAACAATAATCCTTTGGCATTAATGGCTCAATACCAGGTGAGTAAGAGTTTTTATGGGTGTTTAAAGCTTATTTTTTTTTTGTTCTTTTAAGTTAACCTTGGTTTTAAAGTATTCAGGGTTTTACGTCTCAATTCATTCTTGAGTGGTGTCTTAACCTCTGTAGTTTAATTAGTGCAGCCTTACTGTTGAAACAGACAGAATAAATAACCATTAATCCAAGCAGAGACTAGCTGTTTAGCAATGAAATGTATTTGTCTCAGTCAGATGAGTACATTATATTAGATGATCTTACTTGTTTCACTTTTTCAGAACTACTAGTTTTACTAATGCTTGTCTCACTGTATTATTTTCAAAGAAGTGACATCAGAGCACCCTATTCTGTGTTTTTCTTTTGTTGCTATTAAGTTGTCACTTCTTGCATATTACCAGAATTTATTGTTCTCTAAATTCGTTCTGTTACTGAATCAGTATTCAGACTCCACAGTGTTCTTAGCTATTTTGTTATTTATTTCCTTATTAATATACTACTGTGTAGAAGTACAGAAACCCAACCCTGAATCTGGGATTGTAGTTCAGTGGTAGAGTGGTTCTTAGCATACTCCAGGCTCTGCATTTGATCGCTAGTACTGCAGAAAGCAACAGAGAGACTGTCACTGTGAGGAGTAGTAGGAGTAGGTACTTATTTGGATTACTGTGTAAATACCTTGAGTATTTAAAGTAAATATTTATTTTAGTCCGTTTGTCATGCAGTGCTTCACATTGAGATCTGTAACTGTCATTAAAGTTGATTTTTAGCCCTGGCGTGATGGTTCACGCCTATAATCCTAGCATTCAGAAGGCAGAGGCAGGTGGATCTCTGTGAGTTTGAAGCCAGCCTGGTCTACAGAGCGAGTAACAGGACAGACTTCAAAGTTACACAGAGAAACCCTGTCCCGAAAAAATGCAAATAAATAAATAAATAGGCTGACTTTTAGTTCTTTGTGTAAGAAGTCATATTTATTTGTGTTTAGACGATTGTTTACCCGAGGTTTGGTGCAAGGCAGAATGGTTTCATCACATGAAGACATACTTCCCCTTGTTCTCCTCTTTTCAACTTTTGTTTGTTTCAAAAGAAACTTTTAATTTACTTTAGTGTAAAACAAAATTTCAGAACAGAAAGGTAAGAAATAGAATCCTATGTAGTCTTCGGTCTTCAGCCTCATGAAATAGTCTATGGCCATTGAACTACAAGCCACGCTGTCTAGGGTATAGTGACACTTTTGCACACATTCTATGTACACCTTTTCTATCTTAATTCCTCTTGGCTGTGCCTGCCTTACCAGGCTGCCTTGGTTGGCACTGGCATCTGGTAGGCAATGTGGGGAAGAATTCTGATTCACATGCACACACATCTCCAGAAAGCGATTTCTTTCATCTAAGTGTGGTTTATCCCATCACTTTTTTTGTGGAATGTTAGTTGTTAGTGACTTTTCTTCTGCTGTGTTATACTTACTAAGTAATTAATTGGCCTAATTTTTTTTTTAATCCCAAAAGTGACTGATGAACTAGGTGTAGATAGTTCATGCCTCCAGCTATAGCACTAAGGAGGAGGTTGGAGGTCAGATAATGAGTTTGAGATGAGCATAGTCTATCTTAAAAGTTAGCCAAAATTGTAACTGAGTATTACTAAGTACTAATGACCTGCTTATGTCTAAGAAAGTTGTACCACTACATTTTTGAGTAATATTTAGAGCCAGTACTACCAGAAATCTAGAAACATTTCACCCATACTTTAAAATGAAGCTCATGCCTTAGATTTATCACGGCAGTTTTTAATAGAATTGTTTTTTTTTAAATTAGTATTGGACTACGAACCATACATATAGCCTGTTTAACCTTCAGCACCAAAAACATCATTTATGAATATAAAATAAGACTAGTTTGAATTTTATTTTCTGAATCACTTTTTTTTTGCAAACTGATACTATTTCACTTAATTTATTGTGTGATACTTTATAAAAGGGGGGAGATTACCTTGAATTACAAGTGACCGACTATTTTATAAACCTGGGCTTTTTTTTGTAAGTCAGAAACTGCTTTCATTTATAAACTCTGTCAGCTTTCAGCCAATTGTCACTTTCTTTATTTTTCAGTAAAATGAATTTATTGGGTTTCTTTCCATTTTTTGTTGTTGTATATATGTAGGCTTTTTATATAAATTATTGTAATGAGGCATAGGAAAGATTTAAAGATGGTCCCAAAGGGGGCATGTATTGACAGAAAAGGGCTCAGGAGAGAGGGAAGGGTACATTGTTTCTTGTAGTCTATTCTCATAGTCTGTTTCAGACGCGTGACTAGAGACTGACTTTTAGTCAGATAGACTTAAGTAGAGCCATAGATAGAATCAGAGACAGAAACACGAAACCAAGAATCAGGAAGAAACTGAAAATGATTTGGGGGGATATATCCTGAATTCAGCAAGTGGAGGCAAAACCTGATGGAGGTAAGAAGCAAAATAACGAATACAAAATCATTTAGCTGAAAAATAAGGTTAAAAAAAAGTTCCCAAGTTTCTAATGCCAAAATCTCTTAACTAATGAGGACTTTTTTATTAAAAAGTAAATTGTAATCTGAACTGGATTATATCATATGTATATTTTATTTCTGAAAGTGAATGTTTCCATCCAGAGTCAGTTTTAGAGAGGAGGGAATATTCAGAATAGACATTTTGTTTCTTTAAAACCTCATAGTTCTCCAGCTGGCTTGGGCCTTTGTTTTCACATAGGGAATAATAAAGTATTCTAGGAGGGAGGCATCATATGGGATGGGGCCAAACTGAGACTTGTTTCAGAGGATAGGAGGCTATCTTTGGCACAGGCTGCTAACACACCGAGTACGCTGGATTGAAACCATGTAGAAATGCCCAATATTCCATATTATTCAAAGCTAGAATTTCTGTAATTTCATCTGTATAACTTGGGATGTTTGCTTATTTTTAAGGTGACTGAAATGACTCCAGGTCATTCGTAGCACTCCGACCAGACAGGCATGATAACACCATCCTGTGCTACTGCCTGGGCTAACTCTGGCATGAAACCCAGACTTCTTCCAGCGAATTCAAAATATTTTATAAAGTTAGTCAGTTTTCCTGATCATAGAAGCTCATGTGTAAAATGTCAGATCCACAGTAGTAGTTTTGAGTAAAATGTTGAGTTTGAACAGTTAAGTGTTTTTAGTAATACAGTTTGGTTTAAGCTCTATTTAGATAGCGTGTTAAGGATAGCCATCTTGTGCTACAGTTCACTGATGATTGCCTTACATTCCTGGCTTCCCAGACACACTCATTTCATAGCTTTTCAGGCCACTAGAAACATTATCAGTAAGGACTTTAAGAGATGCTACCCCCTAGAACATCTCCCTAATGGATAACACCAAAATGCAGACAAGGAGGAGACCACAGGGCATCATTTTTGTTTGGTTTGTGTTTAAGTTCCTCGGGTGATTTTAGTGTATGACTAGATTCGCAAACTCCCGTAATAAACTGATGCTTGGGAGATGAACGTTCATGCACTAATTGAGATGATACTTCAAATTTTTAAGCATTTATGGAAACCCTCAATAGAAGGCTGGGCGGTGGTGGCACGTGCCTTTAATCCCAGCACTTGGGATGCAGGGGCTGTCGGATCTCTGTGAGTTCGAGACCAGCCTGGTCTACAAGAGGTAGTTCCAGGACAGGCTCCAAAGCTACAGAGAAACCCTGTCTCAAAAAAGAAATCCTCAATAGAAATTGCTTCAAATGTATTCCATGCGTAAAGCAACTACATTCTTCTAGGAAAGTGATGGTTGTGTTGCAGAGGGCTACTACTGCGGGGGACCATTCTGTTTCATGGAGTTGTAATAAGTATGGGAATCTTTTGGGATCAAGCAACCCTTTTACAGTGGTTACATATCAGATATCCTAGGTATCAGATATTTACATTACAGTTTCAACAGTAACAAAATTAAAGTTATGAAGTAACAATAATTTTATGCCAAGTGATGGTGGTGCTTTAATCTCAGCACTTGGGAGGCAGAGGCAGGTGGTTTTCTGTGAGTCCGAGGCCAGCCTGGTTTACAAAGTGAGTTCCAGGACATTCAGGGCTACACAGAGAAACCCTGTCTTGCAAAACCAAAAAGAAAGAAAGGAACGAAGGAAAGAAAAATGGAGGGAGGGAGGGGAAAGGAATGAGGGAGGAAGAAAGGAAGGAAATAATTTTATGGTTGGAGTTCACCACAACATGAGGAACTATATTAAAGGGTCACAAAATCAGGAATGTTGAGAACCTGTGTTTTTGAAGGAAGGCTTCAGGGTAGCTCATTTAAAAAAAAAAAAAAAGAAAGAAGAGAAAAAAAAGAATTCAAGGCATATTGTATTTGTGAACAAAAAATAAGTGTTTTGGGAAACAAAGATGCAGGGTGTCGTTGAGGTCTGTTCTATTTTGATGTTTTATGATACGTGTGCTCTGAAGTCAAGTGAGTGCTTGCTTGTAGTGTCTTGTCTTCACATTCCATATTGGATTCATGAAATGAGAAACCTATCTGTTTAGCACAGCATTCCTAGCACGTAATGGCCTCCTGTTCTGTGTAACGGGAAAGTATCAGCTGTATTTAAATTTTCAGAATAAAAATACAAATTTTGTGGCAAGCTAGATGGCTCAGCAGGTGAAGACATTTACTGTGTAAGCCAGGTGACCTGAGTCATCTGGAGCCATTGTGAAGGTGGAAGGAGAAAACTGACTTCAGGGTTTCTTGCCACCTATAGCACATTGCCGCCACTCCCTAAAGCTGTTAAAGCAGAAGTCCATAATTGGAATAGCGGTGTTTGTTAAAGTGTGGTCCTTTCACTAGGAGACTTGAAAGCTCTAGATATTTGGGGCTTATGCATTAACTGAGACTGTGAAAGAGTGGCTTGGAAATCTTTTCTCAGGTCATAGTGATTCTAACAAGTAACCGTGCTGAGAACCTGCCCTGGGCACTCTCTCTGTGTGTTTATGATGTGCTTTTCCTGTTAGGAGTTTGGTGTTCAGTGTATTAAAAGTGTACCTGTGAAGTAGAAATTAAGTTATGTTTATTCTCTCATGTCAGCAAGCAGATCTGATATCATTAGGAAAAGTTGTGTTGGCTTTGGCTTGCAACTCTTTGGCAGGAATTCAGCGAGAGAATTTACAGAAAGCCATGGAATTGGTGACAATCAACTACTCCTCTGACCTGAAGAACCTCATCTTGTAAGTGTTAACATATCATGAAGCAGAGTGGTCCTCTGTGATTAATATAGAGCTTTCCATAGGAGTCTCCCACTGTTTAGAGTCAAGCAGACACAAACAGCTGCTGATGTCCTAATCTTTATTGCTAACTATATATTTCTTACAGTGAATTCATAAGCCAGTTTGTTTCGATTAGGCACTTGGTTGGAATGCCCTTTAGAGGTTTTTGGACACATACTCACCTCCAGCTCTTGGGTTACATTAGTTATATTTCAAGAACACCATCACCATGTATGTAGCTCCCAGTTAAGTCATGGACAGTACAGACAAAACATTTTTGCCATCTCTCGAGTTCTCTTGGCCGGTATTGCTCTAGATAATGAGAGATACTGTCGTGCAGCCTCCTTCACTGTCCAGTTATGTATATGAATCTCTGGTCCAGGAGTGCAATTCAGAGAATGGAAGAGTCCAGGAAATCTTTAAGTTTGGAATGAATTTGACTTAAGAGAAACCCATTGTGGACTACTATCACCACCGAAGGACCCCTTACTAACCTCTAGTGAGAATGTCAGAGGGAGGGCAAACAACCTTGATTACAGCTGAGTTAACTTAGGGGGAAAAGATGCTAGGACAACTCTAATTTCCCTATTATGTTCTAAAAGCCAATAGAATTTATTGATCCTAATCAATAGTCTCTTTTAGCTTTCAGTGATCCCTTCTGCTCTTTCTGTGTAGCCCTGGATGATCCAGTTTCTTTTTGGACCAGCCCTGGGGTATGGAACTGGGGGATGGAGGATGGGGCTGCCCACCTGTTCTTTGTTAAACTGGCTTCCCTGTCTTGCTTGTGAGACACTGGAAGCCAGTGCTTGCCTGGGACCTAGAAATAATCAATTAAGATGATGCAGCTTTTGGGGGAAAAAGTTTTTAGTATGATTCTAGTATTAGTTTGCAAAATCCAGATTGTTCTGGACAATTACAGAATATAATCTCTAAATACTCCCTTTTGAAAAGGTAGGAGCTGAAGGTAGTAATTAAATTCACTTTATATTAACAATTATTGAAAGTAGATAATGATATGTGAGGCTTCATATACAGTTCTTTTTAGCCGTCCTTCTCTAGTGACAATATACTAATGTCTATAGAGCTACATAAGGCACTTCTGAACTTCTTGACATGAATTGCACTTAATTCTATAATATCTCTGTAAATGGGGTATCATTATTAGCTCCATTTTAGAGACAAAACTGAGGCACAATAAGGTAGAGTAGGTACTTTGTCAAGGTGTAACATAGCTGCTAACAGGTTTTAGTATGATTAGGTAAATGTAAATATCAGTGCTCACAGTGGATAACTAAGATAATTTGTGTGGTTATAATCATTCATCTACATATCAAAAGAATGTTTACTATATGCCAGAATGTGAGGATACTTTAATACGATATCATAACTTCCATCCATCTTTAGATACTTACAAAAGACATTTAAGGGACTGGAAAGATGGCTCACCAGTTAAGAGTGTGTGCTGCCCTTGCAGAGACCTGAGTTAAGTTACCAGTACCCATATCCAGCAGCTCAGAACTACCCGTAACTGCTCCAGGGGATAAAATCCTTCTTGTGACCTTCATGTGTATCTGCACTCAGGTGTCATGCCTCACCACCACACAGACACAAAGTTTTAAAGATGATGTTAAAGATAAAAGCAAGTGAACTGTTTGCAGGCAGTGATAAGGCCTGTAATGACAGTTTCCTGAAGCATAGCTGCAAGGAGGTGAGAGAAGGACTTCCCTTTAGAGTGAGTAGTGGCCAAGTGATTGACCATTACTGCATTCTGTACTCTTGAAAGAGCAATACTTTCTTTCTCTCTCAGTGATGATGGAAGAAGTGAACTGGTCCCTTTTTGCTCTTAGAGCCCTTAGAGCTCTCTCTATATAGAGTTCCTGGAAGTGACAGGTGACACATGAAGTCATAGAGCAGAGGACAATTTCTTTTGGACTACTACATTTTTACACAATTTAAGATTTATTTTTTAGACTAAAAAAAAAAAAATATTTTTGGTTAGGTGCAATGGCATGTGCCTGTAGTCCAAAGAGTATGAGGCAAGATGCTCACTTGAACCCAAGAGTTTAAAACTTGTTTGGGTATCGTAGTAAGACCCTATCACAAAAATAGCAGCAGGTTATCTTTGAAGAACAGGAGGGGAAATTCCCCACCCCTCAGCCTTCCAGTGTTTCACACCCTCAGATTTCACAGTCATTTCATGTAGCACCATTGAAACAAAGGGCTTAAGGGTGGAAATGGGTAAGTGTGGCCCTCTTCTAATTAAGCTTTTCACGTCTGTAACCTTGAACACACAGGAAGAGCTATCTGGACAGTTAAAATGTTCCAGGGAACAGAAGTAATACTGAAGTTTTAAAAGTTAATTTGCATGAAAAATATGTTTTCAAATTATGAACACAGATTATAGTGACAGCAACATCTGTGTGCCTGTGGCTGTGTTGTTCTTAACTTGCACTGGCCATTCATGAGATTCTTCTCTGTCTTGATAGGTACTTGTTGACTGACCAAAACAGGATGCGGAGTGTAAATGACATCATGCCTATGATTGGTGCTCGGTTTTATACTCAACTGGATGCTGCTCAAATGAGAAATGATGTCATCGAGGAAGACCTTGCTAAGGTAGAGTCTGGTTACAAGTTACCATGTAAATTGGCATACAGTACTCACTGTGCCATCTGGCTGGGACTGCAATACTCTTGTCCACACTGGGTGTTAGTTTAGTCTCTAATGAATATCCTATTCATTCTTGACTTTACTATAATCATGTAACCAAAGTCTTGATTTTGTTTAATGTATTTTAAATACTTCCTAGAATTGATCAGTTGCATAATCTCCCTGAGTATGACTGTACACAAAATAGGCATATGTGTAAGAATGGAACCCAAAAGTGTGGGTGTTAGAATTTACTGCATTAGAATAATATGGGTGCAGAAGTACCATTTTAAAAACTTTCGTTTAGCTAGAACATTAACACTCTCTCTTTTTTTAAAATGTCTTTATAGGAGGTTCAAAATGGAAGACTATTTAGACTTCTAGCAAAATTGGGAACAATCAACGAGAGGCCAGAGTAAGGATTTACAGTATTTACAGCAGGTTTTAAAACCAAAGGAACTAATTTGCATAAGGAATGAATGGACTACCTAATGTTTTTATTTGGAAAAGGAATAAGTTCTTAATGAAGTGACCTTAATACTGCTAGCCATTAAAGAGCTGTTTCAAGCCACAGCCCAAGTGTGGTTGTTCTTATGACCTTGTATGCCATATTAGAAATCAGTTGTGTGTGCAGATAAGGGAAGGCGATAGCAAGTACTGTCTCATGTAGGAAGCCTGATCTCATCTGTTTATCTTGGTCAGTTGGAAGACATTAGAACTCTCTTGGCTGTAGCATTTCTCTGCTTTTCTATGAAAATGCATTTTTACAGATCTGTCATGTTGTTAATAGAGGAACATCATCATTTCATGCTGTCCCAGTTCAGCCTTGCTTTTAAGTTAGAGTTATTAGACACAGAGTGTGTGTCTGCACTTTGTTAATTCTTGAACCAGGCTGAACAGAGTTGTAGTTGTGACTGTCTCTGGTCTCATAGAGGCAGACGATGACTGGTGCAGACCACTGCTTGTGGGCTTTCTTTTCTCCCATGGAATTAGAACCTACTTACCTGTTTGTTTGTTTGTTTGTTTGTTTTTTAAGATTTATTTTTATTTTACATATATGGGAATTTTGTCTGCATGATATCAGGCATTACACGCATGCCTGGTGTCTGAGGAGGCAGAATATGGCATCAGATTGCCTGAAACTGGAGTTGTAAATCACTGTGTTTGTGGGTTTTGAGAATCAAACCCAGGTCTCCTGTAAGAGCAGCCAATGCTTTTAACCACTGAGTATCTCTCCAGCCCCACATGGCTGTTTTCAAAATGAAGATTCTAAATTAGGATTCTCTCCCAGTCATCTTCCTAAGAAGATATGTGTGTTAACCAGTTCTTGAAATCTTGTTTATAGCATTTTCATGTCTTCACTCCTGTACGTCAAAATGTTACTCTTCTGTTCTGTGACTTTGTCTCAGTATTTAGCTCATCCAGTGACACATTTCCTATTTTCAGCGTAGCACTCTCCACTGTCCTAACGTGGATGTCTGAGTTCTCTGTTCTTGGGGTTGCCTTGCTGAGAGTGCATGCCATTCTCAGTGAAGCACAAGGGAAGCACAGTGACAGCTCTTCTGGAGTTTTCTTAGTTGTTCCCTTGGGGTCGGTAATTGTTTCATGTAACATCAGTTTTCTTCAGCATTTTACAGTGAACTCTGTGTCAGAGTTAGGAAATAGTTTGAAAAGTCCATGGTAACCTAGCAGTTCATTCCCACCTCCTGTTCTCATCCAGCTGGTTGTGCCTCACGGCTGCCACATTCACACTTTAGGCCTGGCACATCTTCTCTCTGTTTGGGGTGGCGGGGTGGTCCATCTTTGTTTTTCTCTTTGGAGTAAAGGCCCTGTTGCTTGCTTTCTTTCTCTGATTTATTTTTAGTCAGTGGAGCACACCCTTTTGTAGTACACACCTTTCACAAGGGGTGAATCCATGAGTCTTTTGCAAAGCTAAAGTTGTCTTTGTTCCCATTTTTACATATTATTAAATGATTATATATAAAATTCTGGATTATCCTTATAAAATTCTATTTACATTTCTTAATATGTTATATATGAGTTTTCAAAAAGTTTTGTGGTGAAAAATATCCTCACTCTTCATATCTGATATCCTTAGTCTACCAGTCGTCCCAACCCTGACTCGTTTACTTGTGAAAATTTTATATATATATATTTCTAAGGTTAAGAGTACAAATATATTGTTTACTTACCCTTTTAAAGTACATATACATTGTTACTTCTTATTGTATTAATTTCTGCTCAGCTCTATTTGTAATTAGGCAGAATCCTATATGATACACCCGTCTGACCTGCTTCTCCCTCTGGATGGAGGCATAGTTCCTGTTTAAGAGAACTAGAGCTGGGTGGTGATGGTGCATGCCTTAAATCCCAGAACTCTTGAAGCAGAGGCAGGTGGATCTTTGTGAGCTCAAGACTAGCCTGGTCTGCAAAGCAAGCTTCCAGGGCAACCAGGGCTGCACAGAGAAACTCTGCATTGTACTCAATAACCAATCAATCATTCAATAGATGAGAGAGAAAACTGGAGACGAGATAGGTTAGCTACCTGGTCATGTACTGTGAACCACATCTGTACAGACAGGGCGCATCCAGAACTGTGCCCTGCACATTGTGCTACCCTATGCACCATGTTGTCTCCAGTGAGAAGTCCAAACAATGTTTGTGGGGCGAGGGTTGGCTTAGTCCATGGAGTGACAGTGGAATCTCCAGATGTCAGGTGTTGTAGAATAATTTGGTATTGTTCTTGAGAAGTCCTAACAATACTTTCCTTAAAACTTAGAATTTTGTCAGCTTGATGAGAAAGAAGTTGAATTTCAGTACTGTTTTTCTCGGAACTTACTCTTTAAGGAGCCTATTTGAGGATCTTTTATGTCTTTGATTAATTTTTATTGTGTTGTCTGATCCTTGTCTTTGGGAGCTAATCATCTCTGAGTCTTGTTGGACTTTTCCTCTGTAGATGTTTATGTATGTGACCAAATTGACCAAAGTTTCTTTATGACTCTGAATTCGGGTTAAGAACAATATTTTATACTTTAAAATAAATGAATGATCTCATTCTTTCTCCTAAAATGCTTGTGACTTTTTCTTCCCAGTCTGTCAGTGCTGACTTTGTCCTCTCTTTTCTCCCGTAACTCCATCTAGACCCAATGGCCTTTCTTAGTGTGCTTTCTGCTGTCTTGTTCTTGCTGACTGCAGAGCATGCTTCTATTGGGGCCAGCAGCCTCGGCTTCCTCCTTCCAGGACAGGTTCATGTTTCAGCTCTGTCGTACCCCTTCTCGTAGCACTGTGTAGTGGGGCAGTCCCTGCTTTCTCTGCTTACTGGAGTCACATGTTTCCTGCTAGACTGCAGTCCTCAGGTCGCTGAAAACTACAAGTGGTCTCTGGTTCTTCAGTTTCTCACAGTTCCTTACACCTTTTGGTGAAGTGTGAAAAACAGGAAGGTACCTTTTCTTTTTTTCTAAATATTTACCATTTTATGCTCCTTGGTAAAGTGGAAATTTGCCTGACGTCTCTGTAACCTAGAGTATGGACAGGGGAAACATTTCCTTACAGGCATGGCCAGAGATGTTTAAAGACAATTTTTCCTTTTTTCTCCTTTTTATCTAGTTGTAAAGATTGAGTAGTATATAAGGGATAATTGTTCCTGTGAATTGAATGTTGAGAAATGTCATTTATGTATGTAGGGTTGGTTGAAGTCGGTGTTTTGTTTGTTTGTTTGTTTTTAAGCACTTTACAGAACCTGTCTTAATTTCTTATTTACCAGGGAAAATTGAGTTAAACTTGAGTCTGAAAAATATGGCCATGTGCACATAGAGTGATATACTGAGATCAAATATTGATTCCCCAGGTTTCAAAAGGACCCAACTTGGTCAGAGACTGGAGACCGCTATCTGTTGAAACTCTTTAGGGATCATCTTTTTCATCAGGTCACAGAAGCAGGTGCTCCCTGGATTGACCTCAGTCACATCATTTCCTGTCTTAATAAGGTAATTAGTAAGAAAACCCAGTAGTTTTTAGTAGGTTTTTTTGTTATCTGTGTGTGTGCGTGCATGCGCGCATCATGCCCCATGTTCACACACAGGGTCAGAAGACACTTTGGAGTTCATTCTCTCTTTTCTGCAGGTGTGTCAGGCTTGGTGGCAAGCACATTTACAATCCTATAATATCTCATCTACCATGTAATTGCATTTTTAAGATCTTAAGGGTAGTATTACAACTTGGTAGAGTTGTGGTGTATACAAGTACTAGGAGACTGAAGACAACAGGATTTATACCTGCTGTACTCAGTGAGGAATTTAAGACAGGACTCTTTCTTTCTTTCTTTCTTTCTTTCTTTCTTTCTTTCTTTCTTTCTTTCGTTCGTTCGTTCGTTCTTTCTTTCTTTCTTTCTTTCTTTCTTTCTTTCTTTCTTTCTTTCTTTCTTGTTTTTATTTTGTGTGCATCGGTATTTTACCTGCATATATATTCCTTGTGTGTCATATCTTGGACTTAGACGGTTGTGAGCTGCCATATGAATGCTGGGAATTGAACCTGGGTCCTATGGAAGAGCAGTCAGTGCTCTCAACCTCTGAGCCATCTCTCCAGGAATGTCTGATGCAGTGGTTCTCAACCTTTCTAATGCTGTGACCCTTTAATGCAGTTCCTTCCTTAGGTTGTAGTGACTCCAACCATAAAATTATTTTCATTACTACTTCGTAACTGTAATTTTCCTGCTATTATGAAACATCGTGTAAATACCTGTTATGCTAACCCTATGAAAAGGCCAATCAATCCCCCCTCAAAGGGATTGTGACCAATATGTTGAGAACCACTGGACTAGAGTTTTTGTTTTTCATTGTGAAAAACATCTTTTACTGCAATGAAGTGTCACAAGATGGCTGCATTCCTCTTTTATACTTTGTTGACATGTCATTTTTTTTATTGAGTAGAACAATGAGTAATAAAAACTGTGTATGGTATGACATGCATGCATGCATGTATGTTTGCATAAGTGTAGATGCGTGTACATATGGTAAAAGAGACCCTGTCTCAAGCAAGGGGGGAAGGGAAAGAATGACAAATTGTCCTCTGGCCTCCATAACATGCACAGTGGCACACACACATGGGAGGAGGTGTGTTTGAGAGTAAATTATAAAAGCTTATGGTTACATCAGGTGCTAACAAAACAATGGTCAGGTGCCAGATCCATTCCATGGCCATTTTTGTTTCCTCTTTCTTTTCTAAATAACTTATGAACTGACAATAGTTTTTCATTTTTAAAAAGTGGAAAGACAAAAGATTAAGCAAAATGTAAATATGACCCCAGAATGACCTCAGTAGCTAGAATGGACAGAGATCAAAACTGGTGCTCATAGAGGAAGCTACAGAAATACATGGATAAGAAATGTTTTAAAAGTTAAAATGGCAAAACAGAAAGGTACTCGGTTGACATGGAACTGGTGTAGGAGGGCCTTCTGTCTATGTGTTGCTTTCATTGGTTAATAAAGGAAATGCTTTGGGCCTATAGCAGAACTATAGGGGAACAGAGCTAGGCGGGGAAAACAACAGAATGCTGGGAGAAAGGAGGCAGAGTTAGGAAGAAGCTATGGAGCTGCAGGATACAGATGCTGAGAATTCTACCTGGTAAGTCACAGCCATGTGGCGATATACAGATTAATAGAAATGGGTTAAATTAATACAAGAGTTAGCCAATATGAAGTTAGAGCTAATGGGCCAAGCAATGTTTTAATGAATACAATTTCTGTGTGGTTATTTTGGGGCTAAGCTAGCTGGGCTGCCTGGACGAACAAGCGGGCCCTCCTCCTACATGGAATTGCTGGTACATTGTTACAACTCATTGGTGACATCTAATTGACATTCTTTGGAACACAGTTTGACTATGGATACCATAGTACCATGAAGTATTTCTCCTAAAGAATACATATTCTTTCTCTTCTGCACTGGTGTTCATAATATGCAAAATGGAAACTATTGGGTAAATAATTACAGAGTGCTGAGTTGACTGAAGATAGTAATCAAATACATTTTGAACACTAAGGCAGGAGGACGAAACATGGCATTTATCGTTGTCAAAAATGTTGTCCTAAAATGATTAAATCAGTTCTTCTCCTCAATATAAACTGCATATTTTTTATACCTTACTTCTTTCAGCTAGATGCGGGTGTGCCAGAAAAAATAAGCCTGATTTCCAGGGATGAGAAGAGTGTTCTGGTGGTGACGTACAGTGACCTGAAACGCTGTTTTGAAAATACCTTTCAAGAACTGATTGCGGCTGCAAATGGTCAATTGTAGTACTTACTAAAATGTCCACAGGGCATGGTGAAGGCCCAAGCCTACAGCCAGTTGCACTATGGTGAACGGTCCTTCGTCTCCTGCCAGCAGGAGAATGAGCAGGAAGGAGTGAAGCTTCTCGCACTTGGGTCAGGTGCACTGTTACTTGAGAGGAAGAATGTCTCACTTTCTACGTACTCTGGCTGCCACAGGCCTCTGAAGAGTTATGTCAGATCAAGGTCACCGTTTGGTGAATGATGCTCCTGCTTCTGTTTTTCCACTTGTGTATGCACTAATTTTAATTTTTTAAAGACTTTTTTTTTTCTGATCTTTGACCTCTTGCCACATTGTATACTTATTAAGGGAACTATTTGCAAGGACATTGGGAAACAAAAAGAGGCAGCTTTTTGCCACTGAGAGATGCAGAATTTGCTTTTGGGGGATGGGCCAACTCAGTAGTTCATAGAAGTACAGAGTAGTGAATAGTCCTTATGAGTATCGTATGCAAACTCTGCGTGCCACCTACCTTAGCTCAAATTGAAGCTTCTGTTGTGTTTAAGAACACACAAAGAGAAATATCAGTGAGTTGTCAGATATGAATTTTCCTTTATTTGTTAATTTAAATCCTTTTCCAGGTAATAATTGAACGGTAGCTGAAGGAGCAGGCCCTGCTCTTCTCCAGGTTCATCCAGAGCCACCTTCAAAGAGCCTGCCAGTCAGATACACTTACATTGATGCAATTTTTAATAACAAAAAAGAAATTGTGTTGAAGGCCTAAAGTTAAGGAGTTATATTACTTTAGGGTCTTTCCAGTTTGCTTTTTTTGCCTTTGTACTACAGCTTTATAATGGTACTTTACACTGGATACAGACTCAGAGACTGTTGAGAAGGTGAACTGAGCACAGCAGTCAGTGGTCTGATCTCTGCAGTCCGACCCTGGAGGGGCACTTCTCTGCTGTGCCTTTGCACTCACTGCTTAACCCAAAGGAACAGGACTTTTGATAAAACTCACTCTGCAGGATCATCCTGAGAAGCCCATCTTACAAGTTTGCAATTTTCCTCCTTGAAACTTTGTTACTATTTGGACATACAGTTGTCGCCAAACTTGAGTATTCATGGGATTTGTGGTCACTTCGATATTGAAGACTGCCAAATACATAGGGATTTTCTCCTAAGGCCGCCTTGAAGACTTCATCTCCTTCCCAGCACTGAGTGTTCAATTTGCTCTAGGTGTGCAGCAGGAAGAAAATGTGGAGGAGACTCAGAAGGTCAGGACAGACTCCAAGCACTTGCAGCTGATGTTACTGTCTTCATTTTTTAACAAGCATACATATTTGTATATTTCAGAGAAGTTTTTAACATTTCTCTGTCCACTTTTTATAAGCTTTAAATGATTTCTCTCTGCCTTGAGATTTGCATCAAGAAAAAGCACCTCTCTTCACTGCAAGCTTTGGAGACTAGAGACACACTTCACATGTTAACAAGCACGTCTGCATCCACGAGTGGTCGCATCAGTTGTTAACGAGAAAATCAATTATTGCATTTGATCTGGATGGATTTTTAAAGAACATAATGTTCAATATTCAAAGGATAATGAGCATTTGCCACCATGATGTTCCTTTTGTTTAAAAGGAACAAGAACTTTCGATGTAACACACAAGAGTCTTTATCATTAGCTCATGTATTTGAGGAAGAGCAGCTGTCTTTTTATATGTTTTTTGACAAATCATATTGTAATTCTTTTGTACAAAAAAGAACTACTTGTATTCTAGAAGAAATATGAAATGCTTAATTTATAAGCGGGCTGGAGATTTTTTCCAATATTGTTTTCTTTGAAAATGAAAGGGGATCATCTATTTTAGTTTTGGGGGCCTGGGAACTTTTTGAAAATTTTTATTTGTGGACCAATGTTATGTGAATGCTAAAGAAGGGCAGGGGTAAATTAGGGCTTGAATCTCTCGTTCCGCATAGACCAGCAAACTTCCCCTCTGCGAGGCAGGTTCACATCACAAACCCAAGAGTCTGCATCGGAAACGCTAGTCCGCTTCAGCCCCTAGTAACCTCAGGGCTTGGTTTGGGTAGTAAAGATAGTCAGCTGAACGTTTTCATGAGTAAATATTGTCAGCCAGAAAACAGTTGGTGTCGGATAAATGCATATTTTTTTTAGCTTTGTTTTATATTTATTTTTCATTTCACTTTTATTGGGAATGGTTTTCAAAAGAACTCTTGAGTTCTGCTTTGGTGTTTTTGTGGGGAGAATTTTTTGTTTTTTATTTTTTCTTTAATTTTGGGTTTTTTTTTTTGCAGGGGGTTGGGGTTTTTTTTTTTGTTTTGTTTTGGTTGCTTGGTTGGTTTTTTTGTTTGGTTTTGTTTTTTGTTTTTTTAAAGGGAGCCCTCTTTTTCCACAATGTAAACCCACTTAGGAGGTTGTCTGAAAGTTAATATTTAGTTCATAGGAAGACTTTAATATCTGAGAGTATTGAATTAAGGATGTGAACTCCCCATAACTTCCTGTTATGACAGACACAGCACGGAAAGGACAACCCTTGAAATCATGTAGTGTCACTTATTTCAGCTGTCTGTGCCTATTTTAAATCCTGTTAGTGTATTTACTTCATTGCAGATACCTTTGAGGGTGCCCTTGTATTTTGTTTTGACCTTGGTTCTGTCATTTGGATATCAACATTGTCCCTAAAAAGCACCAGTATGTTAAGTTCTAACGTCACAATCCCAGTATCTGTTGCTCATCTGTAACCCTATTTTCAGTCTCTATGTGTATAGCAGTATTTTTTAATAAAGAATTACAGAGATAAACTTGTTTCTGTTCTGTTATTATTATTATCAGTTCATATAGTGGTGTTGGTCTTGATTGGGTTTTGAAAATTACTATGTATTTTGAAGAACTTCTGCCTTTGGGTAAAATGGTAGCAGATTAGATTGGTGGTTTATCAGTTACTTTTTGATTTGTCTCCTGTGTCCTGGGTCGGTGCTGAAACTAAGACTTCAGACAGGAGGAGATTCTGTGTGAGGCTGTGTAAGAAACTACTTACCTGACGAGACAGAACGACATGGAGCTAGTCCGCTCCCCGCTCTGGGGAAAGACCCCAGGGCCTCACAAAAGCTAGCTGTGCAGCTTCCACTTGAGCTGCACCTGTAGCTAAGCGTGCCTCAGTGCTCAATTTGCCATGTGGAGGAGAGAGACTCTTTGCCAATTTCTCCCAAAAAAAAGCATTCCTCAAGGATAAGTTGTTAAAAAAAAGTTGGCATTTGTTGAGCTTGAGTAGTATTTTATTGTTGGGTTCCCCTACCCCCAATACGTTTAAAGTTTCTGTGATTTGAAACTATAGGATGGAAAAGTAGTCAAGACTTGATGCTCAGGGTGAAGATGGCAGAGTGATCAGGAGAGGAGATTACTTCTAGCTGAGAGACTGGCAGATGGCCTGACAATAGGGCAGGGGGGCGTTTATATAGAAAGTAATTTGTAGATAGCCATGGATCCAGATAGGAATAAAAATGGAGACTAATTTGGAAGGTTTTTTAGGAAACTATGTTGTTAAAGCCAGACCAGTGTCGCATTTGATGAAATCCAACAAAAGCAATGGTGCAGCTCTCAGTTCCACCTCCCTGTAGTCTTACAGCTCGCGGCAGTGGATTGTTCTACTTCTAACAAGAACCCACAGGGCTCTTGTGAAACCTCCTTCCACAGAGACTGCAG
Organism: Chionomys nivalis; assembly: GCF_950005125.1. Lineage (NCBI taxonomy): Eukaryota > Metazoa > Chordata > Mammalia > Rodentia > Cricetidae > Chionomys > Chionomys nivalis. The sequence continues at coordinate 85,264,835 of NC_080088.1, read as the reverse complement.
GGCAGAAGGAGAAAGGTTGCTATTTTAAACCTGTGCCTTGAAGTCTTCCTAACAGCAGTGTGAGGAGGGGTAAGAATCCAGCTGGCAGCAGCAAGGCCCACATTTCCCCTGTAGTGCTTGAAGCCCTCTAACTGGCCAAGCAGCCACCCCACGGTCCCACAGTGCAGTGAACTAGGGATTCACTCCTCAGATATTTACAGTCTATTTTATGTCAGATGTAGAAGATACTTTTCTGGGGTTTGGAACTTCCATCTGTTGTCATTCCAGGGACAGTTATTTCAGTTGTATTGGCACTGAGTTAATTATGAATCTTCTAGACATGCTCTAAACTATAGAGTAAATGCACTATAGTCTTTAAAAGACATCATCATGGGTTTTGGTTGGGGGTGAGGGGAGACTAGAACCAAATGCACTTGGATACTGGCAACTGTATTTAGTATTTAGAAGGTAATTATGGTTATGAGAGGAGAGCCAGTAGTTACCGGACTTAGCAAATAAACACTTAAGTCTCAATATCAAATAATATATTTTTTTTAGCATAAGCCTCTGGCATAGAGAACATTAATATCAGAAAAATTCTCTTCTGTAGTTCTCATTTACCTGACCATGTTTGCCACTCTAGAATGTGGTGCTGCAGTTTCAGAGGGTGGCCTGGACAGAAGTCTCTTAAAGCCAATGCTGAGTGAGGACTTGGATGTGGAGTCACCAGCCCCACCGGGGAAGGACTGGGAAGGAAAGTGCGGGAGGAGATGAGTGCTGTTAGGAAAGGCAGTGCGTGACTGGACCCTTGTTCTGGCCTCTGTCCCCAGGGAAATGTGCAGATTACTCTAGCTATAGTGTGAATGACAGATGTCCCCAAGATGCTAGAGCAAGATTAGGGAGTTTATGTGGCCTTCTTAGGGAAGGATGGAGAGGTACCAGAAAAGGTACAAAGTGTTAGATTCTGGTTGTACTTTAAAGCTAGAACCAGTGTGGAGTAAAGAAAAGAATGAGCTTTGAGATTGCCAAAAGATTTCTGAATTACAGAGGTTTTTGACAGGAGGGCAGAGGTGGATCTGGAAGAGGGGCAGTTAATTAAAAGTTTGGCCCAGGGCCTGAGATTTTTACATACTGTTCTGATTTATTGTTTTACACCAAACAGCTTAAGGACATGTATACCCTGTCCCAGACTCTGGATCAGGAATTTAAGACAAGGCACAGCAGGGATGACATCTAGGCTTGTGTTTGGAGCTTTAGCCTGGGAGAGTGGCAGGAGTTGGCCGACTGAAAGCAGGACTCTACTAAGAATGTGTCTAGGAGGGGCTGGAGAAATGGCTCAGTGGTTAAGAGCATTACCTGCTCTTCCAAAGGTCCTGAGTTCAATTCCCAGCAACCACATGGTGGCTCACAACCATCTGTAATGGGGTCTGGGGCCCTCTTCTGGCCTGCAGGCATATACACAGACACAATATTGTATACATAATAAATAAATAAATATTTTAAAAAAAAAAAAAAAAGAATGTGTCTAGGAGCACCTGCCCATGTCCTGGCCCCTGGTAGAGCTTTTGGAGAGTGGGTGTGCCAAGAGGAAGGCAAAAAACAGGTCATTTCCTGGCTGGGTCACCAAGTCATGGTATACAGTAGTACCCTGATGTGTCAGGGACAGGGGAATCAGCTGTTGATGCCGTCTGAAAAACAGGCCCAGAGCACTGAGAAGAAACATCAGCTTAGCACATAGGAGTTTGGAGTTGAAGGCACAGGTCTGGTCTATACATGAAGATTGTCAGATGAATGCCATTGAAAGCCATGGAGTTGCTGGAGATACTGAGGAGTTAAGGGAGAGAAAAGGAAGAAAGGATCATCTCCTGGAATCAAAGTAAAGGCACACAAACCTTCCGGAAATGTAAGCCAAGTAAGCCCCTTCTCCCCATAGCTGCTTTGTGTCAGGGTATTTACCACAGCAGAAACGAAGCTAAAACAGATTGGTTCCGCAAAGTGAGGTCAGTGCTGGTAAACCTAACCGTGTAGCTTTTAGGTTTTTTGTGGAAGGAAAGTTAAGGGCTTTTGTTTGTTATTTTGTTTTTGAGGTAGAGTTTCACTGTATAGCCCTGGGTGGTGGGAATCCATATAGACCAAACTGTTCTAGAAGTTCTAGAACCAGAGAGACCCACCTGTCTGTCTCCTGAGGGCTTGGATTAGACATATACCACCATGTCTGCTGGAAAATTATGGTTTTAAGTTGACAAAGGGTGGCGTTGTGGTAGTAATGGTCAGCTTGATTCAATGTTGAGTCACTTGGGAAGAGGGTTTTGTCTTGTTACTTTTCTATGGTGGTGACAAAATACCAAAAAAAAACCATTTAATTTGGGGGCTCATGGTTCTAGAACTTTAGAGTCCATGACTTTCATGGCAGGCAGGCAGGCAGGGAAATAGACATGGTACTGGGGCAGTTGAGAACTTAACATCTTGATCCACAAGCACCAGGCAGAGAAAACATTAAAACACATGAGCCTGTAAGAGCCATTTTTATTCAAACCTATAGGTCTCGAGGAATTGTCTATTGGACTGTGGGCATGTGTTTGGGGGATTGTCTTAAGCTAGTTGGTGTAAGAAGACCTAGCTCACTTCGGGTGGCACCATTCCCAAGGCCAGGGCCCAAACTGCCTCGACATGGAGAAGTGGAGCTGAATATATGCGGACAGGAAGCACGCATGCATCTGTTTACCTCTGCTCTTGACTGTATGGGATAGAATTGGCTGCTTTAACTTCTGCCACCTTCACTGCAGTGGGCTGTAACGTAGAACTGTGAGTGTAAATACGTGTAAGCTGCTTTTTGTCAGGATCTTTTACCCACAGCAGCAGAAATGAAGTGTGTACATTGTTCATGTGTGAGTGTATGTGCATGTTCAGAAGCTGGATGTCTATGCCTTTGATCATTCTTGCCCTCATTTTTAGTTGTGAGCCTAGCCTTTCATGGCTGAGCCATCTCTCCAGCCCACTCTTAGCTTTATTTGTAAAATAAATTTTACAAATGGATTTTATTTAGTGTGTGAATGTTTTGCCTGTAAGTATGTATTTGTATCATGTGTATACTTGGTCTCTCTGGAGGCTAGAAGAGGGCATCAGATTCCCTTGAACTAGAATTACTGTTGTGAGTTACCACATGGGTGCTGGAAACTGAACTTAGGTACTCTATAAGAGCAGCCAGTGTTCCTAACTGCTGAGCCCTCTCTCCAGCCTCTATTTATTTGCTTATTTGTTTGTTTCTTTTGAGGTGGGGAGTCTTAGTTACTTCTCTATAGCTGCGTTAAGACACCATGACCAAGGCAACTTATCGAAGGAGGATCTGCATGTTGTTGCACAGATACCCTCCTACTCCATGCTTGTGTTACCGATGTGTACTGCTGAACAGGGTTGCACTAGACTGGGCTTTTACGTGGAAGTTTGTGGTGCTTTGAGCAGGTGTGCCCCCACCCCCCCATAGACTCGTGTATTTGAGTACTTGGTCGTACAGAGTGGTACTATTAAGAGATGGGGTTTGTTGGAAGAAGTATGTCACTGTGGGTTTGGGTTTTGGGGTCTCTTATGCTCAAGCTATACCTAGAGTGGGACATAATCTTCTGCTGCCTGTGGATCAAGATGTAGAACTCTCAGATCCTCCTCCAGCACTCCTCCAGCAGAATCTGGCCCACACGCTACTGTGATTCTCGCCACGATGATTATGGACTAAACCTCTGAAACTGTAAGCCAGCCCCAATTAAATGTTTTCTTTGTAAGAGTTGCTGTGGTCATGGTGTCTCTCTCTTCATGGCAATTGAAACCCTGACAAAGACAAGTTAGATATCTGAATTCAGGGCTTCATGCTTGTGCAACAAGTGTTTTACCAAAACCCTGGCCCCAAAGGCCTTTTTGGAATCCGTACAGCTGCTGGCGCTGGGTTAGGACTAAGCCGTTCAGCCCTACGGTGGCTGGTGAGCCTGTACAGAGCCCCTTCCCTGTGAGCACGTGGCTCACGGCATTGCTAAGTTGAACTGGTTTTAAGGAGTAAGGAGAGGATTGAAAACCAACCAGTAGTGTAGGTAAAACCATTCAAAGAGTTCTGCCCTGAAGGAGAACAGAAAAATGGGGTGAGAGATCAGAGAAACAGGCATGGCTGTGTGGTTCCAAGAAAGGGAAATGGATGGGAGTGAGGGGTGGGTGGGTGAGAAGACAAGGTCAAGGCCACCACCATGCGCTTTGGCTGGGCCATTCGATGGTGAGGCAAGGTGCATGAACACAGATGCCCGTGGGTGGGAAATGCAAGAGGGATTTCCGAGTTCTTTGAATTGTTTCTGAAGAGAAAGGTATACCAGAGTACATATCACAGGGGCTGGAGAGGTGCTCAGAGATGAAGAGCACTGGCTGTTCTTCCAGAAGTCCTGAGTTCAGTTCCCAGCAACCACATGGTGGCTCACAACCATCTGTAATTCAATCTGGTCCCCTCTTCTGGCCTACAGATAGAACACTGTATAAATAATAATAATAATAAGTACATATCACAGTAGATGGTCCTGGAAATGAGTTCAGTCCTTCAAAGCACTCAGCATAGTTACTGCCACATAGTAAGCACTCAAATGACAGCAGCCGACAGCTGCTGCTAGATCCCAAGATCTGGAATGGTACCTGTTCATCAGGTGTGACCAGGGATGGGATGCAGACTTAGGTCCCTGGTGAAGCTACAGTCTCTGTGCTTCAGGATGCAAGAGTAATTGACACTGTGCAGACTTCAGCAACTTTGAATTAGGACTCTTACCTGTGGTAAGTGTTGTGTAATCCAGTTCCTCTACATACCGGGCTCCAGTAATCGTGGCTTCAGTCACACTGGCCTTGTGACCACGAGAAGATACCTCTGACCCTGCAGAGCCCTGCCTGTGCTGTGGAGCCAGGGTGCTCTTCAGGCCAAGTGTTTTCAATGTGCTTTCAACCTACAGCTATTTCAGTTTACTATGGATTCCTCTGGGTGTGGCCTCAAAGTAAGTTGAGCATCTGCCTCCATGTATTTTAGATATGTTACTAATCTCTTTTCATCTGCAATGAATCCCCTTCTGTTTATTGTATTTTGGGTTTTGGTACAGCTAGGGATGGAACTCAAGCCCTCACATAGGAGCAGGTGTTCTGCCACCTTAGCCTTCCTGCCTTTAAGATAGGCTTTAAATGGGTGCTAGGTTGCTGGGCGTGGTGGCACTCACCTTTAATCTCAGCACTTGAGAGCTAGAGGAGGATCTCTGTGAGTTCTAGGCCAGCCTGGTCTACAGAATTCAGTCTATCTAAGGCTACATAGGGAGACTCTGTCTCAAAAAAAAAAAAAAAAAAAGTACTAAATGATAGGGCTCATTTTTTTAATGGCCCGTTTTTGAAGGATAACACATATACACATTTACATATATATAGTTCAGAAACATGCAGCCCAGTGAAGTATAATGGTTATCCCAGATCAGGTTTGATTTAGGGAATAGCTTTCGCTTTCTTATTTTCTCCCTTAAATGTCCATAGTTCACAAAATTGAAAGCTGATTGTTCCTGTGTTGGGACCCAGCTTACTTTTTTAGCATTCCTGACCTTCGAAGGCCCCAAATCTGGACATGTGTTTTACAGTGCGGAGTCTAAGAAACATTGCTAGGTCATCCTGCTGCTGAAGAAATGAATTCTCAAATGTCCTGTCAGTTCCCAGAGTCATGAGAAAACATCTATTTTCTGATGTGAAGCTGGTTCGTGAAGCATTCTTCAAATCATTTCCCAAATAAGTGACTTTGTTTTGAAAACTAGCCTTCCCCCAACCCCAAGGCAGCCGGCTACCATGTAAGCTCAGAAGCCAGTGTTCTTAAAATATTTCGGATTCTTGAAGACTAAATGCCTCTTACAAGTTTGCTGAAATTGGTCATTTATTCTTTTGTCTTGCCTTTCTACCCAAGAATGTGTATCTAGTGTCCCGCCTTGTGTTTCTCCAAGCTAGCTCCCCAGGGTATTAACAGCTAGATCCACGATTAGCCGCTTTACTTCTTACCCAGCGCCTGCATTATCTCTTCTCCCAGGAGGATACAATGCTCGGGGCCAGTTGGAGACATCTAAGTGGTAGCGCTCTCCTTGGGGTCTCTTGTGCTTTATGCTGTTTTGCCCATTTGCTGTTTCCCACATGTACCCTCTAATCTACGTGTGCTCACAATACGCACACGCTGCAATTGTGGTAATTATTTATCAGTTGAAAATTAGTGTTTAGGGGAGATGCCTGTTTTGAATTGTGGGTTCCTCATGGGCAGTCAACAGTCCCTCTGTGAAATTTCCTGGTTCGTGATCTTAGTCGTGTTGGCATTTCTGGGCAAGCTGGCTATGGTGGTTGGTTTTAAATATCAACTTGCCACAATTTAGAATCGCCTGAGCAGGGAGCCTCAGTTGAAGAATTATCTTGGTTGTGCTAATTAACCCGGGAAAGCGTGCCGCAAATGCCTTGGCGTCTTCTGGCCCAGGTAAAAAGCACTCAGAAGAAGAAAGATTTGCTGCTGAGTTAGTCTATCCCATTGCTGCTGCTGTTTCCTTTCCTGAGAACTAGCTTCTTCCAGTTTTACACATGCACTGAAGACCACCAGCCGTGGAGACTGACAAACCACCAGGAAGTCAGTCTTCCATGTGAGATGGTCACTGTGCCGCTCTGACCACTAAAGCAGCCAGCCTTGGGGACTAAGAACCAACCCAGTCCTCAGCCTTGTAGGTGTAAGGTAGCTGTCATTTGACTATGGACCACACTGCATAAGCCAGCTTAATAACTTTTAAACGTTTAGTTGCTTTAATTGTTTTGTGTACGCCCCACATGAGTGCCTGGTGCCTGAGAAGGACAGAAGGCATTGGGTCCCCTGGAACTGGAGTTACAGATTGTCTCAAGTTGTTACATGAGTGCTGGGAACCAAACATAGATCTTCTCCAAGAACAGCAAGTGCTGTGATTGACCACTGAGCCTCTCTTTGGCCCCTAGTAAATCATCTTAAGATATGTATCATTTCATCCTGTTGGTTCTGTTCCTAGGGAATCTCCATACAATGTTCAGCGTGCAGCATCTTTGTGGTCTAGGCAGCCACTGTGTGGACCCATGGGGTGTTGCATGCCCTTGTTCCAGGAGTACTTGATTTAATTTCCCTTGGGTCACGTGAATAACTGATGTTTAGCAAGCTATCCCGGCATTCAGTCCCCTCACCCCACCCTGAGGCACATCTAGGATTCCTTTTTCCCTCTCTCTTACAAGGAAAGTAAGAAAAGACTTGGTTTTGAAAGTGGATTTTATTAAATGAAGATAATATATGAAATACATTCATCATGACTAAAAGGTGGGACCAGATCATATCTCAGTTCTGTCTGTGGCATATCATTTTGATTCATATAAAAGTAACTTTAAAATTCCAGTTTCTTTAAATAGTTATGCACAAAACATACAGATACACATACACACATACATGTACAGTTCCTACCACTGTCGGTCAAAAGAAGCCCTCTTCCTTCATTGCGTTGATTTACAGGCAGGGGAGCAAGCACTGCTCGAAGACCCATGCAACAGTTTTCAAGATCTGACCAGATCTGTTCCCTGAGTATCTCTCTTAGGCTGACTTAGACTTGCCTGAGGTTTCAGCAATGTGTACATTGGTGACCTCAAACACTAGGAGAAATGTTTGTTCTTCCTTAGTACCCGCCAAACGGTCTCATGTCACTGCCAGAGTCCTAACATCCAGTGCTGTCTTGATGAATGGGCACTATATGTGTCATTCCAAGTTTCCATTTTCCTTCCTGCCTTAAAAACTTGGATGGAACTGTCTTTCTCTTCGCTGATGGGCTTCAGACTCCAACGCTAAGTCCTTAAGCAGAGCCAGAGAATCCCAGTAGATTTTCTTTACGTTTGTGGGAAAGAGACCTTGTTAAAGTCTCTTAATGATTAAAAATTAGATGATTAAAATCAGTAATACAGGACTGGCTAAGGTTTTCTTGCTTCATTAGTGACCAGATATTTAAATGATTTGAGAAGTCATAAGATCATTCATTTCTCTGGCGGCCTCTGTCTAATCGGCCCGTCTTTGACACTTGCCACCTGACATGAGCTTTTGCAGACACACAAAGATGGACAAAGATGTCTTCCCTCAGCCCTGCCTGATTTCTTTGTATCCAGTTCTTGGTTGAGAGCCCTTTCCTACTTCTCTGTCCTGGCAGGTGAATCCCCCAAGAGCCACCGTGACTGCAGACTGTCTCACTGGGGATTGTGCCGAGCCTCCCTTCTCAAACGACAGAGAACCTTAAGGATGTGGTACCCAGGGGAGCGGCCATAGGATTGAGTGGCAAGCAGAAAGGAAGTGTGGTCTGCTCTCATGAAGCAGCTACTCATCGTCTGCCCAGCTGGGACTGGCTCCAGCAAGTGTACATGTCCTAAACACACAGACCATAATTTGCACATGCAACATCTAACAGCCATTTTAGAGATCCAGGGCTCACATATCTCTAGACCCCAAAGAGTGGGCACCCTTTTCTACCCTGTCTCCCCATTTCTACCCTGTCCCCATCATCCTTAGACCCCAGGTAAGGTCTGAAACAGATGAAAATAAGATTTTTTGTTTTGTTTTGATGGTTCATTGACTAATATCCTGAGCCCCAGCTGTAGAAATAGCTTACATAAATTGCACATCAATTTTCTTCCAGGGAGCATAGAGTGCTTAATAAACGCTAGCTAATGCTCTTTTGCTCCTCTCAGATTGGATTGAGATGACAAAACTCATGATAAAGTAAAAAGAAAACAGTGAGGTCCCAACTCCGGGTGGATTGGCTTGGCTATCATACATGGAGCGTCCATTCTGCCTTACTAGGTTTTAGTCCATTCATCCTGGTTTGGGTCCATAGAAAACCGTCTTCTTAACTCTCCCTAGCTGCCTTGAATAGCTAACTGTATCAGACAGGAGAATGCAAAAGTGTCATATATATACTAATACTTGAACCGACTTTAAAATGTGTCTTTTGAGTCTATCGGTAGACCACCCCTAGGCCAGACTGCTTAGCTCCCTTTGAGCAGTATGTTAAGTTGAGGCCTCCAAGCTTGGCTCTGATTTCAGTGTATCTCACCAGAGGAACTGAGTCACGCGCCAGCCTCACCAATGTATGTTAAACATGCTGTGGATGGTGTCGGGCAACAGAAACAGATTCCCAGGGAAAGATTTGAGATTTTTCTGTGGTTCCCAAAAACTTTGTCCTTGCCTCTCAGAATCTAGAAAATGTCCCACACATTCTGCCCTGTCACCTCTTGGTAGGGTGCCCAAAAAGCAGAGGCCAGGAATGAGAAATCATTAAAGTGGCACTGAGGAGCCCTCCCCTGCACCTTCTCCACATGACAGAGCCCAAGCCTTTTCCTGTGTCTCTTGTTGGCTCTGGTCTCCCTTTCTCGCCTCCAGGGAGTGTCTTAATGTCTGCCAGAGGACTGCAGAGATAGAGCAGGCCAGTGCATGCCACTGTGGGCTAAGGGGCCTACACACCTGCCCCCCAGCTGCAGGGAGGGAAGATGGGCACGAGGACCCAAGCTGGGTGCCATGGCCAGCACATGGCCTGTCCAGGGTGCCCTGAGGCTTTGGGGGCGGGAGCAGGTGAGTCATTGGGCTTACAAAGGATTTCTCTTACACAGAGTCCCATGAAGATTGAGCACTAGTGTTCCTCGCTTGTCACGATCTGGGGTTACATTCTTGTTAGTCCAAACAACAGTAACGAAAACAACGAAAAAGCACTATTAAGTCACAGAAAGCAGCCGGCTCCTGCGGAGAGGAATAGGTGTAAACTCATATATGCATAATACTGTCAGGGTAGCGGTCTGCAGTGGGCTCAGAGCGTTAGGCGGGTGGGGAGGAGTACAACACCACGGAGTTGTAGTCTGGGGGTGGCGAGCAGCACGGGTCCTTCCCCAGCTCAGAGTCGTCATGCACAGGCCTGATGTGGCCACAGCTGGAGAAGCAGAAGCTGGGCCTGGGGACATCAGAAAGCCCCGACTCCTTGCTTTTACTGGTTATTCTCAAGCTAAAGAGAAGGAGAAATGGACAAATGGGGTTAATCAGCAGTCTCGGAGACGTTTTGTGGGATCTTAGTGGCCACCTGTCTTAGTCAAACGCTCTTCCTTCGCAATGTATACCTTGCCTTCCTCATACTGGTGTGGTGTCACTGCGTAGAGCGGGCCTGCTGGTGGCTGGGAGTCAGCTGTTTGATGAGATGGTACAAACCCCAGCATTGTAGTTGGAAAACAAGACTTGGCAGTAGCCTGCTCCTATTTTTTGGGGTTAGGTAGCTTTTTGTGATCAGCTTTTTTTTAAAAAAAAGGCCCCTGCCTGCCCTTCCTCAGTATCATGTCAAATCCTGGGAACCTGTGAGTCACCTCACAGTTTAACTTAGGTCTAAAGAGGAGGAGCTTATTCTGCATTAGCCAGGGGGTCGGTCCCAGTGCTGTGTGGACACAGAGTAGTCAGAACCAACCAGAGAGAAAGGCCACGTGAGGATGGAGTCAGACGAACCGGGCTCCAAGCTGAGGGAAGCATGAAGCTACAGAAACTGCGAGAGGCGAGGAGTAGACCCCTCCCCACAAAGTCTCTGAAGTGCAGGCGGCCCTGCCAGTGCCATGGAGTCTGGACTTCTGGCTTCTAGAAATGGATTCTTCCGTATAGTCTCTACGTCCATGGTTAATGGTCTCAAGACATGCAGAGCTGCACACACAGTCAATGCAGGAGGCTCCTCCCGAGCACGTGTTGTCCAGGGGACTATTGTTCTCAGGTGCCATATGCTGTACGAGCCCCTAAGATGGACCCAGGAGGGGGGAAAGCATCTCCTGCCCTTTGCTATTGGATTGACATCACTGCTTAGCAGGGGAGGGCACCCTCTGAGTCACACAACTCAGACTGGCCCGGACTGGCCTGCCTATGATCTACCTCTTTAATTGCAGGGTAGGGTATACAAACTAGGGTTTGTCTTTTCTTCATCAAAGATCAAGTAAAAAATAACCACCCTTTCCTCTTACATATTCCCCACTGAGAAGCAAAAAAGCAGCTAGCCTACTCGTTGCTTTCGTCCAGACTGGTGTTCCTTAACCCTGTATCACCTCACAGCGGGGCCTACTTTTGAGCCCACATTACAAGGAAAAGGCAGATGTTTGCCCGGGAGAGCGCTTGTCTTTCCAAGGACCTGGTGGATTGTGCGCATTGTATCACATGGAAGGGTTTGCAGCAGCTTTCAAGTTCAGTTTCAGCTCAGTAAAACTACAGCCTGTGGACTGGCAATCTGGGTTTTGTTTTGTTTTTAAGTGTATGGGTGTTTTGCCCGTCTGTATGTATGTGTACTGCATGTGTGCTTGGTGCCTTCAGAGGCCAGAAGGGGGTGTGGGAACCTTTGGAAGTGGAGGTAACAGACGGCTGCTAGCGAACATGGGGGTGCTGGGAACTGAACTCGGTCCTCCTCAAGAGCAGCCAGTGCTCTTCACTGCTGAGGCCGCATGGAAAGGCAGGGAGTAGATAAGTGGGCAGGCCTTTCTCAGCATAGCACTGTTCCTCGGGGGCCTCCAGCCATAGAGAACCCCTGAAGTCAGCTATGGCAGCGGAGTATACTGCAGGAGCCCTGCAGTTCTGCCAGTGGCGTGGAGCAGAAGGGGGAGCCGACTGACAGATCAAGGTTGTGGAGTCTTGGGTAATGGGTTCATCAGGATACAGAAAATCCTTATTGTGGAAGTTTGGGTTCTCAGGATGGCAAACAGAGCCACCTTGTATAGACCATGTTAGCCTAGGGACCGGAAACAGGAGTGTTGTCTCCTGAGCCTGTGAACACATCCCGGCCCTTCCTTCACAGCTGGACACATCTGGCTCCTTTCCACCAAGGCCCTGTGCTTCTCAGGCTCAGCCACCCTGTTCCAAGAATTCCCTACATACTTTCCCTTCTTAAGCCCCAGTCTTCCTCCCACTGAGCCTGAGGTTCCTATGTCCAATACCGTGTTCCCTTTCTGCCCCTTTGGGGGTGATGGTGGTTCTGCTCTACCTGAACACTAGGAGACCAGGTAGCCTTAAACAGCCCACCAACAAACCATCATTCCTGACATCCTCCTCCCTGCCACACCCAGCCCCCCCCCCACTCTATTTCCTTACTCTATCTTCATGGAGGCCTTGGGCTTGGTCTCAGTCCAGGTGAATCGCTTCAGCAGCGGGGAGGCCAGCAGAGTGCTCGTGTCTAGCTGATAATCCTGTGGAGCAAAGAGGAAGGTGACTCACTCGCCTGACTCAGAAGGCTCCACAAGGACTGGGTAGACACTGGGAGGCACCTCTGAGGTGCTGCCTGGCGCTGCCCTCGTCATCCACGACCCCTGCCCATTGGCACTGAGCATTTTCTTTGTACTGGCAACTGTGAACTTGACAGAGACAAATGGTGCCTGCTCCAGGCACCTGTGAGACCCTTCTTCCTGAAGGTGAGGGAAATAAAGAGGAAACTCCTGGGTCTACGGAGATGGCCCAGTGGATAAAGTGCTTGCTGGACACATATGAGGACCTCAGATCACTCATAAAAGTCAGGCTTGAAAAAAAAAAAAAAAGTCAGGCTTGGTGGTTTGTGTCTGTCACCAACGCCCTGGCAATGGGAGGTGAGGACAGAGACAGGTAGATCCTGGGGCTTGCTGGCCAGTTAGTTTAGCTCAAACTGTGAGCTCTGGGCTTCTTGAAAGACCTTGTCTTTAACAAACAGCCGAAACCCCCGTAAGGTGAACAACTGAGGGAGACACCCTCAACTTCACATACACATTCATGGGCAAGCACATATGCACATGTGCACACTCACATGTGTGTGTGCACACATATACACATACAGAATGGAAACTTGCATGTAACTGTTTAGTATTTTCCACATGAAACATTCATGCAAATGATCATATACGTTAAAATTAATCTTGGCGGTTGTCTATGGGTATGCTGTCATATGTAAAATTTCTAGGAAATCATAGAGATGGTTGGTTCTTTTTTCTTGGAGCATCTACAGCACTGGCAGGTCCCCGCTGGCCCCAGTGTCCAGGAACTGCTGTGGTTCAGTCATCTTCATCGTGGGGTCTCCTATGCACTCGTCATTACCCTGTCGCTACAGTGCGATGTCCCGTTAACAGGACGTGAACTCCACACTTTGTCCCTGCCTCCCTCCGAGACTAGTACTGGGCTGTGTAAACACCAGCGAGGATCCAAGCAGGCGAGGATACTGACATCATTCTCCACGTTTAAGGGGTAGCCTAAGCTTGAGAAGTTCTGAGGTTTGCTAGTGTTGTTCCTGGCTCTTGAAACACCCTATCAAGTCACAACACACAGTATCTATCTACTTTATCATGGCATTCTACAGCTTAAAGTGTAGAGATGTCTTTATATTTTGAAGTCACCATGTCCCTTTATCTAGTGTATCTACGAGGTTCAGGTCACTGTTTGCTTATTTTAAAACTTATGTTTAATATATATATATATATATATATATATATATATGTATATGTATGTATGTATTTTTTTCCTACATATGTACATAACATGCAATACCTGGTACCCAAGAAAAGGGCTTTGGGTCTTCTGTAACTAGAGTTACAGATGGTTATGAGCCACCATGTGGGTCCTGGGAATCGAACTTGGATCCTCTGGAAGAGCAACTAGTGCTCTTAACTGTTGTGTTGTCTCTCCAGGACCCACCCTCAAGATTTCTGCTCTTGAATGATGGCATCGTGTTTATCTCAGGAGCCCACTTGGAGCACAATGGTCAGCCATACCAGATGGGCAGCCCTGCTCAGCCTTCCTCCCCACTTCCTAGTCTCTCAATCCCATGCAAAGACTTTGCGGAGACCTACTAACAGAAACCCCTGGTTTGCCAGGCTGCTCTGATACACTTTGACCTGTGTGTGGAACATGGTGGCTCAGCTGCAGAGCCTTAGAATGAAGGTGCCTAGGGCCTACATGACTTCTTTCAGATGTAGTATATATAGCACAAGGCATCTGTTGTATCGCAAGGCCCAGCCACTCACACATCTTGTACTCTCAAAGAAGGGTGCATCACTGATAGCCTACAAGAGATGCTAGGGACATAGCAAGGGCCACTCCACTTCTCCTCCCAGGAACTGGTGGAACAGAATGAGCCCCCCTCCCCCGTGAGCTCCAAGAGATCTTCAAACCATGGAATTTTCTTGCAAATCAACTCTACATGATGAAGTCTGGCTATCTGTTCTTCCCCCATATTGTAATCTTGGCCTCTTCTAATCACTGGCCCTTACTGGCTAAGCACTGCTGGCCTGGGCACTTAGACAAGAAGAGATTTCTGGCAGAGGGCGCTGGGTTTCACTGCCATGACTTACTTCAAACATAGAGGTGGCGTTTGGCGAAAGCTCCTCAAACGTTCTGATTCTTTCCAGGCTCATGAATTTGAAAGCATTGACATATCTAATGAACACATAGAAAGAATAATCAAGGCAGGAAAATGCACACACCTTCAATGAATCAGGACAATGTGGAATCTGGGTGGGTCGTGCCTAACAACCAAAATAACCAGCTGGTTCAGTTTCCCTAGTACCCTCGAGAAATCCTCATAGTGACGTCACTTCCTCCGGGTAGTCAATTCACACTTTATTTATCGTCTTTCAGAAAAACCCTGAAAGGGTCCACTCCAGTTCCTCGTGGAATCAAAAACTGCCAGTCATAGAGGAGAAGCGAGGCCTCGTCTGGCCCAGGTACCTTAGTGACCAAAAGACCAATGCCCCAGGAGGCAGTGTGACTTCATCTTATCACTTATTGCTGTCTACTTCCTAAACGGATGTAGAGTTGACAAATAAAATGCCCCACGGAGATGTCATGGCTGACTTAAGTGTACAACTGAGGGGAGCATTCACATTGTACATTCTGGGCTGCAATTACAGTTGGGAGCAACGAGTGATGGATGTTGCAAGGTTTCTTGGTGGCCACCTGCCAGTTTTCACTGGTGATCTAGTGGGAAGACCTGATGGGATATTCCAGTGACGGCCGCTCATGGGCATACCCAGTCATCAGCTAAACCATTGTGTTAGTCTTAGTGGCTGCAAGTTCCAAGCTCTTAGGCTAGATTCCTATTGAGTCTCCGACTAAGCGACATACTGAAATCAGCTTGGCACCCTCCACCCTATTTCTACCCCAGTCAGACTTTATCATTTAAAAGAAGATGGCTGGCTGGGTGTCAGGTATGAGCACTGACGTCAACCCGTCATCCTCAGAGCTCTAGGCTGCCTGCTGATTGCTTCAAAACCTGTCACAGATGGCAGTCAGTGACTTCCAATGGCTGCATCTCCATCCTGTTTCCCTTGCAGTGGTAGTGGTCATGGGTGAAGGTTTTGCCCACTGCAGTTGAAGATCCTAGAAGGCTCTAAAAGGAACCCCTGACTCCATTAGGAACCTGGACAGTGAGTGAGTCAGTCGTCTCGGGTTACAAACTCAATTCTGCTATTTGATAGTCACACATTTTGCTAAGTTCTCAGTCTCTCCGGTTGACATGTCCCTATTTGTCAGAGAGAAGATATGTGCTTTGAAGGATGGTTGTACAGAGTGCCAGCACAGCACCAGATCAGAGCATGTATTTTCTATAACCACAGGGGCACACACATTCCTTATGCTGTAAATACCTACACTGGCCAGCACACCTTTTCAGGAAGTATTCGATCTTTTAGCAGCTGCCCAATTTCCTCTACAGTGATGCAGAATGTTCAGGTTTGTTAGGTGAAGATAAGAAAACAAAAAAAAAAAAAAGAGGGCTGATTTTGTCCTGTTGTTGGGTTTTTTGTTTGTTTGTTTCTGTTTTTTTGTTTTTTTGTTTTTGTTTTTTTCAAGACAGGGTTTATCTGTGTTTCCCTTGTTGTCCTGGAGCTTACTCTGTAGATCAGGCTGGCTTCGAACTCACAGAGCTCCGCCTGCCTCTTCCTCCCAAATGCTAGGGTTAAAGACATGTGCCACCACCAGGCTCAGTTTTGTTTAGTTTTATGTAACTTTTCTTCTTCTTGGTTGCTTGTTTTTGAGACACTGTTTCACTATGTAGTCCAGGCTGGCTTTAAACTTGTATCCTCTCGCCTCAGCCTCCTGAATTCTGGGATTACAGTCCTGTACTACTACTCTTAGTTTTATTTTATGTAAGTTTAATCAGAGTTAATGTCATGAAAACCAGGCTACAGTTCTAGAATAAGGCAATGTATGTGAGAAAACACAAGGTCTGCCTTATTTCTTCCTTTAGAAGTTTAGGAAAAAAGGGAAAAGCCATAGGCCTCCAATTTACAGAACATACAGATGTTCTCACGGAACATGGCAGAATGTCTTGATTTGTTTTGTTTTGTTTGTTTTGATTTTTCGGGACAGGGTTTCTCTGTGTAGCTTTGGAGCCTGTCCTAGAACTCACTCTGTAGACCAGGCTGGCCTTGAACTCACAGAGAGATCCACCTGCCTCTGCCTCCCCGAGTGCTGGGATTAAAGGTGTGCACCACCACCACCTGGCAGAATGCTCACAATGTTTAGATTCAGGAAGCAGGATAGATGCCCAATTCTTTCTTTACTCTATTTTCTTCTCTCCTTCTCCCAGCCTCCCCCTTTCTCCTTCATCCTCTCCTTTCTGCAGTAAAACTGGGGAGCAGCATCTCACCTAACATCGTCAGAGCTTCCAGTGGGAGACTTTGGAGCTGAAAATCCACCCTTGAAAAAGTCGTCAGAGAAGGTGGGGACAGAGTAGGTGAAGCCGCTGTTTCTCGTCAGTATGGCATTGATGGGGATGTAGTCTTTACCATCCTAAAATACCAAAGTAGAGCTGTAAGCACAGCTGTTTCTCCTTCAAGGACACACACACGCTTGAGTGTGTGCACACTCACACTCACTCCCTCTCTCTCACACCACGTTTTATTGCTGTTCTTTCCAATTCTACTAGGAATACATTTGGCCTTCTGACCTAAACTTTACCTGCTGGACGTTGGCTTGAAGCAGGTCACCGAGTTTCTCCACGAGTTCTGCAAACCGGGGCCTCTCTTTGGGGTCTTTGTGCCAGCAATCCAACATGATTTGATAGCTGTTGATCAGGAGCACACAGAAAAGAGCTGGATATTGGTGGGGTTTATATAGGCTGCCCTGCACATGCTGAAGTCAGGGTCATCGGCTCACACCTCAGACCGTGCTTTTTATAATATGCGATGTGGTTTCATTTTTAGGCTTATAACATCAGTGTCTGGGGGCACACGTATGTCTACTGAGGCAGACTGACAGACCTGCCCTCCTGAACACCTGACCCACCTTTCTTGGGTACCAGGATGGAGTCTTACAGATCAAAGACAGGACTTAGATAGGAAAGGGTGCTCTATGCCATTGGGGGTGAGTGGTGCAGTCCTCCTATCTCAAGAGGAGGACGGTGTCCCCACAGCTAAAAACAGCTACAGTCTGACCACTGAGTAGCTGGTAATGCCCACTTGATTCTTTTTTCTTTTCTTTTCTTTCTTTCTTTTTTTTTCCTGAGACAGGGTTTCTCTGTGTAGTCTTGGCTATCCTAGAACTAACTCTGTAGACCAGGCTGGCCCCAAACTCACAGAGATCCGTCTGCCTCTCCCTCCTGAGTGCTGAGATTAAAGGCGTGCGCCACCACCGCCCGGCCTCCCACTTCATTCGTGAGTGTGATGAAGGTTGGCTCTATTTGGCTTCTCTGTAAGCACGTGGCATCTTCACATCCTCATGCTCCCTTAGGAAGGTCCTCATTTCCTGGGGAAAAATCCTTACATTTCCTTGGGAAGGTCGGCAGACTTCCTTGGGATGCTCCCTAGATTCCTGGAAGGGCTCCCACACTTCCTTGGGAAGGTTCTGCTATGGGAATTGATGGAAAAGGCACTAGGTTCATGACGTAAGTCATTTCCAAAACAGGTTGATAGACAGTAGACTCCAGTAGTTCCTCAGGGTGTCTGCAAGGTTCCTGTGTGTGGTGGCTTATTTTTTGCCCAGAATTTCAAAGCCCCTATTACAACGCAGTTTCTCAATGCTAAGGTAAAAACAGGCAGGGCTTCTGGGTTGGAAACATGGGTCTTAATATCACAGAGGGCCAAATCTTGTCCCCAGGTTCCTACGTCAGCAAGTTCTTTTGCATTTTGTTTTCCTCAAATACTTTAGCTGTGCTGCTATTGGGTGGTGTGGGATGCTCCTTTGTATGTTGTGAATATGCTTTATTACCATTGGTTAATAAAGAAGCTGATTTGGCCAATAGCCAGGCAGAATAGAGCCAGGTGGGAAATCCAAGCAAAGATACAGGGGAAAAAAGGTGGAGTCTGGGTAGACGCTAGTAGCCACTGGAGAAGCAAGATGTGAGGTAACTAGCCACGAGGCTTGTGGTAAAATATAGAATATTAGAAATGGGTTCATTTAAGTTGTTAGAGCTAGTTAATAATAAGCCTGAACTAATAGGCCGAACAGTTTGTAATTAATATTAAACCCTCAGTGGTTATTCGGGAACTGGTGGGCGGGAGAGAAACTTCCAGTTATAGTTAGGCTGTTCTCATGCAAACTGGCCTGGAAGTCTGTGTTGACTCCCTGTGCAGAGCACATGCCAGGGATCCCTGCATATACTGAGCCAAGTGCTCCCCTATGCCCACCTAAGGTTACCTCATTTTGTCTTCTCTTCTTTCTGAGGAGCCTTGGACCAGAGCAGACTCTAAATGGACTGGCATTTTAGAACAAGGTCCGAATTAGCCTGTGTGGCCTGGGACTTCATCTCCACTTTCTGTACCCAGCGACCTTGCACAACAGCACCAACAGAAGCTCTCCACGCCCTGTACTGGGTTTCAGCGAGTGTGGGACACCTCTGTACTGGGTTGCAGTGAATGCAGGGTGTCCCTGCATTGGGTCTCAGCAAATGTGGGGTACCCCTGTACTGGGTCTCAGTAAATGTGGGGTACCCCTGTACTGGGTCTCAGTGAATGTGGGGTACCCCTGTACTGGGTCTCAGCGAATGTGGGGTACCCTTGTACTGGGTCTCAGTGAATGTGGGGTACCCCTTACTAGGTCTCAGCGAGTGTGGGGTACCCCTGTACTGGGTCACAGCGAATGCTGGGTACCCCTGTGCTGGGTCTCAGTGAATGAGGGGTACTCTGGTACTGGGTCACAGTGAATGAGGGGTACCCCTGTACTGGGTCACAGAGAATGCGGAGTACCCCTGTACTGGGTCACAGTGAAAGAGGGGTATTCTGGTACTGGGTCTCAGCTTCCAGAAACCAAAAGCCAAGGGGGGGTTGCAGAATTGATCATTGCTTCTCTAAGTCTGGGTTACTGTTTTGTCCTCTAGGAGACATTTGACATGTGTCCCAATTGTCCTTGGAGCACTTGGGAGTGATGGCTCAAGACCCCTCTGTCTGAGCACTCTCAGGCTACCCAGGGTCAACATGCTGCCAGCCAGTGGGCATGAGACAGCCACACTGTCTCATGAGATCCTACAGGGGTCTCTCTCATTTTAAGGTATTTTTATATATGTTACCAATTCACTGATTTTTACTTATTTATGGTATGTGCAAAAGCAAGCCCCCCCACACAAACAACCCTTGAGCCTGCCCCCTTGGGGTTATCTGGCTTCTTCCTGAGCACACAAGCTTCATGGTCTAAGGGTTTCAGAGCTGGTTGGAAGAACATCAAACATTTACTTAGCTATTCTATCACTGGTAGTACAAGGGAGGGAAATGGGCATCAGGAGGCACAGAGGTCTGAGCCTACTGGGTGAGGAGAAAATTTCATTCGCCAGATGCCTCATCTTTGCCGCCATGGCCATTGTCATCTCATAGCATGGGCAGGCGCACAGCCTTCTGGGAGGTGTGACTAACTCCATTATCCGCACCCTGCTTTCTCTGAGGTAAAAGCAGCAGGGACATCTGCAGTCACCTCCTGGATGCTCTCATTTTCTTCTTCTGCACCCCAACCTGCAAGTCAGTGCAGATGCCACAGGACAAAGAAATCACCCTCTGCCATTCCACTGTGGGACTGGAGGTATTTGATTGACACACACAGGGTGGGGGCAACTCGCTCAACGTAACATTACAGTTTTCTCCACTAAGCAGAGTGAGAGAGAAAGAAAGAGGCGGGGAGGGAGACAGAGGGGGGAGTTCATCCAAAATGGACGGAAGGGATTGTGGGAAGACTCACTAGGCTATCAGCCAAACTTTCCCAGGTATACATCACTGTAGGCCAAGCTGAGGCCACGGATGTCCAGAGAAAACACACTGAGTTATTATATCACCCACACTTTCTTGTGGTTAGAACAAGGAGGTGACTCCAATCCTCTTAACTCTCACATGCCTGAAACATGGCTGCCTGAGAACATGGCTGCCTGAGAACATGACTGCTGGCTCGCATTCCCCTTTTAAGGAAACACTTTTCAAAGCCACATCTTATCTTTTAAATTCTGAACCACACCCTATAGGATGTTTGGGACTCACGAGCTACCTGGAAGAGGCTTCTGGGAAAACACAAAGATTTGAGAAGTCAAGGGAGCCTTGCTTGTGCTGGGGATTTTTGAGGCAGAGTCTCGCTATGTAGGTCAGCCTGGCCTTGAACTCATGATCTTTTTGCCTCAGTCTTGCCTGTATTGGGATTACAGTATGTGCCTCTGTGCCTGGATTTAGAGAATTCTTCTGATGAACATGAGAGCTGGAAATGGCCCCAGAAGGCTGGAGGATGGTGTCTCCTGGCTACTCCTCAAGACTGTGGGAAGTCTACGTGAGACTATACAGAGAAAGCACCAAGTATTTTAGCCTCTC
Source organism: Chionomys nivalis (assembly GCF_950005125.1). Lineage (NCBI taxonomy): Eukaryota > Metazoa > Chordata > Mammalia > Rodentia > Cricetidae > Chionomys > Chionomys nivalis. Next base: position 85,244,045 of record NC_080088.1, on the reverse strand, counting down.
TTGTAGCAGTGAAGAGTCCCTGGTCTCTCTCATCCAGTTCCCTGCTTTGGCATTGACCTAACTAGGTCCTGAGATAATGAAGGAAAGAGATGGTGACCTTGCCCTTTGGCCAAGCCCACACTTCCTTCTTGATCTTCCCCAAAGACCAGCCCAGGGCTCCACAGGACCTCATTGTGTGGGTGGGGAGGGGAGGCCGCCTGCCAGTTCAGGAAAGGTGGCGCCATCTCAGGGAGGCCCAAGTCCTTGTCAGCAGCTCACCCACCCAAACTGCCAGTGTCATCACATTCCTGCCGAGGCCTCGGAGTGCTAAAACGGCACAGAAACAGGAAATGGCACCCAGAGGCTTCGAGCTCGCCCACTGCCCTGACAAGCCTCTGGCCAAGAAGACGCTTGTTCTCTGGTCAAGAGCGCTGCCAGCTGCCTGGCCTCGTCCTAAAGGATTCTAAAGAGGCCCGGCTACCCCGCATTTCTCTTTCTTTATCAATTTATTCATACGGTTTTGGGAGCAGGTTTCCAAGTAGCTCAGACCAGCCTTGATCTTTATATAATATTTATATTTATATGCTATCTTTATATAATCGAAAATGACCTTCAATTCCGGACGCTGCTGCTTCCACTTCCAGCATGCGGTGACTGCAGGCAGAGTATATACAGTGTTGGGGGTAGACCCAGGACCTCGTGGGTATGCTGAGTGAGCACTATAGAGGTAACTGAGCCTTGGGGAACACATCCCAAGCCCCAGTCACACAGCTTCCTGTGGAGCACAGTACAAACCAAGCCCCTTCCCCCTCCCTCATCCCCTCACCCTCTCATGACTGTGTGGATGGAAGCCTGGGCTCCAAAGGCCCCTGCCTTGACCTGAGGTGGTAAGGGAGGCCTTGCATTTGTTCCTAGGTTCTATTTGGTATGTCTAGGTTTCTGACTTCAGTTTCCAGTTAAAGTCCTTGAAGGGCCAGTCAGTGGATGGGAGAGAACTTAGGGGCAGATCAAGACCCCATCCAGTCCAGGAAGTCACTCCCTGCAGCACAGCAGAGCCCAGTAGGAGTGGAGCTGGAAGTAAATCTGTGACCTTCCCCCACCACCCCAGGGCTGTCCCCCTCCCCCCCATGAGAACTCGGTGAGAGAAGGAAGAATCCAGGAACTCACATCTCAGGCGTTGCATACTCTGGTGCCCTCATCCTCATGCCTTCCTTCAGGCGGCTGCAGAAGTCTTCATCCATCTGCACTCCTGGGTATGGAGAACCCCCTGCAGGGGACAGTGTGGAGAAAGACATGCGTGATAAGGTTTCTTGTACTAAAGATCATGCCGGGGGAGGGGGTGCGCATGGTGGCACACACTTTTAATATTAGCATGTGGGAGACAGAGGCAGATGGATCTCTGGGGGGTTAACAGCAGCCTGGACTGTAAGTGAGAGCCTGTCTCAGACAGACAGACCTACCCAAAAGACCACGAGGGGCGACTGAGAGTTTCTCTCATTCCTCCCAAGTGATGTTTTAGCCAGGAATGGTATAGGACATGTCTGCAGTCCCAGTTCTTGGGAGGGAGGTTGAGGCAGGAGGATTGTTAGTTTGAGGCCAGTTTGAGCTATCTAGTGACACTGTATCTCAACCCCTCCCTCCAGATAAATATTTAGTGATGTTTTAGTGACAGATTTCCAGTGGTCGAGGCGAACACAGGGAGGTGTTTGCAGGTTCTTCTTGAGGGCACATCCTTGGCTGAGTCATGGCCATCCTTGTGGTCACACCTGCCTATTTGGTTAGGGAAGGGGTGATCTGAAGCGTCCCTGCCCTGGTAACCCAGACAACTGTAATCCTTAGACACTTGTGGTCTAGGTTAATAACTTGCTTTTGGAAAACCAGTGGACTTAGGTGAGGCTACTCCAACTTCCCAGAAAATGGCCTTCATTCTGAGGCTTTGGGAATGAGGGATTATGATGAGTCTAAAGGATAGAGAGCCTTGGGTGCCAGGGCGAGATTGACGTGGACGGAGGGTGGACAGAGATTGCCTCTAGTCCAAGTCTGCAGAGCTGAAGGTACCAGGGACAGTAGGCTGTCTTTGCTAGCCTGTATCAAACAGCACCTGTAGCCAATCCTCTGTGGTTAGCCTGGGCTAGGTAGAGTGGGCAAGATATTACAGGATGCTCTGCTTAGCCCTGCAGCCAAGGCTACTCCAGTGTGTGTTTATCTGCACTTTCTAGTGATCGCTGCTGGTAGGAAGCAGCTGGGAGACATGCAAGGCTTGGCACGGTGTCACTGCAAGGCCATTGTGGTCACCGAGCTGCTTTCAAGAAGTGGAAACAACAGGTGCCTGTCCTGGAAAGCAGGGAATGGTTTTGACACATGACAGGGACCTAGGGTACCACTGTGTGCATTTTATTAGCTGTGAAAGACTTTTTTCCCCCAAAGCCTGAAGATTCTTGGCTAATTCTCTTACTTGGGAGATCGTCATAGCATCTCTGTGCACATATGTAGGAATGAGGCATTTAAGAAGGTTTTTAGAAACCCAGAGTAGATGGGCTGGGGCATTGGCTGCTCTTGGAGAGGACCTGGGGTCAATTTCCAGCCCCATGTCCATCCAGTTCCAGAGGATTTGATGCCCTCTCCTGGCCTTCTCAGGCACTGCATGCACATAGTACGCACAGATAACACGTAGGTACAACACACACACACAAACACACATACACAGAAACCCATAGTGGATAGTTCTAAATAAACCTAGCTAGAGAAAACCCTAACCGAAACTTTTTATTGCTCATCTGCATAAACCAGTGTGCAAAGCCACGCCAGGTATTAGATCAAAGCCAGTTGCCTCTAACAACACCGTCTACTGGTCCAGCTGTGTACATCAGGGCCTTTCCTGAGAAGGAATTCTGAGGGAGTGGATGCGTGGAGGAAAGGGGTGAAGACACGGGAGCTGGTATTGGAGAAGGGAGCAAAGGACAGACAGACAGACAGCCCTGTCTTTAGACTGTCTGCTGCCTGACTTCGTTGGTAATAGTCTAAACACTTTCTGTAGCAGCGGGAATGTGGGCACCCACCTGCTGCCATCTACAGCGCCTGGGTTTGCAAGCCCTCAAGTGCAGCCCTCAAGGTCAGGTGGGGGTGTCCACAGGATGCCCCTTCCTCTTCCACACTTACCTAAGGAGAAGATTTCCCATAGCAACACTCCATAGGACCACACGTCGCTCTTGGTGCTGTAGATCTTGTCAAAGATGGATTCAGGAGCCATCCATTTCAGGGGAAGTCGAGTCTGGAAGAGGGCAAGGGGTCTTGAGCTTGAGAACAAAGCCATGTCCACGCCCGGGGCCCAGGGCTCCCCTTCCACTTAACACTTATGCAGAACCAGAGCACCTGTGGTTTACCGCACCATAGGAGACCCCAGAGCATGTGGCAAAGGCTACCCCATCTCTGGGGAGCAGGCATGGCAGGTAGACTTCTCTGGTGCACCCAGCAGGTCCTTGTTCCATGAATCTTAAAGAAGCTGTGTTCTCATGACCCCCTCCCCACTTTCATAGAGAAATGAAGGACTTGGTAAAGTGATCTGAATTAGGAAACAACCTGAAAATTGATAGCAATTCCTATGATTTTTTTTCCTAAGAAGGGAGGTTTTGCAAGACATCCCTATGTAAAAAGATGGGATGTTAAGTCTTGAACCGGGGGCTAGGTGTGACTCAGGAGTGGAAAATATGCTTGATACGTATAAGGCCTGGGATTCAGTCTTCGCTCTCTCCCCACATCTTTTGGAAAGAAGACAGATAATTTTGTATTGAAGTGTTTTCCATTTAGGAAAATATACAGCTGGATTTCAACCACGCAGACCAGCCCTCCTCTTTCAGACAGCAGGAGCCACGGTGAGCTGGCTGGGAGCTGGGGTAGCGAGGGCTAGTAAGATGTCCGGGACACCGAGAGACAAAGATTGACAATGAGTCGGGGACACCGATGAGGGTCAAACTGAAACGCAGGCAGAAACCGTCTTTGCAGGCCAGCGTTCCACCAGAAGCCAGACTGTCTCCCTCTCAGACAAAAAGTGACTGAGGGGCTGGGGAGATGGCTCGGCAATTAAGAGCACTGGCTGCTTGTCCTGAGGACCTGGGTTCAATTCCCAGCACCCACACAGTGACTCATAACCATCTGAAGCTCCAGGCCCAGGGGATCTGACACCATATTCTGGTCTCCATAGGCACTGCATGAATGTGGTGCACAGACATACAGACAGGTAAACCACCTGTACTTATAGACTAAAATTAAAATAAACAACAACAAAAGAGAGTGACCAAGAAGGGGTTCTGCAAGTGTGATGGGGGCACATAACATGATTCAGAAACTTGGTGACAATGCAGATTCCAGGCAGTCTCCCTTCACCCCCGCCTACCCCTAGCACCCCTGCCTACCCCTAGCACCCCGCCTACCCCTAGCACCCTGCCTACCCCTAGCACCCCGCCTACCCCTAGCACCCTGCCTACCCCTAGCACCCCGCCTACCCCTAGCACCCCGCCTACCCCTAGCCTTTCTGCAGCAAGGGATGGGGGTGGAGGACAACAAGCAGCGGCTCAGAAAGGCTGCCAGGGATGCGTTCCTACGGTCTGCGAGCCTCTGCTGCAGAGCAATCCAGAGAGCCCAGACATACGCTGAAGCCCTCCTGGCAGAGGCCAGACAAGAGAGGACACCAGAGGTCACCCAGTAAGTGACAAATAACATTATGTTCAAAAACAAACAGGGAAGAGAGGCCAGCGTGAGCCAGAAGGGAGATGGGTCCCACGAAAGGCATCCCTGGGGGTAAGCGGCTTCCTCCCTTCAAGATAGGGTGTACCCTCCCCCCCCTACTTTTTCCGGAGGTACAGGCACCTGCTGAATCAATCATTTGGGTTTATCTGAGGGGAAGAGGTCACACTGTTCTTTACAGTGTGACATGGAACTCCCCTAGGGGTGGCAGGCAAGAGCTGATGTGGTCTCTGCAGGACCCAGCTTGCCACTCAGGCTAAGAAGCCTCACGCGGTCCTGCTCTAAGGCCAGGTCCCCAGCCAGGGCTCCGAGACAGACAAGAGATGCCACCACGAGGATTGTCTGGCATAGAGCTCTTCTGGACCGCCTGTCCTCATAGGACCACATGAGAATTTGGGGGGTGACTGCCTGGGAAGTGTACATCTTACAAGGGCTTCAGTCTACAGTCTAAAGACGACAGGGTAGCCGGGCGGTGGTGGCGCACACCTTTAATCCCAGCACTCGGGAGGCAGAGGCAGGCGGATCTCTGTGAGTGCGAGGCCAGCCTGGTTCACAAGAGCTAGTTCCAGGACAGGAACCAAAAAGCTACGGAGAAACCCTGTCTCGAAAATTAAAAAAAAAAAAAAAAAGACGACAGGGTAGAAACGAATCCAATGTACACCCGGCTGACTTACATCGCCTTTCCTCACATAGTCGGGGTTCTTATAAATATCCCGGGCCAGGCCAAAATCACAAATCTTCACCACATTGTTCTCAGATAAAAGGATGTTTCGTGCTGCCAGGTCTCGATGAATGCACTATAATAAAACAGTTATGTAATGAACCCATTTCCTTAATCCAACTGCTTCGTTTCCTGTATCCACTCTGGGTCATAATTCTTAAAAAAAAAAGAAGTGTGTGAGTGTGTTGTGTACTCGTGTAAGTATGCGAGCAGAGGACAACTGTGTTGATGCTCTCCTCCCACCGTGTGAGTTCCCAGGACTGAATTTAGGTCAGCCAGCTTGGCAGCAACGGCCTTCTCCTGCTGAACCATTTCTCTAGCCCCAGTATCGCCAGCCTCAATTCTCAGTTCCATTTCATGTGTGGGAAAGGAAGAAACTCCCAGCACACACCCAGTTACCATAAACACCATGCGCTTCTGCTCTGGTCCAGGAGGCCCTGAAGATGAGTCGGCCAGGGCCAGGCTCCCGTTCTGTGGGGAGTGCACCGGCCAACCCCGGTCTGTTACTCCAGTGAGATTTCCCCACTATCCGTTAGATCCGATCTTTGGGAGTTTCAGATTGATTTGTTATGTTTGCACTGCTGGTGTCTTTAAGACAGAATCCTGAGCTGGGTGTGTGCTCAGGAGACAGAGGCAGGAGGATCTCTGTGATTTTGAGGCCAGCCTGGTCTACAAAGTGAGTTCCAGGACAGCCAGGGCTACACAGAGAAATCTTGTCTCAAAAAACCAACTAACCAACCAAACAAACAAACAAAAATAGCATCCGGCCATGTAATCCTGCCACTCATAGGGAACTCGCCCAGGCTGGCGTGTAACCAGGGATCCTCCTGCCTTAGCCTTCCGTGTGCTGGGATAGCCACAGCTTGGCTTGCACTGAGTACTTTTGGAAAGCCCCATGTGGGTATACTGGAACTGTGTCTTTGTGAACCCTGGGCAGTTTGGAAATGTGACAAAGGGCTCTGTGGAAGGCAGTGCTGGGTTTGTGTAGTCTAAACACCCAGGAAGATTTCTACTCTTAAATTAAATCCGACCCACTGGGGCCTGGGGCCCAACATCCTGGTAACTTTTCATATCAGAGCAATTCAAGGCCATTGTGGTGATGTCTACCATTCCATTAGGAACATAAATATAAACAAATACTAGAAAAATAGCTTTATAGCAGAGGTGTGTGTTCAGGCCTCACAAAGACAAAAAGAAGAATGAATCCTCAAAGCTTTTACCATAAAGTTTTGAAATATTTAACCTGATTTAAACATTACCCAACATAGACATGTATTGAAACTTGAATCATTAACACATATTAATTAACATATGTAATTTGTATGTTTTTGTGCATCAGTTAAATCAAAATAAAAGTAGGGAACAGGGAAGAAAAAGGAGAGGTAAATGTGGGTTTTCTCTTTCAGGCAGGGTCTAAGTTTAATAACATAGATACAAATAAATTTTAAATGTAAAGCAGGAACTTCTGAAAAACTCAAAACCTCTATTTACCTCCAATTGAGGAAGTTAAAGAAAGGAAAAAACCTGTCAAGAGATGAGCTGACCTTTCTGGAGGACAGAAACTCCATGCCTTTGGCCACTTGGAAACTGTAGGAAATCAGGTCTTCCATGGTGAGGGGCTGCTTGGAGATCTCACTGTAATCTAGCAAGCATTAGAATCTTGTCAAGACATTCGCAACTGCACCAAATCCCAGTTTATTGTGACAATATTTATAAAACAGAAAACAAACCAACGTGGGCACCAGAGTTCACTGGCAAGAGAATTCGAGTCTCAACATGAACCACAGAGTTTTGTCCAGGCCGTGGGGGTGGGGGTGGAGGAGGTGAAGGGTCAGGGAATGGGGGTTGGGTGGGAATGGATGACCTAGTAAAACAGAAAGTTCCAAGCAGAGAGAAGGGAAGAGTTCTTGTCATAATTAGCAACACTGTAAATAATCTTTATTCAAATCTTGACTCCCTAGGACATTACCCTCACTCCCAGGATCTTTATTGGGGTGATAAATAAGACAAAAATGCGTGAGAAGCCCAGTATGTATAAAAATAGCACAGACTGGAGGCCAGGAAGGAATGAACACCTACCCTCGTCTTCTTCAGCATCGCTTACGCTTTTGTCTTCCTGGAAGCCCGAGCTGGCAACACTCTCGCTGCTGTTGACACTGTCGAGTCTGGGTTTCTGGTCCTGCTCCAGGCCTGGCTCCAGGCTTTCTTTCTTGGGCTCCATATGCAAGGCTGCATCCTTAGAACAGACAAGAAACACAAGAATGAGAGGTGGCCAACACGGATTGGAGGTACCACAGCACAGGGTGGAAGCACTGGGCACTGAGGATTTCCCAGGTTGGAGAATCTCTGGTACCCTTCCTTGGGCGCCTCAAGAACACCTTAAGTTAACTGAAAGCGATTCCTAGCAGCTGCTAAATACTGAGCACTTAGGGTGACTATTGCATACTTCTTCAATTTTCCCAAGAGTTTATGCTGTAAAGCAATCGTGTAGGTATGTTTTTTAAATTTTATTTTTATTTTATTTTTAATTTTTATTTATGTGTATGTGAACATCCATTCAGGTGTCCACAGAAGCTAGACAATGTCATTGGGGTCATAGAAGGTTGTGAGCCATTCAATACGGGTGCTGGGAACTGAACTCCGGTTCTCTGCAAGAGCAGCGAGTGCTCTTCACTGTTTAGCCGTCTTTCTACTCTTTTTTCTTTTTTTGAAGGGGGGGGGTATTCAAGACAGAGTTTCTCTGTGTAGCCCTGGCTATCCTGAAACTCTGTAGACCAGGCTGGCCTCAAACTCAGAGATCCGCCTGCCTCTGCCTCCCGAGGGCTGGGATTAAAAGCATGCGCCACCACTGCCTGGCCCTCTCTCCCACCCTTACAAAATAACTTCTCCTCAAGCAGGTTCTGAAGAGTTACGTCATCACAGCCACACCTAGAAAAGCCTGATATGAAGCTTGGCAAACTCCCAAGTCTCTGTTTTCCATTTCTTTTCCTTTCTTTTTAAAGATTTATTTATTATGTATACAGTGTTCTGCCTGCATGTATGCCTGCAGGCCAGAAGAGGGCACCAGATCTTATTACAGATGGTTGTGAGCCACCATGTGGTTGCTGAGAATTGAACTCAGGACCTCTGGAAGAGCCATCAGTGCTTTTAACTCTGAGCCATCTCTCCAGCTTTTCACTGCTTTTCATAGCACATGGCGTCTTGTTTGAAAGGCAACAGAGACCTTTGAGACTTGTCACTCGGCGATGTGGAAAGGCTCGCTCTGTGAGCCCCGTGGAGGCTCGGGTTGCCAGGTCCTCCGATTTCTTGGGGAAGAGGGGAGGAGATGCATTTTCCCCTGGGTTTCCCTTCCGTTCAGGATGAGGATGCTACACCAGTCCATCTCAAGACGAAGAGCCAAGGCCACTCACTCTGGACATCAGGGTCTTGGTGCTTTTCTTCCGCCTTCTCTACAAACGACTCTTCTTGCTTGTCTATTAATTATGACATCTTGAGCAAATCCCCTTATTTTTCTGAGTTTCATTTTCCTCATCTAAAATCTTACATTTTGTGACGCTTAGGAAAGCACTTACATGCTCTAGTGTTTTGCCTCCAGTGATTTATCTACTCTTGACAGTAGAAACCCATCCTGTCCAGTGACTCTCAGGAGTGGACTGTGTACCCATGTGTGCAGCCTATGTTCTGCTAGATGGCAATGTCTAGACGGACTGGAAAGGAATGAGATCCAGGGGCACAGCAGCGCTAGGATCAACCAGCCTGCCCATCCTGCCCTGAGTTCTCTAGAAATGTCCGAGTAGTAGGGGTGGTTCATCCATTAGAGGGCGCAGTGGAGCAGGCAGAGACCCAGAGGAAGGGCTTCAACACTGGGATAGAAGTAAGGTACAGCAGTTCCCACACGCGGAAAAGAGACCATCCTGGAAACACACCCACCCAAACGTTCCCTCCTGTCAGATCCCCGGAGGGAGTTTTGCTGTCTGGGATTTCAGCACTGGAGGGAATTCACCCAGCTCAGGGCAGGTAAAAAACAACAAAAAACAACAACAAAGCCAAATTGTCCAAGAGAACATCATTTTTTTTTCTCTCTGTGAGGCCGTCAGCCTTGCTCAGATGAAGACTAGAAGTTTATTTTCTGGAAACTTATTGCCTCCTCCCTCACACCTCCCAGAAGCCAAACCGTGGAAGCTGTCCTCAAGTCACCTTAGCCTTCCTCTGACCCCTAATCAATGGGATAGTCAGTTGATTTAGCAGACTTCTGGGATTCTGGCAGAATAGTGGATTTATTACAAAGCATACGGAAGAATCTTGATGAATCTGGGAACTAATACAACCTACTCTCAGTTTTGTCTTTTGGGCTGCTTCTCTCTCTCTCCCCTTAGATTCCAAATGTGACAGGTAGTCATGAGTTTTCCACAAAACACAGCCCCACCAAGTACCATGGGGAGGCAAATCATTAAATATAGCCCCGAAAGGAAGCAAGCTCTTCCAAACAAAGGACGCGCAAACCCAAACGTTCCATCCTGCCAAGTCCCTGGGGTGTTCTGAGGGCTAAGCACTTCCTGAACCCAGTCTAGGACATCAAGACTGACAGGAACCTGTGTGGCTGTCAGCTCAGAGCACCACTGCACCCCTTATTTAGTGGGGCTCACGGGAAAAGTTCTAAAGCGAGGAGTGAATCGAGATAGGTCTTTGTCCAATCTTCATCCTGTGGTTACTACGACCTTAAGTCAATTTCTTTATTATATGAGTATGATTTGTCGTGTGTGTGTGTGTGTGTGTGTGTGTGAATGTGGAAGCCAGAGGACAGTTTGTTGAGAATGGTTCCCTCCTTCCATCATGCGGGTTCCAGAGATCAAGCTTGGGTCATCAGGCTTGGCAGCAAGCATCTTTACCTGAAGCTGAGACATCTTGTCAGCCATTACTGACTTCTTGACCTCTCTGGCTACATATATAGTCTCAGAGCACCAAGCAGCTTTAAGATTCCAATTGCTAGAGAGTCTGGTTAAAAATGGGAAAATATTTATAGTTGGGTGTAGTGGCACATGCCTTTAATCCCAGCACTGAGGCAGGCAGATCTCTATGAGTTCCAGGACAGCCTGGTCTACATAGGGAGCCTCTGGACAGTCAGGAATACATAGTGAGGTCCTGTCTCAAAAAAAAAAAAATGGAGGAGGTATGCAATATATTCTCCATGGTCTCGTGGGACATCTTCGTCTTTGATAAAATCACAGTCTGGGATGAAAGATGGGCTGGCTGTCCAGTGCTTTGTTTTTGTTTGCTTGTGGTTTTTTTTTTTCTTTTTGTGTGTGTATGTGTGTGTGACAGGGTCTCTTTCTCTCTCCATATATATATATACTTACTTAAATTATGTGTACGTGTGTGTGTGTGTATGTGTGTTTGGATACGTGCATATGAGCACAGCTACCCTCCAGAGAGCAGAGATCACAGGTCCCCTGGAGCCGGAGTTACAGACAGTTCCAAGCTGTCTGATGTGGGTGCTGGGAACTGAACTCTGGAACCTTGGAAGAGCAGCAAGACCTCTTAACTGCTGAGCCATCTCTCCAGCCCTGGTCTCACTCTATTTCTCCAGGCTGATCTCAAACACCTGGCTCACATGGTCCTCCCATCTGGGCCCCCAGAGTAGCTAGGATCGCAGGCATGACCCACAACATGTATTCTGTGGTTCATCTAGGTATAAAGACTCTTCCTACATGGCAGAGACGGGCATCTTCTTTGACGTCTGAAGGTTAACCCACCATGTAGATTAGTTACATTCAACCGAACTCTCTGTGTCTGTCTCTTTATCTCTGACTCTCTCTGTCTTTGTCTTTCTGACCCAGGGCAGGGGATAGATCAGGACCTCACACACAATAGGTAAGCAAGCTACACCCCATCCTTCACCATCCCAGTGGATCAAAGATGACGAAAGGCGACAACTAATCACTTAAGGGAAGGGTTTCGTTTTCCCAACAATTCCATGCTGGGTTCTATTATTAGCACCACTTACTACACAAGGAACTGAAACGGAGAGAGACTGAGTAACTTGTTTAAGGCCTGGTTTCATGAGAGGAGATGCAGGATTTTAAACCTGGAAAGTCTGGTTCTGGAGCTGGACAGTTTGCCACCAGGGTGCTCCTCACTGCCTTGCCAGTGCTGGCTAACCCTGTCAGTCACTGTCTCCTGGACTTCTTCAGCCTGGAGAGGGGCACAGCAACGGTCCCACACAACGCACCACAATGTTGTATGAATTGTTTCTTCTTCAGAGTCAATGTTTCTTTAAAGACTTGTGTCCTCCAGTTTTGGCCCAGGTATTCTTGCTCGTTTGTTTGGTTTTTATATCTCTCTGTGTGTGTAGTTCTGGAGATCTAACCTGGGGCCTGCTACTAGCCAGGCCAGTTTCCTACCCAGCCCCTCTCACAGTTTTACTTAGCGGATCAGACTTATTGAGGGGTTGGGGAAATGACCCAGTGAGTAAGAACAGTTGCTGCGACAGCATGAGGACCTAAGTTCCAGTCCCAGCCTGCATGTAAAAAACAGGTCATAAACTGGGTGTTAGTGGCGCACGCCTTTAATCCCAGTACTCGGGAGGCAGAGACAGGAAGATCTCTGTGAGTTCGAGGCCAGCCTGGTCTATAGAGTGAGATCCAGGCCAGCCAAGGCTGCACAGAAAACAAACACACACTGTGGGCCGTGGCTTTGCATACCTGTAGCAGTGCTACGGGGAGCGGACACAAAGGACCACTGAGGCTTGCTACTGACAGCCTAGCTCCCGCTTCGGTGAGAGACCCAGGCTCGAGGGAACAAGGAGGAGGTTGATAGAAAAAGACACCCAGCATGTTCATCTGGCCCTGTGTTTGACCAGTGCATACACCGTGCACACACACACACACACACACACCACCACCACCACCACCAACAACAACAACATTAATAAAATAGAAGGGGGAGAGAAATAGAAAGGGCTGGAGAGATGGCTCAGTGGTTAAGAGCACTGGCTGCTCTTTCAGAGGACCCAGGTTCAATCCTCAGCACCCACATGGCAGCTCACACCTGTCTGTAACTCTAGCTCCAGGGAATATGGCATCTTTACACACACATGCAGACAAAACATCAATGCAGCACATAAAATAAAAATAAATATTAAAAAAAGAAAGTTGCCGGGCGGTGGTGGTGCACGCCTTTAATCCCAGCACTCGGGAGGCAGAGGCAGGCGGATCTCTGTGAGTTCGAGGCCAGCCTGGTCTACAGAGCTAGTTCCAGGACAGGCTCCAAAACCACAGAGAAACCCTGTCTCGAAAAACTAAAAAAAAAAAAAGAACCTAATGGTTTCTAGTTCTGGCCCATCTCTGGTCTATTGGTGACTATACAAACCATTCAATTGTTTGTGTCTTTAGTTTTTCTAGTAAGTGAAGATAAGTATATTCGCTATGGTTGTTTTAAGGTACGAGTGTCTTGGGGCTAGCCTCAGTGGATAAAGGATGAGGACCTAAGTACAGATCCTCAGCAAAATCTGGTGGGGTAGTCCAAGGGCTTGGGGTAGGTGGAGGCAGCTGGATCCCAGGGGCTCCCTGGCAAGCCAGTCTAGAGGGAACAGTCAGCTCCAGGATCAGTGAGACACTAAAACGGAGAAGCAGCCGAGGAAGACAGAGCCACGCCAACCTCTGGGTTTCACACAGGGGTAAGTTGTACCTACACATGGGCATGCGCACACGTACAGCACTTGGGAGACAGAGGCAGATGGAGCTCTACAAGTTCAAGGCCAACCTGGTCTACATAGTGAGTTCCAGACCAGCCAGAGCTACATGGCGAGACTTATCTCGACTCCCAACCAACAAAAGAATTATGTGTGCCAGTCCATAGGGCACCGCAAATGCTGCCATTAGAACCACCTCCTCCTTTAAAGTCCTGTGCTGGCTAGTTTATGGTGACATATAGTCACCTAAGAAGAGAGAGCTTTAACTGGGGAATCACCTCCATCACATTGCTCTGTGGGGGCATTTTTGGTGGTGGCGGCGAGGCGGCAGGTGCGGGTTGCGGTGCCACCGGCCATATGAGAAAGGGGAAGTGACCCTGTACGCTGCACACCTCTGTCCTTCTTGCTGCGGTTCCTGCCCTGACTTCCCTCAGTGATGGGCTGGGATCAGGACACATAAGCCACAGCGACAGAAGGGCAGATCCTTACCTTGTTGAGAAAGAACAGGTCGCGTTTGCTCTTGAGATAGTTGGACAGGTTCCCGTATCGGCAGTACTCCACGATCACCATCAGCGGCCCTGCAGTCCAAACAGCGCATGCTCAAGCACGCCAGGGCAGGCAGCCGTCGAGCCCTCAAACCAACCTCTTTTTACATGTGTGTGGCCTGCCAGTGCAACTGGGAGGAGAGGCCATGAGCCAGCTACTCGGTTCAGCCTCTGTAGCACAGACATGGCCCTTGTGAATATAACCAACAATATGACCCTGTTCCAATAAAGTTTTATGAACACAGACATTTAAATGTCAGGCCCCCGACCACCGTGACTGTTTAAAGGGGCAAACCATTCTGAACACAGAGACTGCTCCCCCTCTACCCAGGGCATTGAAGGTCTCAGGTGGTACCGTGGAGGGCTCCATTGCATGGCTCCGGGCTTCTCCAAAAGCACAGAAATACTTCCGGGTAAAAGAGGGCATAACCCCTGAAGTCTAGCAGCTAGGAACCAACAAACTCCACAGGCCTCTGTGAAGTACCTGATGTGGCTTGGAGCCTCACCGAGGGTGAGTTTGACCCTCTGGTAAAGCGGTTTTTCAGTTACTATCAGTACTTTACTGGTTTTTCAATTCTGATAACACCCCCTTGTCCCTCGGGCTGCCAGAAAGGAAGTTGCCGCGGGAGCTGGGGTCTCCCCACACCAGACAGGTCTGGGCCCAGCTGCTCTGTCTCAATGACTTGTGTCTTATAGGCACAATGTTGAGACAGACAGAATGCAGTCCCTAGGGCAGATGCTCAGAGAAGGCTTAGCCAAGTTTCGAAGCTATGGGGGCCTGGCCTGGCTCACTGCGACTCTGTGTTTATGGCCTCCCTCAAGTCTTCTGTCTACTCACAACCTCCTTTTCTTACCTCTGTTCCTCCCTCTCTGTTTTCTGTGTTGGGAAATGGAAGATCTTTTGTGTACAGTTCCTCAGCACCTTCGTGACTTAAGCATTTATTCACCTCTACTCTCAAGTACTAACCTTGCTATGGCGGAAGAGAAATCAGCGGGGCAGGCTGGCCTGAGAGCTACAGCACAGCCTGGCTCCTGTCCCCTGCCCTGGGAGCTAAGGCCTGTCCTGGTGGCCGACCAGAAAGGTGGGGCTCTTCTGGTTAATCTCCACATCACCTCCTCTCGGGATTTTACCAGTTGGGGGTTGCAGCTACCAGCTGCAGGGAACGTGTGCCTCTTAAACCACAGTCACACTCCCCCACTCGTCTGAAGAGAATAAGGGGCGCCATTTGACCTAGAATCTGGGTAAAGGTATCTAAAAGGGAGTGACTTGCTTCCAAAGCACTGGGTGGCCATTTCCAAGGGTGAGAGGGGAGGGAGCTGTGTGCATTGAGAGCTCCCCTCTCAGCTTGTGCAGGGCAGGTAGCACAGCCCCCCTTTTCTCCTTTACCTCCTTGCTTGGTGCAGGCTCCCAGGAGGTTGACCACGTTCAGATGATGGCCGATGTGAGTTAGGATCTTGAGTTCCGTCATGAGAGCCTTGTACTCGCTAGCCGTGGCCCCCTCTGTGTGAGAAGCAAGGAAGAGTCAGGGCACGGGACAATGGGGCTGCTTCCGCCCAGAGGGCTACATTCCTGCACTCCTTGTTTGTCCTTGCTCACCCGGGGTTGCTCCATTAACTTCCCCACATTCTGCAAAAGGCCAAGTCGCCAGACTGTTTGGATTCCGCCTACCCTCCTGAGCCAACATCCTTTGCTTCGCAGAGAGGCCCCGAGGCCCGCTGTGTGTGTGTGGGGGGGTTAATCACTGGCTGTTTCCTTTTGGGGGACCTGCCTGTGGTCAACAATGTGCTGACTCAGAGAAGCCGCCACCTCAGGACCGCCAGAGGCTTCCCCTTTGAGCAGACACAGGTGAGACAAGAACCCTTCAGGCAGGGGGACCACCCACACCTTCCCTCTTCTTGTTCCTCTTTCTAGGGAGTCACAAGAGAGGAAGGAATATGTGTGTTGGGTGGGGTAGGCTCTGCAACGTCAGAATAGCTGCCTCTATAAGTGTCTCGAAATGTGTTTTCTCCATAGATCCCTTCGGGCCTGGAATTCAAGGGTTACCTCAGGCAGCCAGGATTCCTATTAAGCACTTAAAAAAAATACGTATAAGTGTTTGTGCCTGCACCACATCTGTGATGGGTGTCTGTGGAGGCCAAACAAAAGCCACAGCCGGATCTCCCGAAACCTGAGTTATAGGTGCTTGTGAGCCACCATGTGGGCGCTAGAAATAGAGCCCGGGGTCTTCCGTACAAGTTGCAAGTACTCTTAACTACTCCCCAACTTTAACTTCCTTCTTGGCAATAACCTGTATTGGTCCGAGAACCGATATCTAGAATCTAAAGTGGGTTCCTCCTGTATCCATTTTTAATATCCTAACATCCATTTTAAGGCCCTCATAATTTTAGGTGTGTTAAAAATACTAAAACGGGTTCCTGTAAAATATTCCAACAGTATGAACTAGAGTACGGAGGTCTGAGTAGGGGCGTGTGAGAGAGAGCGTGTATGTGTGTGCATGTGTATGTTCACATGTGCATGTGTGTGTATACGTGTCTGCATGCGTGTACATGTAAGAGGTTACAACACAGTGGCAGAACATGTCTCTAGCACATGCAAAGCCTTGAGTTTACTATTCAACACCAAAAGTCTAAAGACAAAAAAAAACCCAAAACCAAAACCCCCCCAAAAGCGATGTGAGAAGTCTGAGGCTTTAGAGTAAAAAGTGCAGGTCACCCGAAGCAGCCTGTTACCAGCTTGAGCTTCAGACCACCTTTCCATGTGTGCTTACAAATCCCCACTGAGGGCTGGCACAGTGGCTCAGTGGGTAAGGACCTTGCTGTGAGGCTTGAGGGACTTGAGTTCATCCCTTGGGACCCATGTGTGGAAGAAGAGAACCGACTCTTACAAGTCCTCTGACTTTCATGATACACACTCATACACACACATGCACACACTCACACACGCAATGCACACACGCACAACATGCATATACACACGATCGCTCACACACATTGTTCCACCCCCTTCCAGTATCAAGAATTCTTCTCATCCCTATTTTTAAAAAAGCCTTGTTTATTTTTATTTCATGTGAGCACTGGGAATTAAACTCGGGTCCTCTGCAAGGACAAGACGAGCTCGTCACCACTGTCATCTCTCTGCCTTTTTTCACTGCTTTTAACAGACGAATGTGTTGCTTCTGACACGGACAGTCTTCAGTTGTGTGTGTGCGTGCACTTGCATGTGTGTAGGCCTGAGGACAGCCCCAGCTGTCATTCCTCAGG
Source organism: Chionomys nivalis (assembly GCF_950005125.1). Taxonomy (NCBI): domain Eukaryota; kingdom Metazoa; phylum Chordata; class Mammalia; order Rodentia; family Cricetidae; genus Chionomys; species Chionomys nivalis. The sequence continues at coordinate 85,227,106 of NC_080088.1, read as the reverse complement.
ATCCGTCTACCATGCATTTTGAGAGAGGATCTCTCTGCGGTCTAGAGCTTCGGGAACGAAAACGCAGGACCTCATGGTTGGGTGAGAAGCACTTCACACACTAACCTACTGCCCCAGCCCCAAGTTTTATTATTATAAGAATTTTTACTATGACCAATAAAGCTCCAGTAGACAGCCTGAGTGTGAGTGCGTGTGCATGCAAAGGCTTCTGTAGGACAGACAGTCCTGGAAGCGGGTCAGAGGTGTGTGTGCTTAACACTGTGGTCGGTATTGATATAGTATTTTATGAGATGGAATCATTTTTTAATAATAACCAGATAAACTCAAAAGCCTCACTGGGGTGGGTGTTGGGCTTACAGTGGCTGCTCAGCAAATATTTTTGGATAAATAAACAGTGTGATTAGTTTTCTCATTTTGGACATTTTTTCATTTGAGTGTGAGGACTAGAAAGTTTAAGGTTTATCTCGGGAACACATTGAAAGGACTTTTGGCTATGTCCTTTGTCTGACATTGTGCTTTTTCTGGTTCCCCTGGAACAGAGAGTAAACTCCTTTAAGTAAGAAAGCTTGAGAAATTGATTCATTTCTTTTCTTTTCTTTTCTTTCTTCTTCTTCTTCTTCTTTTTTTTTTTTGGAATTCTATAGCATGGATGGTGTAGAAATATTTTTTTCTATCAATGCTGGCAATAAAAACAAGATGTCTTTATAAAGGTCAATTTATTTTCATTTTATGTGTATGACTGCTTTGCCTGCACCTATGTGTGTGCACTGCATGTGTGCCTAGTGCCTGTGGAGGCCAGAAGAGGGCATCAGATCCCCTGGAGTTACAGATGGTTGGGAGCTGCCATGTGGACACTGGAATTTGAACCCAGGTCCTCTGGAAGGACAGTCAGTGCTCTTAGCTACAGAGCTGTCTCTCCAGTCCTGAATTTATAAATATATTCCACACATGATTTCTGGATTATGTAGAAAAGATCAGCTTTGAAAACAATCTCAAGTTAGATCTTCTCTCTTATAACTTAGTAATTCCTCACAGTGTTATCTCACTCAGTTTGGCAAGGAGAAAAAGCTGGGATCTGTGGCTCAGAGAGCTCAACCTTTCTGAGCCACTTTTCCTCATCTGCAACGGTGTGTGTGTGTGTGTGTGTGTGTGTGTGTGTGAAACACTGCATCTCACAAGACTTGATAAAAAAAAAAGGTGGCTCAGGCTGGGTGGTGGCGCACACCTTCAATTCCCCCACTTGGGAGGCAGAGGCAGGTGGATCTCTATGAGTTCGAAACCAGCCTGGTCTACAGAGTGAGTTCCAGGACAGTCAGGGCTATAGAGAGATCCTGTTTCAAAAAACAAAAACAAGTAAAAAGAAAAGACAGCCCAACTTGATTCTGCTAAAGTGCCTTGCCCGATGCTGTCTCCAGCAGAAGCCACGCTGATGCCAGTTCTCAGAATCTAGGGGGAGAGGACAGCGCTGGCTCTGATGGAATTCTCGCAGAAGGACCCACCATTATCTGGGCAGTCCACCCAAGCCAAGGTGGGCAATATAAGTGTGGGTATTTATGGGGTGTGCTATGATATTGGATATATCTATGGTGTGTAGTGACCAAATCCAGAAACTAACATTTCCTCTCCTTAAATATTTATTTATTTATTTTGGGAGATGGTAAAAACTTTTAGATTTCTTTCTTCTGGTTCCTTATAAAATATATAAAAAATTATTGTGCGGGGGAGGGGCTGGAAGGTGGCCCAGTGCACTGGTTAAGAGTGCTTGCTGCCCTTTCAGGGGACCTGGGTTCAGTTCCCAGCACACACACTGGTCAGCTCACAACCACCTGTAGCTCCAATTCCAGGAGCTCTATCGCCCTCTTCTGGCCACTGTGGGTACTGCATATGTGCAGTGCACTGTAGACAGGCAGGCACATATATACATAAGTAAAAATAAATAAAAATTTTAAAAAGAACAAATAAAATATAGTACCCTATAGTCACCTCACTGTGTCAGTGAGCACATTCTGGGTTGTGGGATATTATGGCAGATTGTCCAGCTTCCCCCTCCTTCCTTAACAGCTGCTCATCTGTCTTCCGCTCATGAACACAGCCCCTCTGAGGTGGAAAAAATGGTGCTTACAGGAGGCTCCAAAGTATGGTGTAAATGTGGAAAGAAGAACGAGGGTTTGGGAACCGCTTCTCTCCTGGAGTCTGAGCTACATATACACATCCCTTGGCCTCAAAAATCCCTCAGCAAAACATGGTGGAGATAGCAGGATCAGAAGTTCAAGGCCAGTCTGAGCAACACAAGAGCCCTTCTCAAAACAAAAACAAAACCCAAACACAAATTCCCCCACCGTATTGGAGATTTTGGAAAGCCAGATTGCATTGAGGGTTTTTTTTTGTTGTTGTTGTTGTTTTTTGTTTCGTTTTGTTTTGTTTTTTTGGTCTTCCTCCTTCTTGGTTTTAAAATCCTGATATGAGGAACAGTGGGACTCTTTCATCCTACATGAAGGCGTGGAACCTTCCTACATTACAGAAGGATGTCTGACTCTCCAGAGTTTGGCTTCTACGCTTCTCCTTGAGTCTTTCTGTCAGTCTACATGGTGGCAGGTGCTCTAAGTCACAATGTCATCTGGTCCTTCCTCCCACCTCTTACATAAAATTCTTTTTTAAAAAGTTGTTACTTATAAAGAAGAAATGTTTTCTAGGCTTGAAAGCATCATAGAATAAAATTTTGATCAACTAATTTTCTCCAGCTTTTTAGTTCCGCTTTATAGTGAGGGTGAACCCAGGCTGAACCTTTGGGATTGGTGAAGTGTGCCATTTCCTGACAACCACAGTGAACCACGACAGCCCTAGCCTTCTGAACCTGTGAGGGGAATAGACGTACGCCTCTGGGGGTCTCGTCTGAGATATGAGAAAGGAAAGACTGTAGGATGACAGAGATCGCTTCCCTATGGATGGTCTGGATTGTTCCATTGACGAGGTTTATTCTGAGCTAGCGTAGCTCAGTCTGAAAGTCCTCAAAGAAAGAAACCCTGGCTGGAGCAGAAAGAGTTTGTCTGTTCCTAGGCTACATTAATCTTGCGCCAACATGTAGAGTGCAGAAGGTGAAAGGTCGCCGGAAGCCAGAGCACAGCATCCGCATCTGTACCTTTTAACATCTTCACAGCCACAGTCCGGCAGGTGGGTGACTTCTTAATGCCGAATGCAGATGCTTGGACCACTTTCCCAAAGGCCCCTCTGCCGAGCGATTTGCCTACAATAGAAGAAGGTCTTGGTTTGTTTGCAAAGCCAACCGCGAGTCTGAGTCCTTTCCAGGAAGGAAATGCCGTGTTGTACGTGTTATGTGGCGTGCACATCTTTGAAGGGATTCCGCCAGGGACTGACCCCTACGGAGGCCAAGTGAGTGCATTTCTCTGCCTCTGAGCCCCTCACCCCATCCCTGCCCCAGCCTCCAAGACTAGCCTAGGTTTCTAGAGCATTCAAAGAAGGAAAGTGGCCATAGAGTCTTGCTGTAGGAAGGAAATACCAAACCCGGGTAGTTTTTCTTTAACTGTTTCATGACCAGGGTCCTCCCAGCCCTCTTTCTTGCCACTGAGGTCACTCCTGTTTTCTGCAGAAAGGATGAATGGTGGTGACTGCTCTGGGAGTAACAGTGCCTCATATCTTAAGAACAAACATTTGGTTGTTTCTCAGGCTTCCGTGCAGGTCAGAGCATTCCCTGGTAGCTAATATATGATTATAAGATCATGACAAGCCCCTGTGGTTTTCCGAACATGAGCCATCAAACACGGGTAGTAATTTGCTTCAACCCCAGAGAGATGGTTGCTCAAAGAAAGCATTAAGAAAGCAGGGTATCTTTCACGGTGCTTGTAATGGTTCGCTATAGTGTTAATACACGTCTTTTCCCACTCTTAACTGAGCTAGCGTGACTTTGAGAGGGAAGGACGCTGTCTGGATTATCAAGTACCTGGTGTGGTTTCTGGTGTAAAGGAGGCCCTGTCCAGTTGCAGCAGAATGGAGAGCCCTGTTCGGACTTTGTGGGCAGTAACTAAAGAGCCCTGAGAAGTGGAGATTGGGCAGCTGAGGCCCTTTAGGAAGAACACTCCCGGAATACTACAACTACCTGTTCTATTCAGAGCCCTGTTTTCACAATAAGGAAGTGAAACAGAGCCATAGGAAGCCGATGACCCCTAGCTTGGTGTGCTGTGAGGAGAGCAAATCAAGAAAGCCAACTTCTTTTTGGCTCCTCTGGTGATGGGTCCTCAGGGGCAGGGAAGGTTGAGAGGGACAGAAATAATAGAATGCCATTGGTAAAAAGAAAAACTCACCTTTTAGAAGGTTAATTTCACTCTCTTTTCCATCCTAGCTTCCTTCCTCAAATCGCCCTGGTAATGCGCCCTTAGTTAATTAGCCTTTCAAATGCTTATCTGTCTGTCTGTCTATAATCTATCTCATATACATATATATTTATATATGTATATATGTATCTATCTTCTATCTCCATATACATCTCTCTCTATATATATGTATCTATTTGTCTGTCTGTCTATCTATCTATCTATCTATCTATCTATCTATCTATCTATCTATCTATGTATCTATCTGTCTATCTTCTATCTCCATATACATATATATCTCTATATATGTAGCTATCATCTATCTGTCTATTTATCCTCTCATAAGTTTTATGATGAAGCACTTGTCACGTCACAGCCTTGTCTAGTGCTTGCATAACTGCTAAGACCTTGGCATCTTGCTGCAGCTTCAAGGCTATTGCCCTGCATGAGGTATCCAATTAGGACCTGGGCAGTTTCAGTGACAAGCGTCATCACAAGTGCTGTCTCCTGGGACATGCTCTGCTCGGTGGGGGCGACCCAGGAGATGACATGGTTTTCCAAAGCCAAATGTGTTCTGTTGGCAGCTGCTCAACCCAATTTCTGCTAGAGCACACAACAGGGACAGGGGCACTATCCTCATTCCGTCTTCAGGTAAAATGGTCTGAGCCAGAGTGGACTCTTAAAACAGCAGAGCAACCCATGGCTCCCCAAAGTACCCAGTATCAAGGTTAGTGGGGGGAAGAGATCTTTAGGGGCCTTATGTCTTAAAAAAAAAAAAAAACCCAGGAGGTAGTTGCACAAGCCTTTAAATCCATCACTCAGAAGATAGAAGCAGGTGGATCTCTGAGTTCAAGGCCAGCCTGGTCTACAGAGTTCCAGGATAGTCAGGGCTGTTACATAGAAACCTTGTCTCAAAAAAAAAAAAAAAAGCATATTTTGGTTAAAAGTTATTCCTATCTTTTTAGCTTTTCCAGAGTAGAAGAATAATGCCCCTCGGCTGTATTCCACCACCTGATGTGAAGCCTCCCGAGCCCAGAAATATCCCAATAGTGCCTCCACACACTCCAAAGTCTCCTGCCTTTCTCCAGGGTCCACCCTACACATTCCCTGCTGGACTGTCACCAGGCACTTTGTGTTGCCAGCATTTGAGGGCTCGGCTTCCATCAGAGGGTAGAAGTTGGTGCTCAGTGGGCAGGTCGCAGCCCCATAAGACAACAGGAAGTTACTGTGGGCTCTTGAATCATCTTGTGCACTGGAGTCCATCTGCAGAGCCCTGGTTCTAGCTGCGGCCGGACTAGTTCACTCTGAACTTCCCGATATTTTCTTTCCCTGGAACACCGTGCTGTCTGGAATGCCACACACAAGTTCAGAACATCAGGTCACGGTCACACAACACACCAGTACCAAAATGGCCACGAAGAGTCCTCGCCGGCCTAGGAAGGGTGCAAGATCGCATGCCCTTGGTCCCCATTATGCTTTCCGTGTGAAATGTCCTCATAGATGCAGGTGTCAGATGAGGGCGTCACCCAGAGCTGTGGTGTTATCTGGGGTGGGGGTGAGGGGCTTCTTGAAGCTTTAAGAGGTAGGCTGAGCAAGAGGGTAGAGGTCACTAGGGAAGGTTTCTTCCCTAGGGTGGGGGTGGGTACTCCATGACCTTTATCTGTCTATCTCTCCCCTTCTTATCTTCTGTGACCTGAGGAGCAGCCTTGCCTACAGGCTTCTGCCACCAGGCCGCTCTCTGCGAGAGTACAATGCCAGGCCACCATAAGCGGAACCTCCTGAAACCATCATCAGCAACAACAAATCCTTCCCTTCCTAAGTGTCCGTCAGCTACTCTGGTCTCTGTGACAAATCTAACTAATTGATGCCACCCCTCTTGGGCAATGAGGGGAATGGATCTTATTGGTTGTTGAAACGGCCCAGCTCCAGACGCCCTGCATGATTTTCCACGCTAGACAACTTCCCTGGTCTATCACTTGCTGAAGGAAACAAACTACAATGTCAGACAGTGCCTGCACATTTATAGGCGATGCATTCTCTCCGGGGTTAGTTGGAAATCGTGAAGGAGCCAAGGAGTTTCTTTTCTTCCCAATTTCAGCAAGCCCACTAACAACACCGAGCTCCAACCGAATAGCCAAGTAGCAAACTTCCGGCTTGCCTCCTACAAGGCTGGGCACCATAGCCAACAGAGAGAGTAGAAGCCACGAAAATCGCCCCTTGGTCTGTGCATTTCTTACATTTTTTTCCCTCAATGTAACACTGCCTATCGAGCCATATTTTTCCTTCTCCACCAATTTAGATGCAATTTAGATGCAACGATGGTTACTTACTGCTGCCAGCCATGATTTCAAATCACTTTGTCATTTCTTTGGCTAACCAGAACCAAGAAGTCTGGGGCCTCCCCGCTCCCACGTTAATCAGAGGAGCGTTCTTCCCTGTCCTGTGGTCACACCGTGCACTAAAAAGCTTGCCCGCCCGTTCTCACCAACCAGAGACACTCAGATGGACAGCGGCCAAATCACAGCTGAGGCCCCCTGCCCAGCGAAGTACTCACCAAGAAAAACTTTCCACAAGAAGAATCTTATGAAATGTGCTTGTGTGAGTGTCCACCCCCCCCCCTTCCCTGTATCCCCCAGCCCAGCCTGAGGGAATTCTGGAGACTTGGGAACAGCCTAGGGGGGTGTGAGTGGGAATGAGGAGGTGGGGTGGGTTGGGGTAGGGGGGTCAGGAGTTGGCTGGGAGCGCTCATGTATCCTGTCCTGGAAGAAGCATGTTTAATCCTAGCTAACGAGTTTGGAAAACAGCAGGGCTTGAGAACAGCTCCTGATTGTGGGGGAACTGACGCTGTGTTCCCGGCCAAGGTCACCAAGGGGCTCAGCGAGCTGCTTTGAAACTCAGCCTCGCAGAAGGAATTCATCCAATGTGCTACCTGCATTTAACCGCTCCCTATTTAATAGAACCCCCTCAACCGCACCCCCACCCCCCAAGAGCCGTTTCTGGCTTTCTCCAGCTTTTAGCTGACTTTCAAATGTTTTCCCCAAGCCAAACAGGACCTACATTGATGCTTTTCTTTCCCTGTAAGCAGAATGACTTCAAGAACTAAGAGAAAACCTAGAGAAACCATGCCACCTCCTCTGTCACCCCAGTAGAGCTTGCCTGCGAAGAGAGTCACAATGGCAGAACAGCGAGCTCTCTTGCTCTGAGGGTGACAAACTCAGAGAACACTGGGCTCCCAATCTGTTTTCCCAGTTCCAACCACTAATGACTCTGGCATACACGGGAGCGACTGGAAAACTTTCACAAGCCACGCTCCAAACGTTTCGGGTAGGATCAATTGAGGCTCCAATTGTTTTGCAGCGCCAAAGCGGGAGAGGAATGCGCATGCGCGTCGTGATGTCCGAGCCAGAGGAACTGGGGTTAAACACCGTGGCCTGTTGTTTACAACATCTGCCCTACCTGAAAAAGACGTCTCTGCTCTTCAAAAGTGAAACTTGAGTGCTCCCTTAGGGTTGCAGCACACACTCTGGGGAGAGTACCAGGACGTTTTACAACATGTGAATTTGCACGGAGAGCTGGATGTAACGGAGCCTCACTCTGATGGACTGTGTTCTAAGCACTATGTTTAGTCCCCAGCGGTTTGGCTATTTAAGAGCACCTGGGTTTATAAGCCATGGACTCTCTTCCCCTCCCCCTTCACTTACCTACTCGCTGGAGACTATGCTTGGAGGGAAGAGACTCCAACATCTTGGCATCTTTAGGGCTCCTGCTGGCATCCGCTGCTCAGCCCCAGTGCTCAGGAACTAATGACTAGACACAAGGGTGCTTCTTGGTGCCTTACGCTATTGTCTCCGCAACAGCGGACCTTCTCTCTGGTCGGCTAGAGGGTTGACTTCTAAGTCTAGCTCTCCGCTGCTTTTCTTGAAACGAGTGTTTTGCATGACATAGGTTGCTCTGATAGACTTGCGAATCTGCCGAACGAAATACATTACCTAGTTTAAGTCTTTCCCGCGCAAACTCCCACTTGCTGGCATCATAGGGCAGCCGTTCACACTGCTCATCCAGGGGAACTTCGTCGGGGTCCATTATGATTGACAGGTAGTCCGTCTTTACTTCAGAAGGAGACTGAGGAATAGAGAAAACAAATAACTTCAAGACCCTAGTTATTGGTTACAATATTCTGCAATGTCTACTATTGTGCATCCTTTGACCAAGGGCAGAGGGTCTTCCTAGTCACGCACTGTGGTGCTTTGGCCGCCGTAAGCTCATCTTTCAATATTCGGTTCCCAGGAGGTGGACTGTTCAGGAAGCATTAAGAGGTATGGTTTATGGGAAGAGGTGTGTCACTGGGGGTGGACTGAGGTTTAGAGAGCCCTGGCCAAGTCCAGCCTACCTCCCCCACAACCCCACTCGCCTGTAACTTTTGTGTGTGTGATTGTGTGTGCTCTCAGCTGCTCTCCGGTGCTTGGCACCATGGTCATGGACTCAGCCTCTGAAATTGTTGGCAAGCGTCCAATTAAATGCTTTCTCTGAAACATTGCCTTAAGTCATAACATGACCGCAGAAACAATAGCATCTTGAATGAATGTGCCCAGACCTCTATCGCCTTATGCCATGTTCTGTACCAACCACATGAGGGCTTGTCTTTAAAAAACAAAGAACATTTAACACAATTCTAAACAGAGACTGAAAGTTTTCCATAGCTGCTCTGGACATATATATATATATATATATATATATATATATATATATATATATATATCCTGCATGCCTGCACACACACCAGAAGAAGGCACCAGATTTCATTACAGATGGTTATGAGCCACCATGTGGTTGCTGGGAACTGAACTCAGGACCTCAGTAAGAGCAGCCAGTGTTCCCAACCTCTGAGCCATCTCTCCAGCTCAGATTTATATATTTTTATTTTATGTGTATGGGTGTTTTGTCTGAATGTATGTAAGAGCACTGTGCCTGACTAGTACCCATGGAGGGCAGAAGAGGGCATCAGATCCCTTGGAACTGGAGATACAGATGGTTGTGAGCCACTGTGTGGGTGCTGAGAACAGAACCCAGATCCTCTGGAAAAGCAGCCAGTGCTCTTAACTGCCGAGCCATCTCTCCCGCCCCACAAAGATCTTTCTTTTTCTTTCTTTCTTTCTTTCTTTCTTTCTTTCTTTCTTTCTTTCTTTTCTTTTCTTTTTTTTTTTTTTTTTGGTTTTTCGAGACAGGGTTTCTCTGTGGCTTTGGAGCCTGTCCTGGAACTAGCTCTGTAGACCAGGCTGGTCTCGAACTCACAGAGATCCGCCTGCCTCTGCCTCCCGAGTGCTGGGATTAAAGGCGTGCACCACCATTGCCCGGCTCTCTCTCTCTCTCTCTCTCTCTCTCTCTCTCTCTCTCTCTCTCTCTCTCTTTCTTTCTTTCTTTTTTTATTATGTTTTTTTTTTAAAAGCATGAAGAATCTTTGAACTTGAAGTCTTTTTTTTTTTATTTACTTATTATGTATACAATAGTCTGTTTGTGTGTATGCCTGAAGGCCAGAAGAGGGCACCAGACCTCATTACAGATGGTTGTGAGCCACCACGTGGTTGCTGGGAATTGAACTCAGGACCTTTGGAAGAGCAGGCAATGCTCTTAACCACTGAGCCATCTCTCCAGCCCCCTCTTTTTTTATTATGTATACAATATTCTGTCTGCATGTATCCCAGCAGGCCATAAGAGGGCACCAGACCCCATTACAGATGGTTGTGTGCCACCATGTGGTTGCTGGGAATTGAACTCAGGACCTTTGGAAGAGCAGGCAATGCTCTTAAACCTCTGAACTATCTCTCCAGTCCCACAAAGGGCTTTCTGTTTTCAAAAACAGAGGCTGACCGCTTCAAAGGCTGAAGAGTAAATGTAAACACATCTGGAGTCCCCTAGAGCATTGTCAGATGTTCACACGCCATGAACTTGGTTTCTTGGAACTACAAATCAAATCCAGAGAGCAACCATTGTGGCAGATCCCAGAGGAGTGGATTGACAGCTGCAGTCCATCCGCAGGTTCCTTTTTTATTACTGGACACATTTCCGGGACTGATGACTGAGTTTCTGGGGGCAGACTCTTGGATGGGACAGAAAGGATGAGTTTTCCATAGAAAGAACCATTGGCTCCAAGTCACATAAACTCCATTGAAACGAGGTTGGCCTCCTTTGCAGTTTGTTTCTCTAATCTAGAGGAAGCATGATGGGGGGAGGGAGGATGGGAAGGGGCGATGGACACACTGCCTTTCCTATTCACCTCTTCACACCCACCGAATTCCTCAGCCCTTACCGGGCTCCGGGCAGTCACAGCTCACCTCATCCATCACTTGCTTACTATCACTCTCCGTATAAAACTTATCATTAGAATGGGGGACAAATACCTCACGGCAGAACGTTTGCTCAGCCTCCAATCAAGGGCGAAAGGCCAAAAGCTAGGGACCCTCACCATGGGTGTGAGGTTATAGGTGCTCAGGGGAGAAGCTCCCGGTATAGCTTTGACGACTAACTTTTTCATGTTGAAGATCACCAAGGCAACCACTAAAGAGCAGGTGAACAGCTGGAACCTAGCAAGGGACACCTTGGGTTTCTGCAGTATGGGGAGGTGTCAGGGACGTAACAGGCGAAGGAGGAGCTTGTCCCACGTGGCTCCTATGAAAGTCAATGTTTTTATCTCAATAAGGCAGACGAGAGGGACCACCACGCAGACCTGCAGGGGGAGTATACTAACAGATACTTATTCTTTTAAGGGACATGAGCACCGAGCAGCTACTCGGCACTCAGCACGGAGGACAACTGCCTGCATTTGACTTGTACACAGCCAAATGGCCTCCCAGGCAAGTTGCTTAACTCCCCTAGACCTCGTTTGATCATCCGTGAAATGATGATGTAATTGTACTTATCTAAGAGGCTTGCTATGGTTATCAAATAATTGACTAACCTGTTAGAACAGGACCTGGCTTCTAGCAAACATCAATACACATCGGCCATTGTTCTAACCACTGGCTCTACCGGGTGGGGCCGAGGAGATAAAATATAGCCTTTATCAATGAGGAATTAGCACTGGGGTTAGAAAAACCATGGGACTTGCATCTTCTTTAGACTCCTTGTTCACCTGTGCCTCCTCCAGGCAAACTGCAGATGATCTCTTGCTCCCATCAGCTTGTACACCGGGGGATCCTGGCAGTGTAAGAACGCTCTTAAATCCATGGTAGATCTTCCCGTTCGGTCTGCTGCTCCAGCGAGGGAGAAGAAGGTGGCAGGGTAGAGTGTGTTCTTTTTCTGGTCATCCCTTTCCGTTGCACTCCTACCTTAAGCATTGCTTTCCTCTTAGCCTTTCCCTTTCATGCCCTTCCCTTGGGCTACTCCAGCTCTGTTCCCTCACCAGCAGATTTGGCAGTGGCCTCATCAGGCCAAAGCAAACACTCCGTGTGCCAAAAGCCCGATGCCCTATGTGAACATGGAAGGTTTGCTGCCACCTGCTTGGTCAAAAGTGACACCTCTGTATCCAAAGAGTCTCAGATGATTGGAAGCGTCACCCCAGTCCCTGGCATCCATTTTGGGATGTTTGGTCATAAATATCACCTCAGCTCCTTGTCACACTCCTATATCTAAAGAGTCTGGAATGTAATATTAAGCTGGGGGCGTCACCCCTGCCTTCTAACACCCCTATATCTAAGAAGTCTAGGATGACTGGAAGCCCCTGGCCTGGCAGTTGCCCTGGCTTGGACTCTGACTCCCAGCCTGCCAAGCGCTGACCCCGCCCAGGGAAGGTCAGGACCACTGCTCTAGGCTATTTAGGCTCACACCAGAAAAGAACACATGGTTGTGTGTGTGTTTTCTGTCTTTTCCTTGCCATTCTCCCGGCCACCCGAGTGTGCCGTCTAATAAACCCAGGCATTTGATGTGTTTTAATCTGGTCTGACTGGATTTCTTTGTGCCTGCTGAGAGGCTCCTTTTAGGACTTTTCCTAACACCGTCATCTCTCTCATTCCAACCACCAAGAGTGCATGCCTTAAGATTTTGAATATCAATCTGAGGTCAGACGGTCTTGGCTCAAAACTAAATTCCCGTAGTGACGTTTGGACCCATGTCATTACCTCAGGGAACCTCAGTTTTCCTCTTTTAAATGGAAATGATAATACATCTCCCTCTTTGACATTTTGGTAGGGTGAACGGAAACCCTGGGCAAGGTGTTTCCCACTACATCTGGGACAACCATAAAGGAAAATCTCTAGAAAATGGCAGAAATCTTGCCCTTCTGAGTTCTGTCGCCATGCCCTCCTAAAAATCTCCCGACTCCAACCCGCTAGCCCGCAGTAGCACACCTGTTCCTTACACACCACTTACTCTGTTTCCTAAGTGCTTGGGGCTCAACTCTTGCTCACTCTGTGAGGTCTTCAGGGTGAGGCTTCAAGACCAGAAAAAACACAACCTCCTCTCCCTCCTCCCCTAACTGAAGCAGCAGCCTCTTCATACAACACTTCACTTTTGCTTAATCCCCCTCCTCTGCCCTCACAAAAGCCTTCAGCTAGAAAACTCTTTGCATCGCCTCCAAAGCTTCGCCTGGCTGGACTGAGCAGCCCCGTGCTGGCCCTGCCTTGGCAGCCTCAGCTCTGTTCTACACCCCGCTCCCTCTAACACTGTTTCCCCCGGAGTCCACACTACCCTGTCCACATTTTGGTTAGTTCTTTCCTTTTCTTTCCCTCTCTTTTTTCTCTTTTCTTCTTTTCATTTCTTTTCTTGAAATAGGGTCTCCTTACGTTGTCCAGGTTGGCCTCAAACTGGCAATCCTCCTGCTTCTGCCTCCTGAGTGCTGGGATTATAGGCATGTACCACCATATCCAGGTTTGGTCCACTATCCCTTACACCTACGCAGAGTTACAGTGTGATATTTGACTGTGTGCTGGCATCCAGTCAATCTCCTTCCAGACTACACACAGCAGCAATTGCTCTCCAAGATCCCCAGAGAGCCCGGCAGAGGGACTCAGGCCCTGTGCCACATAGGCTCATGGGAAATAGGGCAGAGCCAGGTCAGAGGTGGTCTTCATCTCAGTCCCCTTTGATTTCTTTTCTTTTTCTGGAAGAAGGGGTATTGAGACAGGGTTTCTCTGTGTAACTCCTGGCTGTCCCGGAACTCTCTTTATAGACCAGACTGACCTTGAACTCACAAAGCAAATATGACCTGCTCAGTCTGTTTAGTGTTGCTTGTGTGTATATGATTTCAGGGCTGAGACTTGGTAGTGGATAATCAGTGAAGGGGTTCATCCCTGAGAGAGGCTAGTTCTCCCTCTCTCGGAACTCCTTAGCGACCCGGAGTTCTTTGTCTAGGGATGAGGCCTCTGTGACATTAGCTACACCTATGATAGCTCAACAACATGGCCGCCTAAGTGACCGCGAACAATGGCAACATGGATGGACATGCTCGCATGAAAGGGGGGGAGTCGTACAGCTCAGTGTTCTTTTCTTCTGTGTTCTTACCCGTTTCAGCTTCCGGATGAAGAGAGTTAGAAGGAGCCAGAAGAGTGTGGCAGCCACACAGGTGCATGTGAGCGTGATCAGCTCCAGGTTTGACTTGTCCGAGGAGCCTAGGGAGAGAGAAATCGCAAAGATGCTGATACAAGGAGACCCTCAAATGACATGCCTCTGCTTGCACGAGCTGGGCATCTGCCAGTCGTCCATCTTCTAAGACATGCCATGAACTCATGCCCAGAGTACTTTCTAGAAATCCTGCCGAGTTTGGAAATGGTATTCTCAGAAACGGTTCATTAAAAATCAGAAGAGAAAGTAAAGATGGAGGGAAATTAAGGCAGGGAAAAGCTCATTAAAGGGCTAAATCTGGACCCTATTAATCTCCCTAATTGGCTCTAGAGGAAATTCTAAAGGAAAAAAAAAAGACATAAAAGGTCCCCTTTGGGACTCAAAAAATTCTTCAAAGCTGACATTGAAAATAAAAATAAAACCCAAGGACGGTCACAATTGCCCTAATGCTTCTTCTGGGGCAGTCACTCTGCACCACCCACAGTCTTGCTGCCTGCGTCTGGGCTTCTGACCTTGGCAGCGGATAGTACCAGCGAGAGGCAAGAGGAGTCCATGCGTCCGCCCAGTCACATCGATCCCAGGGTTAAGAGCACAAAAGCTGAGCAGTGTCCCTCCCAGACCCAGAGAGAGATTGAGACAGAGACAGAGACAGAGAGAGAGAGAGAGAGAAAGAGAGACCCAGCGCAGTCACGTGACGCTTCGTGAAATGAGAGGGCTAGCAGTCAGCGAGGAAAGAGCCCACTGGGCCGAATGGGGTTCCCTCCTAAAGAGTCCAGAGGCAAGTCTCCAGGAATTCTGAAGAAACACCTCCTTTGATTTGACAAAGGAATTTAGGGTGAGATTTGTTCTCCTTAGGCACGATGGGAGGATCTGCTGGTCAGTCTCTGCTCACACCCACCCCATGGATACACGATAGCAATATCATAGCTTCAAACATCAGTACCTCACTCTGGGGTTTTTTGTCTTAATTCAACTAAGCTCTCTACAGCAACGGTAGGTACTGAAGGAGACAGGAAAATGAGTGAAGGAGCGTAAGAACATTCAAGAATCCCATGAGCCAAACCAAGTGTCTCAGAGCAAACACGAGGTCATCGGCCTTACTTTTTTATTTTTTATCCTTTGAAAACAGGGTCTCTCACGCACATATCCCAAGTGGGCCTCAAACTCACGTAGATCACCAAGGGTGACGTTGACCTTCCTGCATCCACCTCTCAAAATCGAGATTATAGGTGTGTGCCACTATAATCAGTTCCTGTAGTGCTGGGGACCAAACCCAGGCCCTCAGACTTGCTAGGTGAGTGCTCTACCATCTGGGCTTCATTCCTAGCCCAGAAACCAATCTTTTTAGCTACTTCAGAGGTCTGAGGATATGGCTCAGATGGTAAAGGTGTTAGCCATGCAGACCTGATGACTTGAGTTTCATTTCCTGGGATATGCGTGAAAAGCCGGCCGTGGTAGCACACACCTGCAATTCCCAGAACTCCTGGGTGAGATTGGGGTGGGGGAGAAGCAGGGGAGACTCCCCCAGAAGCTCACAAGCCACCTCGTGCGAAATATTCAGCATAGCGACTGAAGCAAGACAGACTGACCCTGCCTCCAAAACAAGGTGGAAGGAGAGACCAACTCCCACAAAGTTATCCTCCAATAGCCATACGTGGGCTGTGGCATGTGCCCGCCACAGTCAGCAAAAGAGATTTGAAAATGCGTCAGAACTTGGGAGATTCAATCCCCTCTGGAAGATGTATTTTAAATAGGTTTTGACTGGGCCACGTGGAAGCGGGGAAGAGCATCATGGGAGTGGTCATGGAAGGTGACAGTGTGGATGGCGGTGTGATGGGAGGCGCAGGAAGGGACTGGAGCAGTGTGGGCTCCGAGCTTCCGGCTAATGAGTTCACAGAGTGCAATGCCGCAGGCAATTGGAGTCAGTGAGGTGACCTGCAGGGAATTCCAGCAAATCTGCGCTCTGGAAACCTGTGAGTGACAGCTGACCTAGCGCGTTCTGTCCTGGGGACTCTTCTGAGGACTGGCCTATGCTTACTTGCCAAGACTCCTGCCAACGCTGTGAGCTGGATTTTCTCCATTTCTGGAGTGAGGAAGTTGAGGGCGCTGAGAGATTAAGCCTTGCCTATGAGCGGCTGGCGGCTGGTGGGGCTGCGGTTTTAAGCCAGCTGGCTAAGCCACCATGCGTGTAAGGGTACTGCCATTTCCTCCTTTCCTCACGTCTTCTGAGCCTTTGAGAAGCTGCTAATGGCTTCAGTGAGGCAGCGGTCTCTGTCCCGCCTGCTGGACTGTCCCTGATCGCGAAGGTATTACCTCCTCTGTCGTTTCATCGCCACGCCTAAAGAACCATGTTCGGTCCTTGTCCACCCAGCTCTGCCTATCTCCAGTCACCCCCACTCCTTTCTAGGCCACGGAGTCCACTCTGTCCTCGTCTGCCTCGGTGCTGGTGTGTGCTCTCCATCACTGCCAGGATCAAATTCAGATGGCGAGCTGGAGGGACAGCTCATATTCTTTGCATGATAAGGCCCTGGCTTCTCTGCCTAACATTTTTTTTAAAAGACTGGTTTACTTTTATTTTATGTCATGGCGTTTTTGCCTGCATGTATGTATATCTACCAGCATCTGGAGGCCAGAAGATGACATTGGATCCCCTTGAACTGGAGTCACAGATGGTTGTGACTCACCATATGGGTACTGGGTACCAAACCAGGACCTCTGTAAGAGCAGCCAGTGCTCTTAACTACTGAGCCATCTCTCCAGCCTTGTTCCCAATTTTAAAAATTAATTTAAAATTTTAAATGCTTAAGTCTTATATCTTCTTTTGCCCTTCAATCTCACTATATATCCTCAGAGTGGGAAGACTGTAAACCAAATTCACGTGAGTATGGATTTCTTCAACTGCACACACACATGCGCGTGCGCACACACACACACACACACACTTGTTTATGCTGCAAATGAGTTCTGTGGTAAGACTGGCACCTTCTGAAGACCCTGCAGTGGCCCCCGACGGCCACACTTGCTGATGGCCACAGTTGCTGTCTTCACAGGGGCTTTGCACACGTTCCCCTCATGGAATGTGAAGTCACTGACTCTCTGACTGCGAGAATTTTCCCACCGCATTCCATGCGACAGGAAGCTGACCCCTAAAGTCTAATTCCACAGGCCTTACTCGAGCAAAATTCCTGTCAGTGGGACTACTTATGTGTAAACACATATTTAAGAAGCCAACTCATTAGGACAGCTAAGGAGAATGTTCATCAGGGGCCACCAGTGCTCCCTGCTCTTTAGAATAAATCTCAGGGTTCTAGGTCATCTGTGGTCTCATTTGATAGCTCTCTCTCCTTCTACCTATCTCTTCCATCCTAAAGAACTGTCAGGCTCGGCAGGCTGAAGCCCATAGGTGCTTTCTCTACACACTAGCCCGGCTAAATCCAGCTGGATGCTGACTGGCGATCAGTTCAGTACACAGAATAGCCTAACTGCCCAGGGCCAGAGCAACGTGGATGGGACTCGATAATCATTAGGAGTGCGTACTGGTCTCGGGGGACATCAGTTCCTGGAAGAGGACACAGACTGTGGCTGTTTTCCCTCAGGATGTCGAGGAGAATGTAGTCAAGCATATAAGATAACTATAAGATAACGGCACCTTTTGTTACGGGTTCCTACTCTCTTGCACAGACAAATGCACGCCAGCTGTCATCCCAAGCTTCCTGTCATCCCTCTGGGTGCCACTCAGCAGCCAGTCTGAATTCTGAGCAGCAGTAGATCTTGTCAAGGGTCTGCACTGATGGTGTCTTGAACCGTCCTGGTAGCGATGGACAGCCCATTGCGCACAGCCTGAGCTACGGCACTGGCAACTCACCTTTGAAGGACAGTTACCAGGGCAGGCTTTAGGTGTTTTCACTGTAGCTAGGCATCTGCACACTGGCCTGGCACGTGGCTCTGTATGGTCACAGCCTGCCAGCACCAGAGGCATCAGCTCACAGAAGGCAACTGGTGGGTTCCCTAGAGGGAAATCACCAGGGAGTTTTGGTTCCAGAACTTACCCTGCCCCGGTGGGGAGGAGGGGGAATGAGAGCGGCTGCCACCAGGAACTGGGACGATGTCCTTGTATAAGCCTGTGAGCAGCTGTGTGGCAGACAGAAGCCTCAGTTTCTTTTAAAAAATAAAGCTAACGCTGGGCGGTGATGGTGACTGCCTTTGACCCTGGCACTCAAGAAGGCAGAGGCCAGTCTGTGAGTTCAAGGCCAACCTGGTCCACAAACAAGAGCTAGTTCCAAGATAGCCAGGACTGTACACAGAGAAACCCTATCTCGAAAAACAAACAAATAAACAAGCAAACAAACAAGATAACAGGGGTGCATGTGCCAAATGCTGTTAAGCATGGTTTGAAACTTTCCTTCTCTCCTTCCCTTTCTCTCAACCCCTCTGAACTTTTAAATACAGATATAGGGGATGGCTCAGCAGTTACAAGCACTTGTTGCTCTTGCAGAGGACCCAGGTTCAGTTCCCAGTACCACAGCTCACACCCGTCTGTGACTCCAGTTCCACAGGATCCAACACCTTCTTCTGGCCTCCTCGGGCACCAAGCACACACACACACACACACACACACACACACACATACACACACACTACATGGATGTACATGTAGGTAAAACACATGCACATAATTAGTAAGATAAAGATAAATGCAATCTCATTTTTCCTTGTCACTGTTTGGACCTCGAGTGCAGGATAGTTGGGTTGGGCTGGGTTTTACTTTACTTCACCTCTCTTCAGTCAGGCCCACTCCGTGTACCATAGCTTGCCTTTTCTGCCTAAAACAAACCTGATGTTGACACAACTGTCTGGTATCTTTTAGAGCAACCACCTTCTCATACCAGGCAGGGTAGGTGGGCGAACGAGGGGCTACTGCTGTTTTAATT
This sequence comes from Chionomys nivalis, assembly GCF_950005125.1. Taxonomy (NCBI): domain Eukaryota; kingdom Metazoa; phylum Chordata; class Mammalia; order Rodentia; family Cricetidae; genus Chionomys; species Chionomys nivalis. The sequence goes on along the minus strand of NC_080088.1, from coordinate 85,208,292 downwards.
TGAAGTAGCAAATGATGTTGCAGAGATATGTTCCTTTTGTGTTTCTACCTCAGGCCCAGAGAAAGGTAATAAAGATTTATACATATGAGCACAGATTAGTTCCCATTCTAAAAAGCGAAATACCGCTGCCACCATCTGCCTCAATGGGCTTTCCCTGTCACCTGCTGGAATAGTACAACAGACCTGGAGAGCTTTGTAACAGGTTTTGACCTTTAAAAAAATTTTTTTAAACAATTTATTTATGTATTTTTTATGCGCATTGGTGTTTTGCCTGTGTGTATGTCTGTGTGTGAGGGTGTTGGATCCCCTGGACCTGGAGTTACAGACGGTCTTGAGCTGCCATGTAGGAACTGAACCTGGTCCTCTGCAAGAGCAGTCAGTGCTCTTAAACGCTGAGCTATTTCCCCAACCCCCTTTCAGTGCTTTTTAAGAATCTGTAAAGACCAATTGGACCTTCTCTTCAGGACTGTGATATGTTGATCTACTGTATTTGGATTCAATTGCGAGCACCTTTTTGAGAGGAATGAAAAAGGAAACAGTTGAAATTGCAATCGGTAACATTTTTCTCACAACAAAGCTAGTCCTTAAGCCAAACAGGAATGCTGTGGTTTGGGACACCATCTGGGTGACTCACGGTAAGCTCGGGAAAAATATGTAGTACTGAAAGCTTGGCTGGAGTAGAGGACCACATTAACCAACACTAATAATAACTAATCCTTCAGATTTTACCATGACACATTCTCCTCATCCTGTAACAGCCCGGGAAAGGCTGCCCAGCCACTGTTCACACCCCCACCTGGTGCTGCAGAATCTGAGATGCTAGGAAGGGAGGGGACTTCTCTCGAAGTGACTCAGTGACTCAGCTCCTGAAACACCCCATGGCTGAGATGACTCCCACCTGCCACGTGACAGGAGACACAGCAGAGGACAGAGACCCAAGCATTTCCGATTCTCAGCTCTGCTTCCGAGCCTACTGGCCCTGTGATATTATTTGGCCTTTTTATTTTCAACAACACAACCTTCTCACAGGATTGCTGCAAAATGTAAGCAGGGAGTGGGGCTGGAGATGGAGAGGGGGCTCAGTGGCTAAGAACACTGGCAGCTCTTCTAGAGGACCTGGGTGGGATTCCCAGCACCTACTTGTTGGCTCACAACCATCTGCAACTCCAGTTCCAGGGTCTCTGATGCCCTCTTCTGGCCTCTGCAAGCATTGCATGCATACAGTGCATAGTCACATGTGTAGACAAAACACCTATGTACATAATAATAAAAGAATTAAGCAGACTAGTGTATGCTGCTTAACACAGTGTACCACGTGCTTGATAAAACAAGGTATAATTGACAGGCCCAGGCCAGGTTAAAGATGTCCGGGATGTACTGCTCTGTAGGCTCCTGTCAGCCCGGTTTCCATGAGAAGAAATGAGATGGCAATGTTTGAAGTCTAATTATTTTGCTCTAAGAACTATCTACAAAGGTCTTAACTCACCCTAACCGAACTCTGGTACCATTTTTAGAAATCTCTGCTAAGGTGATGTTTATTCTATAGTTTGGAGATGAAAGTTTAAAAGAGGGGGGGAAAAGGTATGTATATTTAGGGCCCTTAGCCTCCTGTGTGCAATTAGGAACAGGTCATTCATCTATTTGAGTATGGTTTGTTAGTTGTGACATCCCTGAAAATTCCCAGCATCTTTGAGATGAGAAACATGAAGGCCCAGCTTAGTTTGGAATTCAGGAAGATGGGTGGGGACAGGCTGCACGTCAGAGGAGCCGGGAATGGAGCACGGACCGTGGTGTAGAACACAGAGACACATGTTTTGTTTTGTTTTGTTTTTTTGAGCTATTTTTATTCTTACACCTCGGGATCTAATTAGGGGATGTGGTCCTTGCTTCCTACAGTGTGGGTCCCGTCTCAAGCAGATGCGAATGTGCGGTTGCTGTGACCCACGCTTGCAAACCGTGACGCCACGTCTGGCGCTTAGGCTGCGGCCCCTTTGAGTCTTCTTGCAAGCCACTGGTCATCTTTAACAGATGCTTCTAATGGTATTCATTCTCTGAGGGGCTGTGTCCTACACACAGTAACGTCCTAGAGTACAGTACCGCCTAAGGCTGTTGTAAGAGAAGTTCTTGCATGGAATATCGCCATCGGCCTCCTTCAGAAGGGTTAGAGCTTAGGTTAAGTCTCTGATTACAAACGGGCCAAACATATTAATTTCAGAAATGATCTTGACTGCTGACACCTTGACTGTGGTCGCGCCACTCATGCTCAAGGTCTAGTCCAAACCAAACAAAACCCGGGATTATTTAAAGAAGCCACTTTGACTCCACAGTTCATTTATCCTTTTCAGATTCAAAAATAACACATTGTTTTATCTCTGAGTATTAAGACTCCTCTTTCAAAGGAAATAAAACGAGCAGACCGCTTCCTTCCTGACTGATTCCTGAACCTCTTTAAAATCTGTTAAACATAGCCACAGACACAACCCATGTGCCTAGATTTCCTAAACTCAACTGGACAAGATAGGAGTATACCAGGAAACCACGTCCGCAGCTTGGGGATGCTTCAGTGCCCCTCAGGGATGTGAGTCATGCGTTCAAGGGCGAGATTCCAAGTTCAGTGATCAGATGATCTACAGATAACTGTGGTCAACTGCTCTGAACAGTGTTACATGGCCACATGAATTCAGGCAGCCCAGTATACTTCAAGAAAACGGACCTTCTCATACGTGCAGGCTTCTCTGAGTTCCGTGTACTGTCAACTTGCCAACTGCCTCTGTTTCACATTCTCGCCTTCTACAGAGTCGACAACTGCACCCCGAAACCTCACCCTCTGTGTGAGAGGCTTTGGAGGGCTGGCACAGGCTAGCGCTGGGTCACAGATGTCGTAAAGCACAAGGCCACGTGACGTGGCTCCCCAGAAGCCCAGGCTATCCCGGGAAGATTTACAGCTGGTGTGCACGCTCTTACTTCACGTCAGGGTTTCTCTCAAAGCGCCAGCTCTGTAGCCACTGCAGGCCATATTGCCCACTACAGAACCTGGGAACAGGTGCTCAGCAAGGCAAAGCAGCCCTGTGGCGAGCTGAGGTGAGTCTCGGGAGAAAATGAACTTTCTTCATCAGGGCTGTCACTGCCTAGCTGTGAGAGCCAAGTTACCGCATCCTGCCTCTGGGAGCTTCCTAATTGCTCCACACACCCGGAGGGGGCGGGCAGTTATAACACCTTAGGGTGAGGCTGAGGGCACCTCTCGTTTTCCTGGCCTGATAGAGCTGCTGCAGTCGGCGCACCTGATACCCACGCCAAAGATGGAGGAGAAAGGAGCTGTGCAAGCGAGATGCTTGCTCAGTCCCTCTTGATGTGTGGCAGAACTGGAAGGCTCACTTAAAACAAGGAAGATTCGGAAGGCAGAAGACCATTCCCTCAGGCGGTTTGGGGACCGCTGCCCTCTTTCAGGACTTACGGATTTGTGGTAGGCTAGCTTCGGCCTTTCTTCCTGCCTGGCTTCTCCCGAGAAGCAGCCACACGCTCTCACGTACACCGCTGTGCACTGTGAAATGGCTACTGAACACATTCCGTCTTTCCACGTTGGATCTCAACATGCCACTCATTGATGTTGATATCTAAGAGGCGCCCATGCGCAATGCTCCGAGGTTGAAAATTCTAGGGTCGGCACGGTGCTTAGCATGAGAAAACTGAAGCCCGGGTTGAAACTGTTTGCCAAATGGAAACCACATGACTGCAGTCAGGGTAGGACCCAGCTACTGTGTGCTGTGCTCTGCAACAGACTCCCTGGGTTCCAGGAAGCGCGTAGGGCAGTCTCTGAGGTGTGAGCTGTTCTCTATGTTCTCTATGCTTTTGAGACTATTTTGTGTCTCCTCATGTTAAAAACCAGCTAAGGAAAAAGTAACTTATGTTTAATTTCTAGGACTCAGAAAAGGTGGTGGGGTAGAGATGAACGATTTCAGAGGGCGCCTCCCCCATTTCCTTTCTTCCTGGCCTTATTTCTCACAGATGTGGACCCCTAGGGGCATTGTGAGTCACATCGACCCACAGAGTCTGCACGCCAGGCTCCCTTCTTCCTGGAAGTACTTCCCTTGCTGAGAATGCTGGGCTGGGGGCTCCAGAGGACAGCCACCTTCTGCTTCCAGACAGAGCCAGAGTGTCAGTAGTATCCAGGACAGAGAAAGGGGTAGGGAAAGGACCCGCTGGGCTGCCAGAGGAGACCAGGAGGTGGGAAGTTAAGCCCACAGGGAAGCAGGTGTCCAGACTGCCAGTTTTTACCTTGCACCGTGAGGTAGGCTGAGCTTTCCACGGAGCCCTTCTGGTTGGTGGCCCTGCACCTATAGACACCTTCATCCTCTTCTGTGACTCTTTCAATAAACAGCGTGCTGTTTCCCGGTCCTAAAATAATTCCTGGGGGAGAGAGAGATGTTTAGATTAGCGGCTCCGGAGGACAAAGAAACAGCTGCACGAAGCCCAGCGCCTTCCTATCCTAGGCTCCCAGAATACATTCTGTGCTCTGCCTAACTCCGGAACAGGTCATTCGCTCGCTCGCTAACCAGCATCTGCCCCACGCCTGCCCTGTCCTGAGCCAAGCACTCTGCAGTACCCTGGCCACAGCTTGATGCTTCCAAACACTCAGAAGGGGCTGTCCTGTCCCCCTCTCACTGAGAAAACAGAGACTCCCCAGTATTAGGCAATATGACCAGCAGCAGCGTATTTCACAGTATATTTGTGGAATAGGGTCCTTTGCCATGTGGCTTGCCATGTAGTATAACATGGGAGTAAAGAGCTTGGGCTAGCTGTGTTTAAATCCACACTTTAGTCCTCTAGACAACTTATTTACTCTGTCTGTGTTTTATTCCCCCCAGTATTGATTTAAAATGAAAGCCGTTCCCACTCAATATATATGTATTGTGGTAGTGAGTGCTTGGTAGATGCAAGTATTAATATTCAGTACTCCACAGGCTGGGGTAATGGAAGTTCTCCATTACCAGGGGAGTTTCCAGACTCCCCTGAAAGGCTCTGAGACACAGGCATCTACACCAAGTACTGTCACCACGTATTTACTTGGTATGAATCTCCCATCAGTCCGAGTCTGGTGAACAGACAGCCATCAAGAATGCAAGTTAGTACCTCAGGAAGGCTGCATGGGGAGGAGGTGGCCCTTGAGTGGCAGCTTGAGGGACTGTCAAGCAACTCTCTTACTCTTAGGCTAGTTTATTATTCTTCTCTCTGTCTTCCCTCCCAATTAAACCCAGGGACTGACACCAGCACTTGGTCCCTGAGCGTTCCCTTGTCACTTTAATCTTTTTGAAACTAGACTTTTGAAGAAGTAATTTGTTCATTCCTATGAAAGCCCCTTTTTATGCACCAGACAGCTTTAGATACTGATGAGACCATAGGAGGCAGACAAGTCACACACCCTTGATTCCAGAAACTTCCCAGTCTAGTTTACAGCAAAGGCTTTGAAGAGAGCAAGAGGAAGGAGGGTCAGAGGAGGCTGTTGCAGACAGGGTGAACAGGGACAGCTCTTTTCAGAGGTGACTTCTGAGCAGGGCCCTGCAGAAAGAGTGTTGTTCTTGCAGAGGACCCAGGTTCGGTTCCTAGCACCCACATGGTGGCTCATAATCATCACTAACTTTAGTTCCAGGGGAGCCAATGCCTTCTTCTGACCTCTGCGGGCACCAGGCATGCATGTGGTACATGCAGGCAAACACTCAGAAACATCAAATAAATAAGTCCAAAAAAGAAGAAGAGGAGGGAGAAGACCTCTGTGGCCGGTGCGCAGTAAGCAAGCAGAAGAGAAATGGTGGGGACCCAGACCCTGCCTCCCCTCTCCCTAGGTGCCATACGGATTAAGGCTTTGTTGTGTTCTCCAGAACTCAAAAGCCACTAGAGAGAGCCGGAGAGAAGGCCCAGCAGTTAAGAGCACACGCTGCCTTTCCGGAGGACCTGGGTACAATTCTCAATACCAACCAACATCAGGCAGCTCACAACTGTCTGTAATTCCAGTTCCAAGGGATCCCAAGGCCTCTCCTAGATACACTTATAACATATAAAATACACTTACATCCATCTAAAATAATAAATAACTCAATCTGCTGGAGATTTGAGTGTGGTGGTACACTCCTATAACCCTCACATGTGAGGGAGAGAGATAGGAAGATTAGGACCTGAAGGGTTAGCCTCAGCTACACAGTGAGCTTGAGGTCATCCTGTGCCACTTGATCCTATTTCAGAAACACAAGCGAGCAAATCAACAAAACCACCCTCGGCCAAAACGACCCACTGCAGGATGGACTGGGCATGTAGCACAGTGTTAGCGTGTTTTCCTTACAAGAACAAGGTCCAGGGTCTGCTCCCCGGCATCACAAGAAAACAAATGAAACAGAAGACATCAGTCATCTGATGGCATGGGCAGAAGCAGACATGGAAAGTGGGTGGCTGGTGGGAGGAGTCTCCTACTGAAAGGTTCCTACTGGAGTGTTGAGGCCACAAGAGGGACCCACTTTGGTTTGTTTGTTTGTTTCTGAAGAACCAATCTGCTTGCTTATGGATTGGGGTGTTCTGTGTGAAGAAGGGCAATGAAAAGCTGGCTTCTAAGTCAGTGGTGTAGACAACTGGGGTGTGTAGGAGAGTGAACAGGGAACACAATCAAGAATTCTGGCGGTTTCCATACACTGTAAGGACAAGATGGTTACTGCGCATCCGAAGGGAGGATTCACCTGCAGCACAGGGAGGGGGTCAGGACATGAAGCCGTGTGGGCTCAGCACTGAGAAAGCAGTTTGAGTCCAAAAAGACTGCAGACAAATATCGTGGGCTCAGTCAGACCAGAGGGAGGAGTGAAGTCTACAGCCCTGAGAACTGGAGACTTCAGAACAGGGGAGGGAAGTGACCAAGGTGGGGGCAGGGAGGAGCCCAGGAGGGGACCAGAAAACCAGGAGACTTCTGGAACCGACAAAAGACATTTTCTCACAGGCGGCGCTGAGCTGTGCTCAGAGAGCCTCAGGAAGGAAGCTAACCACCCACTTTAATGAAGTGTAGAAGAAAGCCCGACCAAGGTCACAGAAAGAGACAGGGGGGTGACCCAGTGGAGACAGCAAGGAGCTTCCTTTTTAGCGAGTGTCTGCACAGCAGCGTGGCTGGAGAAGAAAATGCTTTAGGATTTGATTTACTTCTAGTCTACGTGTGTGTGTGTTGCCTGTGCGTATGTGTGTGCACCACGCATGTGCAGTGCACACAGAGGCCAGGAGCAGGGGTAGAATTCCCTGGAGCTGCAGTTAGAGATAAATGGGTGCTGCAAATCTAACCTGGGTTGTCTGCAAGAGCAACCAATGTACTTAACCAATAACCATCTCTACAGCCCGAGAAAGGAACTTAAAAATAAAAAAAGATTTATTTTTCTGTTTTGAATAATGAGGGGAGGGGGTATGTGCAGGAGTGCAGATGCCCAGGGAGGCCAGAGGTTTGGGGGAGGGGTATTGTGTCCAGGGAGGCTGGAGGCATCAGATCCTTCGTAACTAGAGTCCCAGGTGTCTCTGAGCTGACTGGTGTGAGTCCTGGGAACCAAACTGGGCTCTTCTGGAAGAGCAGTTCGTGTTCTTAACTGCGGAGCCTTCTCTCCAGCCCAGAAATTCTTTCTTAGGATGAAAACTTTACATCATTTTTATGTGCTGAAGAAATAATCTGGGAGAGAGCAGGGTATGGGGGGGGGGTACAGTGCCCATATTAGAACTTTCCAAGAAGTAAGAGGAATAGAGTCCAACAACTCAGGTGGCCTGGGGAGGATGGGAAGGAGCAGGGCAAGACTGTTGGTTTCTTATTTCCTTCCTTCCTTCTTTCTGGAGACAGGTCCTTATATCCAGCCAAGGCTGGCCTTGAACTCACGATCTTTCTACCTACACCCCTCGACTGCTGGAATTACCTCCCCTCCCATGTCTCTCAACTGCACTTCACTCCATCTCAACTTCACATCTTTTTTGATTATTGTCACACATATACAGAATATATAATTACATATGTAAGTGGATGGATATGTGAATACAACGTGCCGAATCTGTCCACGTATATACATGGTCATATATACACACACATATGGATACACACACACACACATATATATATGTGTGTATATATATATATACACATATATATATATGTTTTCAAGGCTGACCATTTGGTGTTGGGTAACCAATTAGGTTTCTCTCTTTAGCTCTTCATCGAGGGATGGGGCACCTGTGAGATGTTCCCCATTTGCGTGGGCATGCCAACTGGCAAAGTCATTGTCATTTTCTTGATGAACGATTAACATGGCCTTGTGTTTTACAGGAAAGCAGGCTGAACAAGCCGGTAAGCAGAACTCCTCCACAGTTCCTGCTTCAGTTCCTGCCTCCGGTTCCTGCCTTGGCTTCTCTCAGTGATCGATTGTGACCTGCCAGCCAGATAAGTTCTTTCCTCCTGGGTTGGTTTTGGTCAGTGTATTATCTCAGCACCTGAGAGGCTAACTAGGTTAATCGGATAGCGTCGTACTAGGAGGGAGTGATAGACCATCTTATCTTTCTGTACCACTATTGAGCAGTGTCACGTAAAACACAAACAAAAACCAAACCATTCTGCTGCTGCGGTGGGTGACAAAATGATGCTCCATTTGTGCTCTCTGAACTTTCCTCCGTGGGTGTGTCTCTTTTCCAAATTCCTGTTCTGGGTGACTGGCAGTTGTGGGGGGGGGGGGCTCTGAAGTCAAGAGTGGTTCTAACCCTGGCTCCGAGGGGAGGAGGGAGGCCTGCGGATATTTGACTGTGGAAATGACATCATAGAAGTGGCATTTGGGGAGTTTAGTCTAGCAGAAGGCAGGATGGGCTGGAATGAGGAAAGAGCAGCATGGGGCAGTCCCGGTTCCCTACTTGAAATTCAGGCAAGGGGTGATAAGGCTGACACTCACCCCCATCCCCTCACCCGGGGCCACCCTCTCCACTCCACAAGCCTGGATGGGAGGAGGGGAAGAGGAGAGGGAGAAAAAAATGGAAGTGCATACTGGGAAGGAAAAACCTACAGGAACTGGTGCTTTATTGGCTAAAGCAATGGAAGGAGATGAACCCAAGGTGATATTAGTATTTTAAGCCCAGATAAGAGGAATTCCGTGTTCTTCACAGAATTCTCCCCTGTGACTCTGACTAAGTTCACAAGCCCCTTTGACCATTGTTTTTTTTCTCTGTAAAATGAGGGTAACACTGTCTTTGCATTGTAAGCATTCCAAAACCAGGGAGAATAGATATGAATAAAGAACTGGCAGAAGGTTTGAGGGGTGCAAGTTTGGGGGTGCAGCCAAGTGGTGGAGCACTTACCCAGCATGCCCAAGGTTATGAGTTCCATCCCCAGCAGCACGGAAGTGGGAGAGGAAGGAGCAAGCAAGACACTTGGAGCAGCAGGATTGGTGAGGCTTTGGGGAAACGTAAGATACAGGGAATGACTAGCAATCAGAGACTGAGACTGGCTGAGGGGTGCAGAGTGAGAGCTCATCTTGCTGCCCACATCTCCTCACGGTGGTCTGAACCTCTCCCATCCCTCAAGTACCAGCTGAATACCACCAATGAAGTAAAAAGGCTGGGTTACTCTCGGTGGAGTTTCTTCCCAGGCCTTAAACACTCTTCCCCCGTTTTTTTTTTTTTTTTTTTGTGGTAGCCAAGTTTAATATTATTTAGTACAGTTTGTATTTCTTGTACCTGCTTATAAATCTTTTTCTACTAATATCGTCAAGTGCCCTCCTTGAATGCTTTCTTCATAAAAATCTATAAAAATATTTACTGGAAGCCAGGTGTAGTTGGTGTACAACTTTAATCCCAGCACTTGGGAGGTAGAGACAGAGGCAGGACAGTCAGAACTACATAGTTGGACCCTTTCTTGAAAAAACAAAGAAACAAACCAAAAATAAATAAATAAGTGAAAGAAAAAGAAAAGAAAAATATTTACTGGAGTTTTGTTTTTTTCTTATTGGGGTTTTCTTTTGGAAAACGGGGGGGCCTCTACCATACAGACAGATAGGCACGACAATGTCACTTGAGGGGGGGTGCACGGAAAAAGTCTCACTATGTAGCCCTTGTTATCCTATAACTTACTCTGTAGACCAGGTTGACCTCAAACTGAAAGAAATCAGCCTGCCTCTGCTTTCTGAGTGCTGGGATTAGAGATGTGTTGTGCCGCGCTCAGCTCAGTGTCAACGATCAAGGAAAATGTTCTTTTCCTGCTGAATTGTGGTGCCAGTTCTGAGATGGCAAGTTTCTATATAGTCGTGTTTCTGTTTCTAGGCTCTCTACTCTTTCAGGGGCCCATTTGTCTATGTCTGTACCGCAGCGTTTAAATCATGATGCTTCATAACGTATCTTTTTTTTCGGGACAGGGTTTCTCTGTGGTTTTGGAGCCTGTCCTGGAACTAGCTCTGTAGACCAGGCTGGCCTCGAACTCCCAGAGATCCGCCTGCCTCTGCCTCCCGAGTGCTGGGATTAAAGGCGTGCGCCACTACCGCCCGGCTTTCATAACGTATCTTTAAGAAGACCTGTGTTGACTTATTTTTATTTCATGTGTATGGATTGTTTGCTGACACATGTGTCTGTGTACCACATGCATGTAATGCCCATGGAGGTAATCAGATCCTCTGGAACTGGGATTACAGATGGTTGTGAGTCACCACGTGGGATGTGCTACCCAGGGCCTCTGGAAGAGCACCCCTAACTGCTGAGCCACCTTGATAACACATCTTGCAGGCTTATATGGTCTTAGATCCCTTCTTTTTGTCAAGATACTCTTGACTATTCTAGCTGCTTTATACTTTACTCGACTGTTAAGTTCTGCAAAAAAAATCACGGCTGGGCCGTTGATGGGCAACCTATTAAATTTACAATTCTGCTTGATAATAAACATCCTACCCAGAAAGAGCAACTATTTTGAGTTTCTTTTCTTTTCTTCTTTTGAATCTGAGTCTCTTTTCTCCCTCCTCTTCTTCTTGGGCTTCTTTTATACCGTTGAATGCTTTTATTTTCTTTTTCAAATAAATTGCCTTTAAAGTTACATTGATTTCTGGATATAGAGTAGTTTTTATTTTATATGTCTGTGTGTTTTGCCTTGCGTGCATGTTCTGTATTCTACATGTATGCAGCTGGAGGAGGGCATCAGATGCCCTGGAACTGAAGCCGCAGGCAATTGTAAGCGGCTGTATGGATGCTGGGAATTCAGCCTAGGTCCTCTGCAGGAGGAGCCAGGGCTCTTACACGCGGAGCCATCGCTCCAACCCAGGTGTGTGTACTTTTCTATGCTATGTAAACTGCTATTAGGTTCTTTGAGGGGTTCACTCATATCTGAAACTGGAGTTACAAGCAGTTATGAGCTGCCATGTGGATGCTCAGGTTTGAACCTGGGTCCCCTAGGAGAGCAGCCAGTGCTCTTAACCACTGAGCCATCTCTCCAGCCCCTTACTTCTATTTTCTACTACATATTTTTTTACCACACTTATTTACCTGAGGCAGTGGCGCCTCACACACTGAGGCCAGAGGACAAACTGGCTTCTTTCCTCCACAACATGGGCCCTGGGGACTGAACTCAGGTTGTCAGGCTTGCTGGCAAGCTGTTTTACCTCCTGAGCCATCTTGCCAGTCCAGAATCCTCTATACTATATGAATCTGTTTAGATTGGACAGATAGGCAGCCGGGCAAGATGTAGTGATGTAGTTACCTACAGAGTAGAGAAGCTGGCGAAATTGGTGTGGGAAATGGGAGGGAACTGTGTCTATGAAGCTTAGACAGTCTGTCATCGGTCTAAAAGTGGGAACTATACCCAGTTCACACCCGTGGGCACTGGGGATTTAATGCTAGGACTGTCTTCTTACGTTTTAAAGAAAAGTCAGAAATCTGAAATTTTTATGTTCAAACTCATCATTTTCTTTACCCCCTCCTAGCTTGTTTTGCTTTGTTTTTTGAGAGAAGGTTTCTCTGTGTAGCCCTAACTGTCCTGGAACTCACTCTGTAGACCAGGCTGGCCTTGAACTCACAGAGATCCGCCTGCCTCTGCCTCCCGAGTGCTGGGATTTAAAGGTGTAGTCCACCATTGCCTGGCTCAAACTTACCATTTTTTAATGTTGGCCAACATGTCCACTTAGCGCATTCACTGTGAGGGCTAATAAAACACTTCTATTAAAAACAATAAGTAAGCATTAACCATGAGTCAAAGAAACAGCAGTTGCTCAGTTGTGTGGTTTATCATGGACTGCAAAAGGATTCCAGACCCAAGACCAGGGGTCCTTTCAGGGAGACAACAGAGCCTAAGGCTGGGAGACAGACAGGTGCTTGGTTCACAAAACTGACATTTACCGGTGGCTAGCATCTTCGCAGGGTCATGGCTGATCTACCCAGCGTACGTTTTTACTGGCCTTTACAGTGCATGGGCAAAGTGGACATGTTGATCAACATTAAAAATAAAAAGTTTGAGCCAGGCACTCGGAAGGCAGAGACAGGCAGATCTCTAAATTTGAGGCCAGCCTGGTCTACAGAATGAGTTCCAGGACAGTTAGGGCTGTTGCACAGAGAGAGACCTTGTCTCGAAAGATATCTTCCACTGCTCTTGGACCCATGTCTGCTCTACTCTGTCGTGCATCGTTCTGCAGTCAGATTGAGGACTTTCTTATTCGCCCACTCCAGTATGGAGAACAGTAACCCTGCCTTAGCTTTCCTGAGTCCCCAGCATCTAGCACTGTGCCAAATAGGGGGCTGGCCTCCAGCGACCAGAGAATGACAAAATGCTTGAAGACCCTGGGCAATGGAGTGCAGGGCAGAGGAGGGATGGTTTTGCAGTCTTGGCAAGTCTTCACTTACGGTTGCCATTAGTGCCGACTCTGTATGCGGTAGTTTACATACGCGCATGCTCAGCTCTCTTCGGAATCTACTACATTTATGCCGCTTGACTTTATCGTCCTAAGGTTCAAACACGCCCAGGTTTCTGGAGCAGAGAAATAATTCAGGGGCTGTGTAGGTGTTCCTAGCCCCACAGAGACAAATGAAGCTTCACTCTAGGTTCTGTTCCTGGGAACCTGTTATGAGCCCAGAAAGGAATGAAGATGAGAGTTTTGTAAGACCCCAAGGAGCTGCTAAATTGGTTGATGATAGAGGCTTCCGATCAGTCTGTGATCGGCTGATCCAGTGGGGAAGTCTACATGTGTCTAAACCTGTCTAGCTATTTTAGTATTTGATATTTCTAAGGGATTTGGTAAATTATTTATTTTCCACTAATGCCTTGAGGTGTTGGACAATGGCAAGAGTATATATAGCATTTGAACACAACTCACTAAATCTGAAGAGTTGTTGATTCATGTATTTGTTTAACAAATGCACACTGTGTTTGCACTTCCTGCTTCTCCCACACAGACGACCCTGCTTTCTTAACTGGCTTGCCAATCTGAACAGGGGCTCCTTTCTTGTCACGTGACCATTTTGACTTCTGACATCGAGGTTGTGCCATTGGATTTAGCTAAACTTGCTCTTCATCTTTATTTTAAGATTTATTTTTTATTGTTTAATTCTCTCTCTCTCTGTGTGTATTGTGTGTGAGTGTGTGTGTTCATTTGAGTGTAGATGCCCTGGAGGCCATTAGAGGGCACCAGATCCCCTGGAGCTGGAGTTACAGGCAGTTGTGAGCCAACCCACATGGGTGTTGGGAGCTGAATACATATCTGTATGTTATAAATACATGTGGACACTCCTGACCAATAAATGCTTATAGTGTGTTTATATTTGCCATAGCCTGCCTGGAAGGTTGGATTCATTTCTGCCACAAGACATAGTTGTCTACATACAGTGGTTTTTCTAGTTTCTGTTTAAATACAGGGAAATAATCTTGTGTTGTATAGAGGCTAAAGTTTAAAAAATGAATTATGGGAGTAGATATCATACTGCAATACATGGCTGCTAAAAAGGAGAAAGGATGGTGTATATTGACATGGATAGATCTCTACAATCCCCTCAAATAATACATTACACCCTGCGATTTCAGCTCAGGTACCAACCTTCCCTTATAATGCCACTACCAGGCACTTACTATAATCCATTGTTTGACTTGGTTTTTCTTTTTTCTTTCTTTTCTCCAGTTGTTGGTTGTTTATTTTCTGGGACAGGGTTTTTCTGTGTAGCTCTGGCTGTTCTGGAATTCACTATGTAGACCGGACTGGCCTTAAACTCACAGAAATCCTTCTGCCTTTGCTTCCTGAGCACTGGGATTAAAGGCGTGCACTGATGCCTGGCTTCTTTTGTTTCTTCCTTCTTCATTGTAATTTTCTGACTTTATACAATATGCTTTGTTTGTTACATTTATTGCCTGCAGTTTTTCTTTGTACTAAGGTGTGGATTCAGTGTTGTACATCTAGTTTGTGCCTATGAGTGGTCCTCAGGGGATACTGGTTGAACGAACTGAGACTAAATGCCATTTAGTATGTTAAAAACAACAACAACAGCAAATATACATGTCATACAAAATGTGAAAAGTGGAGCTGGATGTGGTGTAGGCCACCTTTAATTCCAACACTTGGGAAGTTGAGGTAGATGGATCCTTGCGAGTTTGAGCCCAGTGTTCCAGGCCAGCCAGAGCTCCACAGTGAGACTTTGTCTCAAAAAAAGAAACAAATAAACAAAAAACCAAATTAAACAAAAAGGGCGAAAAGTGGAAACATAATAAGATGGCAGCTTAGCCACTAATATACATTAGTTTTCCAGAAGGAGATTTTTTTTCTAGCATGGTCAAACATCCTGTCACCAAGCTCTGAATCCTATTAACTAGAACGCTTGGGTTTAACATCGTTGTTAGAGTTGCTGGTTCAATTTTTTTAACTACTTATTTATTTGTTTTTTCGGGGCAGGGTTTCTCGACATAACAGTCCTGGTTGCCCTGGAAATCGCTCTGTAGACCAGGCTGGCCTCGAACTCCCAGAGATCCGCTGGGATTAAAGGCTGCGCCACCACCGCCTGACCCAAGTTTCTTTTCTTTTTTTTTTTTTTCTGGCCCAAGTTTCTTAAAGGAAATTCTGAAGTGGCTTTAAATATACTTTTTTCATTTTACATTACAAAATTATGCAAAGTGGTCTTCTCAGCTTGGTTGTTATAAAGTCAAAGAATCGATCAACTTTGAGATACACTGAAGATGCCTTGCTTCCTGTGGAAGCGGAAGTTCAGCCAAGACTTAATTCTTCAAGTAAATCCTAAATTCTTTCCTATCTCATTTTTTTCTTTAATGAATGCTAAGATGTTATGCAAACCAAACACCTGTTTTAAAATGGATTTCCTTATGATTTATTTTCAGTAAATGTTTGGTCCGTCTGTCTTGCTTATACTCACGTACATGCGACTGTGTAAGAGAAAATGTAAGAAGTCCTGGTACGGACAGCATTTTCTGCATTTGGTTTGCTCTTCGGTGAAGGCCAGCTGAAGGATTAGCTGACCCTGCTGAATGAAACAAGTTCATGATTCGATGGGATGGAGGGCGCCAAAGTTGTTTGATTCAACTGCTTTAGTGCGACTGAGCCCTGGAAACAGTGTACAAAGTTCACCCAGCAGATTATCTGAGAGCATCTTTGTTTGCCTCTGGCCTTAACTGGGCAGAGTGGTGATCCAGGGGCATGACTCTGGGTATGCACCAAGTTAGGTCTTGGTTAAACTCTCTTAAGCTTGGATTTGAGAGGAGGAGGATTTCCAGGAAAATTCTGGATGTCTGGAATAGAAAACCATAGCCAATGGCACTGGTGCACTTAAAGGCACAAAGGAGTTGCTTCCTCTCCTCTCTGAGCACTGTCCTCAGTTTAAGGACCTGGTAGACTGGGGTTGGAGCCCTCCTGCTCTGAGTGACCATTCGGTGTCTTTGGACAGGGTTCAACGAGCTAGGAGAGTGTGCCTCCACACCCCACGGCCCTAGATCTCTCTCTCTCTCTCTCTCTCTCTCTCTCTCTCTCTCTCTCTCCTGTGAGTTTCTCAAGCCCTGATTATTCTCCGGAACGGAACAGCCCCCCTCTGCCATGCTCAGAGCATGCATGAGTCTGTATGAGAGAGTCACAGAAGGACTCCAAGAGAGTTTTGGTCCATAATAGCCAAGGAGAGGCCTTGAGAGTTGGAGAAGCAGCTAAGTGGGGCGAAGCCCTGGGATCAAAACGCAGAGTCTCTCTCTCTCTCTCTCTCTCTCTCTCTCTCTCTCTCTCTCTCTCTCTCTCTCTCTCTCTCTCTCTCTCTCTCTCTCTCTCTCTCCTGTCTCTGGTTTCCATTCGTGGTTTAGGAAGAAGATGGCAGCATGACCGTACAACATTGGGAGTGTATCTGTTGCCCCTGAACTGCATCGTCTGAGACTGATAAAAATTCACTCTATATGTATCTGGCTGCCATTCCTCTTCTGGAGGAATTGGGCTGATTCTAGGAGCGCAGGCAAAGCTGGTGCCTTTACTCTCCCTGCCCTCCCCTGCAGCATTCTCTCTCACCTCTCCCTGCTTCTCCCCAAGGCCTTTGCTCCACCTACTCAATCCCTTCACAACCGCAGTTGATTCTGATCTGTCACCATGGTGCCCACTGGTGCTGATCTTTGTCACCGTGATGCAGCGGTGACAGGACAGGTCACTCAGCGAGTAACTGAGGTTCAGCTGAAGAAGAGAGATTAATCCCTGCTTTCTGGTGCTTCTCTGCTGCTCCTGCTTCAGTCCGCTGGAGACACAGGATGCTCTGGACAAAATCCGACTGCTTTAACCGGCAATAACTCTAAGTGCCTTGGACCTGCACGGACATTTCCTCTCAGTGTTGTTTGGCTGATGACTGCTCCAAGAGGCTTTGCTGAGGACTCTCAGGTCAGCACTGCCTTCTGCTCTCTGAGAGCTCTTCAGGAGAGGAAGGAGCTTCTCCTCAGTGTGTGTGGCTGCTCAGAGACCCTTTTCTCTGGACCTTTTGAGATTCTAAATTGGATCAGCCCATAGCCACATCAGTTTCGCAAACAGCCTCGCTCCCAACCATGCTGCCATGAGCTAGCTGTTTTGCCAGCTCCACCTCCTGTGTGGTACCTACTTAGCCAAATCACTGTCGGGAACACATTCAGACCCTGGTGGAGCATCTGAGAAGGAAATGGATGGAGCTGAAGGGATGTATTAAATGTGAGGCGCCAGGCCCTGGGGCAGGTGGCCTGGCGAGGGAGAAAGTGACTCTGCAACACTGTTTCAATCTGGCTGCAGACCGTCACATTGTGTAAGGGCTCAACAGAAGGGAACTATTCTGCAGGAGCGGAGCTGTCTGTCTAACTCTGGGGACCAAGGCGTGCTCCCAGCGGCCGCTGTCACAAATAATCCATCTCTCACGAACGTTCGATGTCAATGGAGCTCTAGGGCCTGGTCCCTCCACGTCACACTTTCCTCTTAAGGCAGACTCTCTGTGTTACACAGGTTTTAAACCTGGCTTTGCGTCCCCTCAACCCTTCAGAGGAAATGTATCTTCCATGTCCGCCAGCACTGCCACCCTGGTCCTTCCAGCTGCTCTCTGCTGAGCTCTGGTTTGGACATACTGCGCCGTCCTCACCTCTTTCAAGGTCCCTCTCAATTCTTCTTTATAGTTACCCAACACTTATCCATCGGAGCCTATTGCCTATAAAGTCCTAAAGCACTGAAGTTCATGCAGAAAGTGGATTTTCTCTCAGTTTTTAATGTAGTCAAGATTTTAAAAATTAAATCTACTTTTAACCAAGATATAAAACATAAAATGTGGAGGTGCTAACGGGGATGTGCGAGTTTTGATATAGGTGGGAATTGTGTGATTTTTGAAATCAAGTTAGACATATCTGTTGCCTCAAATGTTAGACACGTCTTCACGGTGAACACTGTCAAGGCATACCCTTCTGCTTTCTCCGTGCGCGTGGTCTCCTTGCCACTGCAGCTGCCCACATGTGTCCTAGCACCGGACTCTGCAGCAGTTTGTTTAGCCAGGTTAGCCAGCCCTTTCTCAGCTCCTCTGTTACACAGATCTGAACCCTGTGATGAAGTCGTGGCATTTCCGTCTGGCCTCATTTTACTAACTTATCTTACGCCACCTTGAGGCCAGCTGACATGGACAGTGAGCAAGCGGGACAAGAACGGGTACTGCTTGAAAAAGCGCATCCCATCAGGACACTACACAGGTGGATTACTTGACCTTTCGGTTAGACTAATGCTTAATTTTTTTAAATGTTGGTAGTAGCTTTATTTATTTACTCTTGACTTAATTTAATTTTACTATCCAGAAGTCAGAGGTTAAGGATTTCGCTCAGTGGTGTGTTCTTGCCTACTGAGCACAAGCCCCCAGGTTTGGTCATCAGTTCTGAGGGGCAGGGGGGAGACAGACCCATTTCATGTCTGCACAGCCTAGCACAGTGCCAGAGAGAAAGGAGCAGCTTCTTAAATAAACAAGTGAGGTTTGAACTGATACGGCTTTAATTTCCACCTCTAGAAAACTTGAAATTAGCTGGGCATGGTGGGGCTTGCCTTTAATCCCAGCACAGGGAAGGCAAAGGCAGCTACCTGCCCATGTTAGCTCAAGGTCAGCCTGGTCTATATGGCAAGTTCCAGGTCTACTATGAGCTGCATGGTGAGACCCTGTCTCAATAAAACAAAATAAAAAACAAATTAATACAGAAAAACCCTTAAAGACAACTAATTTGGCTTCAAGATAATTTCTCTCTTCATAGATGGCATGCCCAGCTTTTAAAAATGCCTTATCTATTTTAATACGCTTTAAAATGATTTCTAACCATGTTTTAAATGCAAGTCTGTGGAAGCTTTTACATGTAAGAGGAATACAGAGGTCTTCATCGCTGTCAGATGGTTTTGGATGTCAACCTGGCTGTTTAGAACTGGTCTGTCTGTTGCCTTGCGAGAGATAAGACACTCTGCCATACTAGCTGCATATGTCAGAGACAAGCCTAGCTTGCTCAGATGCCATGACCCGAGCCAGTCATTTCTCCCCGCTCCCTACTTCTTCCTGTTTGAACCTATAAAATCGACAGAGTGGCTTAGTGAGCCTCTCCGAACTGCCACAAGGAACCAGCCAGACAAGTTAACATGAGTGAAGTGCCCACGGCAGTGGGGTTTGTGAAGCACAGTCCACACGTGCACCGGCTCACACTAGTGCCCACCTCAGGTAACAGTTATAAACAGTACATGAACTTAACATGGTTCTTGCTGTCTGACCGAATGATCAATAATTCATAATTACTGCGAGAAGATCTCATGCCCATCTTCAAAGGTTTGAAAATCGCAGGAAGCCAGAGAAGTGAGGCCGAGAATGAGTGTGAATGGAACCAGTGAAGAACGGCTGTCTGTCTCCTAGCCGTAAGACAGAAGAGAAACACCCTGGTGACAAGGATTCCAGAAGGACAGTGAGTTTGCCAGGTGGAAACCGAAGCAGCCCAGGGGGTATGTGAGGCAGGCAGGGTGTGGAAGGCGAGCCCCAGGGGAGAGGTGGTCAGTGAGCGGTGATGCCCATGGATCAAGCAGGGAGGCGGGAGAGCCGGCGGCTGCAGGAGTCAGTGATGTGGGTTGCTTGGGCCTTTTTCCTCTTGTTCCATTGCTGTGGCAGAGGCAGCCCCCACGCCCGGTGTGCATGCTGTCCCGGCCCGCACACTCCAGATTTCCTTTTGTTCCTGCCTGCTGCCCTTTGGCCCAAGAAGTTACTACCCAGCTTTCTTGCCTTTGCTTTCCTCTGCAGGAACGCCTGGGTCTCACTGAAAGGGAGGAAATGAAGAGGGGGCAGAAGTTCCCTCAGCTCTTTCAACAGGCATTTGATGGTCACCGGGGCATGTGCTCGCATGCGTGCCCAGCTTCCTCTCTCCTATTTTCTTTGGAATGTTGAAGAGTTATCAGTTCATGAGTAACAACGATAGTAGACCGGATCCTGTTAAGGATCCAACACCCCTACTATTCTCTGAGCCCTTTTTGAGCAGCTAGGTTTTCTGTGAAAGAGGAGTCTCGCTTGGGTTGTATGTTCAGGTTTTCAAACATAGTCTAGGCTCACTGGGTTAACATGTGAAGGGGCTTTCCACTCCATGGAGCCCTGGCAAGTCAGGGCTGGCTACTGTGGTTACCAATGGTCCTTATTCACAGGTTTGTAACGGAAACAGCTCCGTAGAGTCGGTGTGTTTGATGTTACCTGTGTGTGCTGTTGGACAAGCCAAGGAGATGGAGTATGTGGGGCCTGACTGTTGCACCTCAGGTCGCATTTGGAACTTTGTGGGAGTGTGATTACTGTTCAGAACGTCTTTCCCAGGAAGTTACAGTGGGAGTCAGCTACTTGTGGACCCCAGTCCTCTCCTTCCACCACATGGGGTCTGGGGTTCAAAAACTCAGGTTAACAGGCTTTGCACCCAACATGTTACCCACAGTGTCACCTCGGTGGCCCGGCTATCGCAGCTTTAGACAGAAAGCAAAGAGAGAAGATGGACATAGCATAGTGAAATTTAACAAGTGCTGACAGTGGTGTTTATTACGGACCTAGCTAAGAGTTTATAGAAGACTCATTTAGAAACTTCTTTGTGGTGGTGGGAGAGCTGACGCTGGGGATGCTTTACTCAGTCTTGATGCTTTCTAGCAGATTCCAACTCATTGGCCAATTTCCGCACAACGAGGAGAGTCAGACGGTGGTGACGCTCACTAAGCTGTGACCATGGGCAGCTTGACTGAGCGACATGGTCAAAACATCACCATGTGCGATCAGCATTATTCCAGTTTCAGAAGTAAACAGGACCCCAGAAGGCAGAGCTCAGTGCTGGGGCCTCAAGCCCTGGTCTCTGTGGTGGACTCACTTGGCACTTATGTTCCCTTTTGCTGTGCGTGCGTGCGTGAGTCTGTGAGTGTGTGTGTGTGTGTGTGTGTGTGTGTGTGTGTGTGGTATGAGTGCTGCTTTTTCCCCCTCCAGCCTCATAACAGCCATGCATTTTCGGAACTGGCTGAACTTTATTTATTTATTTTGAGACAGGGTCTCTATGGTCTAAGCTGACTTTTGAACACTTAAAGCCTTGAAGTGCCTGCCTCCACCTCCCCAGTGTTGGGCTCATGGGCACAAGCCACCGTATTTGAATTTTTTTAACTCAAATTTAGGGCCTGACAACTGAACTTAAATCAGACTCAAGTCTCTCACACTGCCAGTCAACATTTTTTTCTCAGCACATCATGGAATCTGTGTGGCCTGTGATCATGTGAGGGTGGAGGACAGAGCGAAAGTCACTTCACCAGGCTTCTAGAGCATAGGGCTCCTTTGGGCCTCTGTTATGTGACATGGACTCTAAATTCATAGGGGAAAGCAGTCACACCAGTCTCTTTTATGAGCTACGTGTTTGTCTGCGTAGTCTCTCATCTTTTTACGATGGCAGAATACCTTAAGTGATTTATCTTCCACAAAATAAATGGTTTAGTAAGTCATTCAATCTCTTCGGGCCAAGTTGTCTATTCTCCATATTGGCCTAAGGATATTCCAAAATCTCTTCAGATAGCTTTGTGATATAGACCCTGCCCCAAACAAGGTGTTTGGATGACCAGATGAGCTACTAAAGGGAGCAGGCAAGTCTCTGGACGTCATTCATGCAGCCAACACTCTGGGAACATGTGATTGAAGCTAACACTCTGAGTAGGAGGCCCAAATAGACTGTCTACTGGCTGAAGGGAACTGCACATCACCTGATGGTTACAAAGGAATACCTGGAGGTGAAGGTGTGGCTCAGCAGGCAAGAGCACGGGATGCTCTTGCCGAGGACCTGAGTTCTGTTCCCAACACTCGTGATAGGCAAGGAACAACCACCTGTAATTCTAGCCCCAGAGGAATCAATGCCTCTGGCCTCCTCAGCTACCACACTCAAGTGCATAAGCCTACACACACACACAAATATAATTAAAAACAAGTTCTTTAAAAATAACAATACAGTATGAGAATAGAAGAAATAGGCTTCTCTCTCTCTCTCTCTCTCGCTCTCTCTCTCTCTCTCTCTCTCTCACACACACACACACACACACACGACAGGTAATTATCTTTTTAAACGACCTCAGTAAGAGGGAAGTGGAACCCTTCATCAGGAAAAAAGGTCTCAGAGAGAGACAAGCTGCTCCCTTTTGGCGAGAGGGAGGTCCTTAGGAGCAGTGGCTAGCTGATCCCAGCATGCTGCTTGGGGAACAGAAGTGCTCCTTCTAGAAAAGGTGTGGTAGGGCTGACTCTGCACTGCGGAATACATAGCCCTCCCGAGACACCATCAATACTGTGAAGCTTTGTTCTCTTGTGGTCTCATTCCAAGATGAGATCCCAGACTTACACAGAGATTTGCTCTGAGTGGAGACTCACAGTCTGGGAGCGCTCCACATCGTCACACGAGTGATCGAGGTTGTCAAGTATTGTGAATAAGGACAATTTTATTCATAATATGGGGATTGAACCAGGCCCTTGTTTAAATATAGCTATCAACCAAAAAATGTACGTTTAGTTTAATCTTATTTAGCCACAACATGAAGCAGGCAGAATATAGACATAGTCATTGATTTTAGTTTAGCCGGATTTATTTTTTAAAGAAAATAGCTCACAACAATTAGTTTAAGTTAGAAAGTTGTTTTGTTGCTCTTTTTCTCTTTCTTTCTTTTAGGACTGAAGAGATGGCTCAGCGATTAAGAGCATTTGCTATTCTTCAGGAGGACCTGAGTTGAATTCCCAGCAGCCACGTCAGGCATCTCACAACCGCCTGCAACTTCAATTCCAGGAAATCTAATGCCCTCTTCTGGCCACCATTGGCACCTACACTCTCACACACAGTGTCTCATACACACAGTCTCTCTCTCTCCCTCTCTCTCCCTTTCTCCCTCCTCTCTCTCTCTCTCTCTCTCTCTCTCTCTCTCTCTCTCTCTCTCTCTCACACACACACACACACACACACCTAAAAAATGTTTTTGTTAAACTAGTATAATAAAATAGTGCTCCCAGATTATGAAAATGAGTATAGATGAATTTAAAAAATTATAAATCTACCTCTCTGAGCTTCAACTAAGTGTTGAAAAGTGCAATATGGGGCTGGAGAAATAGCTCAGTGATTAAGAGTACCAGTTGCTCTCCCAGAGGACCCAGGTTTGATTCCTAGCACCCATGTGATGGCTCCCAGGTATCTATGACTCCAGCTCAGTGGACCTGATACCTTCTCTGGCCTCCACAGGCACCAGGCAATCAAGTGGTACCCAGACATGCATGCAGATGAAACTCTCAAGCACATCAAAGTTTTAAAAATTAAAAGCAAACCAAAACAAAACTTTGCAAGCCCCCAAGCCAAGAAACCCACCCCTCATCCTCTCAGCTGTCCCAGTGAATTGAACCATTTCCTGGGCGGCCTTCCTGTGTCCCTCAGAGCCGGTTAAAGTCTCAGGATGAGTGGATGAAGTAAGGAAGCCCTCTAGTGCTGGGGATCGGGCCGCGGAACCAGCGCCACAATTCCTTCTTGGAAGCTGAAGTAAACACAGTCTGCAAGCATGCTAAGCAGAAGGTTCTAGATGTTGGAGAGGCAGAAGGTTCTAGATGTCGGAGAGGCAGAAGGTAGAGAGATTGGGAGGGAAGGGGGTGACCGAGGGCAAGGGAGAGTCTCTTACCAGGTTCTTGCTGTATTTTGTGGTTGTTTTTGAACCAAGCGATGTGAGGCTCAGGGACACCGCTAGCTAGGCAGTCTAAGGTCGCAGAGCCGCTGATGGACACCTTGTAGTCACTGAGGTTCTGCAGCAGGTGTGGCGCCTTCTGGTCTAGTGAGGAAAGAGAAGGGCTTGGGGTTACTTTGACTGCACAAACATTGGCGTTTTTTAATAGAGGCAGAAACCACCCAAGGTGACCATAAAGCTTCAACATGCATTTTGTTCCCTTTATCTTCACTCATTAAAGTTATTGCTTCCCTTAATAAGCGGTGACAATAAGTTACAATGTACTAGAATGGAAAAATCAGGGACTAGGCTGGACTCTGGTTTTAGACACACAGGGGTCTTATCTGGCCAACTCGGTTTCTTCTTTGACAAGGAAGAGCTTTTTCTAAAACTCAAATATTTCAGAAACTCAACATGAAAAAGATGGTTGTGTATGTAGGGTTGTATGTTTTTTTTTACATTCCTATAACATGTTGTGATGGGCCAATGTACTCTTATGTCTTGTGTGTGATTTCTGAATTGAGCCCGATGGCTCTGAGTTTGTATTGATTTGAGCTGTATGGGATACATACTCCATAATCTACATTTTGATGCAGCAGACCAAACAGGAAAGTTCTGGAATTTTCAAAGCTTTATTGATTACTTCCCTCCCTCCATTCCCTTCCCAAATGCAAGCAACCAAAAAGTTAATTCAAGAGGCAGAGGCACAAATTGTAGGTTTTGCGCTATATAATAGCACAAATATTATATTTTATATTATTTTCTCTTAAAACATACAAATATGGTACAATACAATTTATTTTAATAAAATGCCAACCAATATAGTACAACAAAAATGAACTTAATACATTAAGATGCAATACATTATAATATTAAAATCCCACATAGGAACCGCAGTACCCCCAGGGCCCCAATGAGTACAGTGTCTCTGCGGAAACGAAGTAGTCAGTCAGTCCTGCTGATGTGTATACATTCTAGCGAGGCGGGATTGGATCAGGGACTCAAGTCCGACCGAGAAGAACAGAAACGCCTCCTAACGTCATCCCCCACCCCCACCCCCGCCCCCCAGTTCTCCTTCTCCATCTCATTTGCAGATCCTAGGATAGAAATCCCAAGGGTTTAGGTGTGACTTACATATTCTGCACACTGGTCTGAGCTTTCTCTGACCATGTTTGGGTCCTCATCTTAGGGCATTAACACAGGGAGAGAGCAGCTTAGGAATGGTTATGCTACAAAGTGGCGCTGCTGTGGCCTGGATTCCACGTCCCCTGCAGGAGTCTGCTGCGTCCCCACACCTTTCTCTTTAGATTCCTGCAGGGAAACTCTCAGGGTCAGCATCTGTTAAGGCCATTTTGAAATCCCAGGTTAAGAAGTATACCATCATATAACACGGTGAAGTAGTGAGAATGAGGCAGGGTTACTACCCATAAGATTTCTCAAAAGCTTGGGGTTCCAGAGCTTAAAATAAGCCTTCTTGTTTTACACAAAATGAAATCTGAAGGCAAGAGTGTTGAAGGAAGTGTGGGCTGACTGAGATCCCTTCCTTCAGAGGAGGCCGCATGAGAACGCTCTTTGGCTGCATGAGTACGCCCCTCGTCTCCTCTAGCTCACCTTCACGGGCAAAACCAGTCCTGTTATTTCTGTGTCTATGTTCTATGCAACCTGTCAGCTTTTCTTGTTGAAAAATGTAGCCCATAAAAAACCTTTCCATACATGATAACTTGTGCGCGCTTGCTGGATACAATGTTGACACTTTTACAGAGCATCGGTAAGATATGATGAGACAGAATAAAGAACACACTGCTAGTTAGCATTGAACAGTGACTTGGACAGATTTAACCTGAAACCCAGACCCAGTCCATTGTGTTTCCTAGCTTCCTCCAGCACATTTTACTATGACCAATGTGTTAACTACGATAAAACAATCCATCACTGTTCGTAGGCTTTAAGAGAAGTTTGAATACAGGGCCTATAAAACACCAATACTTTTCATAGCTGCAGTTTATAATATCATGTGGACATAGGTTTTGAGTTTCCCTGACAGATGTACTTAGAAGAGAATGTCTGATTTAACAAAAATGTTGTGAAGAGCATCCAAAGGGCCTATTTTATGCTAAAAACTTCACAGGAGCAGCAGAAAAAGCTGCGGAATAAACACAGAACTCCATTTAAATACAAGGTTCACACACACCTACAGAAGCATACAGTATTAGGATTTATATATGAATTTTTCTTTTTGTATGCTAAGTTTCCCAGTTTTGGTTACTGTCTACAGAGTCATTCAATCTAAGAATCACATTTTGTTAATTCTACCTCAGACTCTGTAACGATGTATTTTGACATTTTAAGGAAGAAAGGTGCATGGAACCCATACATAGTTGGTAGAAATAGAAACCTGACCCTTCTTTTGAAATAATCTGAATTAACTGAATACTTTTGCTGGTTATCAGTAGCCAAAGACAATTGCCCACAAGAGGTTCTTTTCCTTCTTAGCTATTACCCTGTGTTGCTGGCTAGGTCCTAGGCTCCTAAAGATGTGGTTTCTTTTTTCCACTTTTGGAAGGGGCTGAGGAGCCAGCCTCATTCCCCTTTCCTTCAGCTGTCTCTCTCTCTCTCTCACCCTCATCTCTCTTCATATTCCAAAGAAAGATAAAAAACAACCCTATACAACAATAGATTCTTTTCTTAGAAGAATCTTCGGGAAGGATTAAATTACACAACAGTGAATGGAATTCTTAAAATTGTCTCTTGGAACACACGCATCTTCCCCTCCTCCCAGGGAAGGAATAGGAAGACTTTGCATGTTCAGTTCAGTTTTTCTGAGAAAGCTCCCTAAATTCTTATTTATTTATTTTTTAAAAAAAACTTTCCTAAAAGCTGAGCCCCCAAAGTCTTCTTAACGGTGCTGAGGTTGTGTTTCCTGAAGGAACACACGTTGCCTCAGAATGAACAAAGAGGCCCGGCCAAAGAGCCATAGGTAAGGCTTCAAGACACAATTGATTATTCTTTCCTCTGGCTGACAGCCTTCCAGGCTACTGATTGTTTTCACAGCAATCGGGGCTCCATAAAAGCAGCCTTGGGGGAATGCTATTGTTTACTCTTTCACACTTGACAAAAGCAATTCCCACGTGAAAGACTAGTTAGCTCAGTCTGTTGCCTAGAGGAGGAAGCAGGCTGCTGAGTTCCCAAGCTTGAGAGCGGCCATGTTATCACCTCCCATTGAACTGCCCAGCCCCTGTTTCTCAGCCACGCTATTTTGGTCATTATTGCTGGCTTCTCCCACCCCTGTAGTTCACATACAAAGATCAATCATACATGGAAACAGAACAATGCATATTAAAAGTACCTTTCCTTCAAATGCAAGCTGAAAATGTTATTGCTCTTGATTTTTTTTTAAAAAGGCATGCATTTAAATAGTTTTAATATTGCGCTTGTACTTTTGCAATTTCTTAACGACCATAAACATCCAGTTAACATTTGTATACAGAGAAGGTGGCCTTTTCCTGTTTTAGTGGGTAGATTTTCTAGTAGTTATTAAGACGGCTGCATGAACTCTCTAGTCACAATATGTCCTGGATACACGGATTGTGGACACCTCTGATGCCAGCAAAGCAAGATGAAGGGCTTTACAACAGTGCCCAGGGGCCATGAATATTCAGAATGAAGGCTTGCTGTCAGGGATTGCTGGTCCAGCGCAGGGCAGTGAGGAGCAGAACCTGAATGCTGAACTCCCTACTGAGAAAATGCCTGTGAAACTACCTGGAATGGACAGAGGAGGGTGGAGCTGACTGGGTGGACCTTCATAAATCATACTTTGCTCTCAGAATTACATCAATATCTTGTGCCCCTGGGACCCATCTTAGAACCCCCAGTTTAAGATCAACATAATTCATGTAAAAAAATACTTTCAAATAAATAAGCATTATAACTTGTTATCCAGGTACTATTTACAAAATCAAGAGCAAATGAAACAGTTAAAAGAAAAACCAGGTAGACACCCGACAAAGAATCAAATTCAACTGTACTCATGCTGTGCTGAAAAAATTAACTTATTAGTGTCCATCTTTGGCAGGAACCAGCAACTGGCTTAAATTATTCAGTTTGTGCAGCTTCACAACTTAAAAAAAAAAAATCGAAAGAGGTTGGCATCAGAGTAGAATAAAAGATGAGTCCCAGGTTGCTGTCTATCAGGCAGGAGAAGACAGAAGAGAGAAGGCAGAGTACAGGGATCTTCATCCAAACACACACCAGGTGGCCCAGAGAGCACCCTGGGCCAGTGGGCACTGGGGATCCTTATTACACTATCGTGTCCAAACTCATTCTGAGAGGAGCGTCTCCTCTGGGCCTGAAAGCTAGCAACAGTGACAATAAACCAAGATGATAGGAGACCACCGTGACTTCTCAACGAGTCCTTTAATGTTTGACATTACTCTGTGTGGTACAATCATTCCTCCTGCCTTTAAACTTGGAGCTCCGAGAGAAAAGAGCCTTTTTGTTGCAGTGCTCACCTCTAACGAGAACTTCTGTCTTCCGGAGGATTTCTTCCCCTGTGTATATATTCCTGGCTCTGCAGGCATAGGTGCCTGAATCTTCCAGGGACACATTCTTGATGACAAGGTTCAGAGTGATGGAATACTCTTGGGTGGTGGCCATCTTTTGCTTGCTGATGCTATGGTGCATGGTTCTGTTATTAACTGTCCGGAGCAGAATCCAGGTAATGTCTCTGTACAGGAACTTGTTGACCGTGCAGGAGATTTTCAAGTCCTCTCCTTCTGTGGGCATCTTTTCCAAGGAGACGTGAAAGCCATTCAGGACATCTAGAAAATAAGAACAAAGAACTTCAGACCAAGTGTCTCTCAGTGAGCTACTCAGACATGGCAAGAACCATTCATTCCCCCCACAGATCCTCTAAACATCAGCCCGGACAAGGCTTCTGTATTTTTATGTTAGCGGAAGTGATCAAACAAAGCAGGGAGAGCCTGTGGAGTTGAGCCCATCCCAAGTGACACAGGAAATGCAAAATCAGGGCAGTTTGGGGGGCAGGTAACCTTTTCTGATCTGTCTCCAGTTGCTCGGCATGGTGAAATTATTTTCCTAACTTGGAACCAGAACCTCATGCCCCATCTCGTTATCACGTACAGTCCTGGTAAGCTGATATTTGAGGAGAGTAAAATAATAAGACAGCCTAAGAGCAACGTGTACTAAAACTCCAAGGTCTGTGTACAGGCACGCTAGCTCCAAACAGCTCCTTTCAACTGAGCCCGGCCGGAAAGACTGGTCAGGGCCAGTCCGTGCCAGCCCTTTAGGGACTGCCCTTACTTCACAGTGGCCTCCTCCCTGCTGCTTCTGAACAGAGTCCATGGCCTCTCTACTAGTCCAGGGGGCAGAGGACAGTCAGGTTCCTCACCCACTCCGGTCCTCTAGTGGGAATGCTTGTACCCGTACACAAAAGGCAACAAGTTTTCTTTTGAATATGTAGGCAAATCCGGACCAGTTTTCAGACCTCAGAGACGTCCAATAGTTTTAAAGTCAAATTTAGGGCTGGGAGCATATCTCAGTGGCAGAGAATTTGCTTAGTTATTGTACCCAGTCCCACAGGTGGGGAGGTCGTATTCACTCTAAAGAAAAAAAATCATTCTAAGGAGTGGGGTACGGAGGCACACAGCTGCCATCCAGCACTGGGGAGGTAGTAGAAGCAGGCAGGCCAAGAGTTCAAGGCCATCCTTAGTTATGTAGGAAGTTTGAAGAGGACCCGGACTACTTGCGACAATAAGAAATGGTTTTGAAGGCAATGACGTCAACAAAAGTCACTCCGTTGAGGGTCAGTTACCATCCTTTCTCTACACCTCCTAAACCCCTTTCCATTCTATGCCAGTCTGTGCACCCCACCTCTCAGGAGTCCTTTCAAAACCATCTCTTGGGTTTAGGGGTACAGGCTCCTCCATGCCATTCTAGAATGCTCATGGCTACTGGCCCTGAACTGACTTATTCTCAATACCTTCCCATTGCTTGCTACTGATGATGTATCTATATTTGAGCAAAGAATTTGGGCCAACATTTTACAAAGAGCTTTGAAGATGAAAAGAGCTGTTGTCTGTTGTTATTATTATCCTCCGTACACAAAGGTATAAAGGGACCTTTAAACCTTAAGGGGACAATAGTCCAAAATTAGACATCGTATCAGCTCTTTCCTAAATCCCACGTTGCTTGTTTTTCTGATTTTTCTGGCTTTGGCTGTATTATAAAATGTCTTGTCTGAAGAAATGCCAAGTATTCATTTGCAACCTGGAAGCAGGGGGTGACAGCAGCCTATGAGGCGGTGGTGGCTGAGGAGCAAGGCAGAGGGGAGACGCTCTTGCTAAAAAATGAAAATCAGAGGGTAGGACAGAGGACCCGGGAGCAATGGGGAGCTGTTTGTCACCTCCTGGTAAGGGGTCTGCAATAGCCACGCCAGCGGCTGCTTCAGCATCTGCTTTACATCCTTCCAAGGGAGAAAGACACCTTCACCTTCGCTGTCATCGTCCACACAGACACAAGGACAGAGGGCCGCATGCAGGCCTTCCCCTAAGACCAGAGCCTTTCTGTGCTCCTCCGGACTCATCCCGGTGGGTTGGCACCCAGGGATCCCGGTCACACCACTGAGGTCATGTACAGAGTTTCTATTTACTTTAGTGATTTGAAACTTCCTGGGGAAATAGCTCACAGATTTCCTGATGGAAGATCTTGTTTATCTTTGCCAAGTGCCACCAGGAATCTCAAAATAAAATGCATTTAGTGACATTGGGAAACGAGGGAGATAAGACATTGCAGCCATTCCGGTTTCACCCTCATAGTCACGCTGGGTGCCAGAAAAAAGGTAAAATAAAATTTAAAAAAGCACGCAAAATTTACCCAGGGAAGAGAATACAAACAAACTAGGAAAACCCTCAGATCTATCTTGCAATCCTGTTTGCGGGGGGTGGGGGTGGGGGGGGGGGTGGGGGGATGGGGGTAGATGCATCTGAAGCCATCAGACAACCTTTAGGATTTTCCGTTTCTCAGTGCAACCCCCTTTCAGTATTTGCTTTTGATCCCTAGAAGATTGTAGACAAATATCGTTGTTTAGTAAGCCCAGAGGGATTTTCTCCTTAATTATTTTTTTCAAGCCTGAATATAGAAACGGACCTAGGAAAGCGTTCTCCAGCTCTGCCAATGAGAAGAGCAGCTGAGCGCTCCCTAGGCATTGTCACCAAATAACACTCCTCATCTGGATGGGGTCCAGGAGAGAGACACAGGTAATCCTGTAGGCAGAGCATGCCCATGTGCGAATGGGCACTAGGTGGGCAGGCGTGGTCACCTGACTGGGTGGCCCTACATAGACACTGGAAAGGGCGCTTGTCATCTCGTTTGAAACACTGAACACTTTACTTCCATTGAAAACTGGCAGTAATAGTCCCTGAAAGCACACGAATAGTCACCAGAAAGCTCTGCTTAGTTCCTAGGTACAAGTATCAGATTTAGGAGGGGACATGGCCAGGGAGGCCAAGGGCCATAGCTAGCTGCTTCCCCATGGAGGAAGAAATCACTGTGTTTTAAGAAGAGGGACAAAATTAAAATGAGAATCACCAAATCGATCTTTGCAGCATTTAAAGTTTAGGCAGCCACTTTAGGAGTAGGGGATCCTAGGGTTTGAACTCAGGGCCACCTACATGATATGAGGGAGAGGGGGCTCTACCACAGAGATCATGGTGTAAGTTACTGCTGTAAGTTCAAGGCTGGTCAGGTTTACATATGAGCTCCTGGACAGCCAAGGATACATAGTGAGACCCTGTCTTAAAATAAAATAATTAGCTAAAAGCCAACAGTGAATATAAGCAGGTCAATCTCTCATCAACCCACATGTAGGCTTCCCAGGGCTGGTAGACAAGAGTTATGGGGAGAAAAGCTTGTCCGAGACAACCATGCCTAGGTTATGAGCTGTTTTGGGCTTAAGTTGAAGTTTTTGTGTTTTCAGAAGTGCTGTGAGCTTCTAGGAGGCATGTCTTTCCCTTCCCTCAGCATGGCCTCTCCCAGAACAAGCCTCCAAAGGAGATGTGTCCCCTCCTGGGCCTTTATCTGGTCTGTTCTGGTTGGACCCTACCCTCTAATGTGACACCTCTGTGGGCCAAAGGAGTGTGCCCACCCTGAGCCTCTGTCACTTTACTCTAGAAAAGACTCAAGGCCTTGGTGTGTGTGTGTGTGTGTGTGTGTGCCAACATTCCCAGAAAAAGACAGATGGTTCCCAAGTGTGCCTCTAGACTGGTTCAGTCATTCCTCGGCCAGAGGGCGGGCTTCCTCAGGCTGCTCATTCATCAATGTGCTGACCACTAGGCCAAGAAGTGGCCTGAAGTAGACTCAGTGAGAGGTTTGGGGACAAAGGCCAGGGAGCAGATGTGGGCATGGAAGTGTGCATGGCCCCCCACCCACGGGGATGGAGTGCGAGGCAAACCAGGTTTGGCTACAGCCTGCTCGGGAACCTGAACAGCCCCAGGACTCCAAGTCTAGCTTGGCCTAGCCTTGAGGTCCAAATGAAGGCACTGCTATCTACAAGAAGTCGGGACACATGGCAAGGCTTACGGAGTAATTTTAGATGAGTCGGCAACTAGAGAAGCGTCGTTGGTCCCCAGTGGCGGTCTCTCTTGGCTTTGCACACACAGGGGTGAGTCCAGCCTCTTCCTTCTCTGTTCACACTTTCCCCCAGCCCCCTGTGCCTCATGCTGTTTCTTTATCAGAGGATCAAGTTTGTTGATAACATATTAAAAATGGAATATAGTATTTTAGACATACTGGCTTAAACAAAGCTAATCTTTTTTTTTTTTTTTAATTGGGGGTTGTTTTGGGACAGGGTTTCTCAGTTTAGAATTGGCTCTCTCTGTATGTAGACCAGGCTAGCCTCCAACTCTGAGATCTGCCTGCCTCTGCCTTCTAAATGCTGAGATTTAAGGCGAGTGCCACCATCATCCAGCCTCTAAAACATTATTCTATAAAATAAATGAACACTAGAAAAACTTTTAAAAAGATTTCTTTTTTTTTTATATGTGACTATGTCTGTGGCTATGCACATGTGTGTGTAGTTGCCATGGGGGCCCAAAAGAGGGCACGGAATCACCTGGAACTGGAATTTCAGGCAATTGTGAGCCACCTGATGGGATCCTGGGAACCAAACCCTAGTTCCCAGCAGCAGCAGCGGCAGCAACGGCAGAAGCAGCAGCAGCAGCAGCAGCAGCAGCAGCAGCAGCAGCAGCAGCAGCAGCAGCAGCAGCAGCAGTAACAAGCACTCTGAACCACTAAGCCATCTCTGTAGTCCCCAGAAAAGTTTAAGTTACATATGCGGCTTCTATCAGTGATGGTACCAAAGAGTAATTCAAACATCACATTACTGCTGCAGGGACATACTGATACTAGGACATGACACATGCCCTCATCTCTTCCTGGGGGACCTGGGCCGGTGCTGCTACACCAGTGTTGGAGTGCGCTGCTCCGCAGTGGGTACCATCAACCGTTGCTAGCTAGTTCAAAATCGAAGGCACTGTCCCGTCTTTCATCTTCCAAACCACACAAGCTTTGACTACAGATTCAGATTGTAAAAACCTGTTTCCAACTAAACATAAGAATAATGCAAACCTTTGTGTTTAGTCCGAAGCACCTGGATTTACTTGAGGACTAGTTGGAGGGAAATCTTGGTAAACATCCTTCCCCAGCAAAGGACTTTCCTGCTGGGAGTGGACACAGAGATTCCTCTAAGGTGAGAAGGTGGGAACCTAGCCTTGATCTAGGGGGCTTTGCTGTGGCATTCTCCTCTCTCCAGAAAATGCAGGGGCACTCTTCACGTCTGAGAATGATTTTCAGGTTGTCTCCAGATTCTTTAGAGCTTGGCTCACTGGCCATAGGCTCCTGTCATCTAACAGTGCAAACTGCCTCATGAAATTAGTCCCGTCTTGTTCTTTCTAGAGACTTCCAGGCAATGTCAGCAGCCTGCTCCATGCGGTGTGAAGTTTCCAGAGGGTTGGCACACTGCCCGGGTTTCCTCAGAACCTGGGGGAGCGCGGAGCCAGGCGGTTGCTTTTAGACACTAAGTTCCTTATTTCCTTCCTGAACCCGGGGAGGGACTTAGGGAGTGCCACTTGTGGGCCTTGCCGGTTGTAAGATTTGCAGAGTCCAATGGGTTTAAAATTAAAAATCCCTAATTGCTCAAACATAGCCCATTAGTTATGATGAACAAATTTCAGTTTCAGATTTTGACAGGAGAGTCTTAGTCCCCCAGTGGTCTGAACTACTTCAACTAAGTAAAAAAACCCACAAACCCCAAAACAACCCCCACAAACAAACAAACAAAAACAAAAACAAAAAACCCTAAACCAAATCAAGCCAAGAGCAATAACAACAAAAAACCCTCGACCATCATAGGGGTTGGGAGTGAACAAGAGGCCAGACCTGGGGTAGGTCCTGAAGGGGGTCCAAAAGCAAGCATAAAGGATCCCAATTGAGAATCAAGGGTGGGAAAGAGAACTCAGGGAAGGGGCTCTTGAGAGAAGCCAATGATGTGGTGGAATTCTATTCCTTGGAGCAAGAATGGTGGTGCTCACAGTTGGACATGTCTACGGAATGTTTAAAAAAAATCACTAGGGGTGTTCAAAACAAAGACAGCTGACTGAGGTCACCAGGTCTCTCTGTAGGCAGAGTCAGTATAGCTTACCTGTGACGTAAAATTTTATGTTTCTTTCCACAGTCCCTATTTTATTGATGGCCTTGCAGCTGTAGATTCCAGAAGTTCTCGAGTCCGCCACCACCAAGGTGCTAACCGTCTGTGAAAGAGAGACCAAGTTCAGCTAGAGGACACGGACCTTTTGAGGCAGCCCTAAGCCACTCCAGGGCTCGGGTGATTCACCTATTCCATTCACGTAGCCATTGAAGAGGGCATTGCAGGCCGGGGTGGTAGCTGCCCCGCAAGCCCTCTGCTTGTGGAGCCCCAGCACGAACAGAAAAATAACAGGAAGGCAGGTCCTCAGGAGACCGGAGCCCATGACATCCGACTCGTAGGCAGGGTTTTAGGCTTATCTCAGTCTGTTGGCATAACAATCGCAGACCTGAAGCTGAGCTGTGGGATTGCACGTCCCACCCCACGGGGTGGTCAGGCCACATCTGTGAGAGGAACAGGTGAGGCCCGGGGCCTTTCCTTGTTTGAGTGACCAGAGAATACAGGTGCCAGCTGCACAGGAGGCATTTGTGTGGGCACGTGAAGTGGGTATGTAAGGACAAAAGGACAGACAGGGGGCTCAGTCAGTCAAAGGATATGTCCTTTAGCTCCCCCCCACACACACACTGTGGTCTTGAAGGAGACGGGAAGCTAAAAAGCTAAGAGTCCTGTGTATGTGTGTGTTTAAAGATTATGCATTCTCAGTCTCCAGAAATGAAGATAGAAGCTGGCATTTTCACACTGTGATTTAGCAGGACTGTCCCCAGACAGTGGTCAAGTTGATACGAAATTGGAAGTACTTTTCAAATGAAATAATAAAGTCTACTGTAACAATGGGGCAAAAATTTAGGCAGCTTAAAGGGAGCCTAGTTCCAGGGGTTCTGTGAACACCAGGCACATCTGTGGGGCATATACATACATGCAAGCAGAACACTTCTTACACCTAAAATACAATAGGTTAATCCGAAAAGAAGACTAAAAGCATGCTCAGTGTTTTCAGTCAGCGAATGCCTTTCTCCTTTCTTCTCCCAAACGGCCCCCTGATCATTGGAAGTATCCACTTAATCATATCCACTCAGAGATTGTCTAGGTGTTATCGAAATTCTAGACAATGAAGAAGGCTGTAATGGGTGGTATTTTTCATCCAGTTTTTTGGACATTCATGACGTGGCTGTGAAGGCGCTGCCAGGATGTCCACGGGAAGACACAGGGGAGGACGGCAATCCCCACGGCCAATGACTTCTAAAAGTGTTTGGAATCATTCCCTGTGCAAGGTTCCGATAAATGCTTTCTCTTTAGCAAGGCAGGAGGCCAGTGCAGAACAGTCTGAAAGAAGTTCAGTTGCCTCTTTTCCTTATTTTGGTTGTTAATTTTAATGAAGAGTGGGGACTAATGGGTTCTGAGAGCCACCTTCTTGTAATTATTACGCACACTAACAAGAGTCATGGAAGCTGTGACAAGACAAGCTTGTCGGGGGCAGGGCACTGTGAGGGGGACCCTTAGCTGGCAGCTGGAAGGACAGAGAGACAGCCAAGCACATTGTGACCCCCAGTGTTGACTTGGGCTCTGGCAGGCTCAGGCTCTTTTCAGGGTGCTCAGAAGTCAGTGGCTGCCCCGAGGCTTCCTCTGCTTGCAGCCAGCACAAGCCCAACTTCCTTAGGAAGTCAGTTCTTACTGCTCATCTTAAAGGGCCCACATAGACTTATTTAGATTCTTGGATTTATTGTTGTCCGGTAAGGAAGCAGAAACCCATTTCTGCTGGCTTGAGAATACTTGGCGTTTCACACAGTCCCTCCCTGCCTCGGTGAGTCGCATTTGTACTGTTGTTAAAATGACTTCGATTCTGCTGCAGACAGCGCAGCTGAGGGGCTGGGTTTCGGGACAAGGTGAAGTCAGCCTTCATGGGTGCCTTTGCCATATTTAAGGGCTGCACACAGCGTAGCTGGAGAGATGGCTCAGTGGTAAGAGTGCTCATTCTTGCAGAGGACCTGGGTGTGATTCCCAGCACCCGCTTGGTGGCTCACAATGGTCTGTAACTTCAGGTCCAGGGGATCTGATGCCCTCTTCTGACCTCCATTGGTACCAGGCGTGAAAATAGCACACAGATATACGTACACGCAAAACACTCACACACATAAACTACAACAAACAAACAGATAAATAGGCCTGCCTAGATTGTCTGGAAAAGTGGCAACTATTTTAGAAGGCTGTCAGGCTTTCTGAGATAGATGCCCAGGGGTGATATGAATCCATATCATACAATGGATCATGGAGAAATAAATGTGATTCAAATATTACTTTTCTTTGCCTCAATGATGCCTTCTAAACCAAGATACCTTTTACACAGGCAAACCTCCTCCAGAATGGAAGCTCACCACGGTTTCTGTTAAAATAGAAATTACATTAGTGGGGGCTAGAGAGATGGCTCAGTGGTTAAGAACACTGGTTGCTCTTCCAGAGGTCCTGAGTTCAATTCCCAGCAACCACATGGTGGCTCACAGCCATCTATAATGAGATCTAGTGCCCTCTTCTGGCCTGCAGGCACACACGAAAGGAATGTTGTGTACATAATAAATAAATAAATTTGAAAAAAAAAAGAAATGACATTAGTGGGAGTGTTTATTATTTCTTTGTGGTGGGATTGTCAGGTTGTCATTGATATGCACTGGACAGCATTGTCTCATTGAATCTCAGCCCTATGAGAAGGGGCACGAGTCTGTTAAACAAGGCAATCGGTACTTCTGGAGGTTAAATGAAGACCCCAAAGACAACAGAGACCACAGACAGGTCTGGGAAGAGCAACTGGCCTGGTGTGTGGAATTCCAGAACACACTCACAATCTCTGAACATTCACCCATCCAAACTTGTCACACTGAGTAACAAAACCTGTCGATAAGGGTCTGCCTACCATTTGGAAGGAATTTCCCATGAAAGCAGCCCATTTAATCCGCTCCAGTCGGTGACACCAGCTAAATGCTGCTTTCCCTCTGGGATAGAATTTCATACAAAGTGAAACTTTTTTCTCTAACTGATATGATTTGAAAGGACTGGTGAGTGAATTGGAGAGGAAAAAAAAAAACTTTTTACCCTAAGGTGAAATGTAAAACTTATGATCAACTTTACTAAAAGTTACTTCGCTTCTAGAATATTCTTTTTCTAGTGAATATGTGTTAAAGTTATAAAATGAAATATTTTTTCATAGACCATCAAAGATATAGGTCGGGGGTAGTGGTGTGTGCCTTTGGTCCCAGTGACAGGAGGCAGAGGCAAGTGGATCTCTGTGGGTTGGAGGCCAGCCTAGTGTACGTATTGAGGCAGGCCAGCCAGGGCTACATGGTGAGACACTGTCTCAAAAACAGCATAAACTCCATGAAAGATACTTGACGATCATAAACCAGGTTAGGTGTAGTAGCTTAAGTGTGACTGTACTCAGTATCCTTTGGGTGGACTACAAGACAGCTTCTCAAGGGACAGGAAGTAAGGATTCACGAGCCCCTTGTGTTAAAGGGACCAACCTGATGGATGTTCACAACCACAGGGGAAAATGAAAAAAGCAGAATGGAACACCAAATTATCCCCTTTATACTTTACAAGAGAAAGTCTCGGAGATTTGAGATGCAACAGATGTTTAGAGTTGTAACCGTTCATTTTCTAGAGCACACTCACAGGACATCTCGACATATTAATTCTATAATTAGTTCTCATTCTCCTCAACTGGAAGAGAACTGAGGACCGGCAATGAAGACAAAGCAGAAGGCTAAACTCTAATTCAGGATATTCACATCTGACTCAGTCAGAGAAGTTGTAACAACTCATTCACACCGATTTAGTATCCAGCGACCTTAGACAGTGGGTGAACACAGGAAATTATACTCAAAGATAAAAAATATTCAAAGATAAAAACCCTTCTGTTGATGAACTAGTTTGGGGTTGACAATTGCTCAATGAGGTTTCCGGTCCCACATGGCTCTGCATTCTAAAAGGAATGCTTGCTACAGGTTCTTTTCTGTGACCCGGGATACTCATCAAGCCTGTCACTAGAAACCAGACATGGTGCTGCACAGCTTTAATCCCAGCACTTGGGAAGCAGAGGCAGGTGGATGTCTGAGTTTTAGGTGAGCCTGGTCTATAAAACAAGTTCAGGGACAGCCAGGAAGACACAGAGAAATCCTGTCTCAAAAGCAAAAAAGCCCCCAAAAAACTCAAAACAAAAAACCAACCAACCAAAAACCTGTCATTAGCAACTGTAAGCCTAGATTTCTTCGTATTTCTTCTTTCCTGTTTGTGAAGTCTTAGTAATGTTACTAAGTAACTTAGTAATGTTGCTTGGGACTCCGGGAAAAGACTGAATGGAGGTAACAAGTCCATCAGCTCGATTTCTAGAACAAGGGTTTATAATGAGCCTTTCTCTTTCCCGCCAGCTCCCAAATAATTACATGGAGACTCCTTTGATTATGAAAACTTGCCCTATAGCTTAGGCTTGTTTTTAACTAGATCTTATAACTTAAATTAACCCATTAATATTAATATACACTCTATGTGGCTTGTGGCTGTTACCTCTCCTCCTGCATATCCTGCTTGATTTGTGTCTCCTCCCATCTCTCCCCTTTTTCTTCCCAGAGTCCTCTCTGTCCCTAGAAGTCCCACCTAACCTCTTCCTGCCTAGCTATTCGCCATTCAGCTCTTTATTAAACCAACCAGAAGGTGCCTCGGTAAGACACATCTTCATAGTGTAATCAAATATTCCACAACAAGAATTTTTTTAAAATCTATTTATGAAGTGGTGATTTTAATCTCAGGATGTTTCTAACACACCCTAAGCATTTTAGGGAGAGATGGAAGACGGTGTCTAAAGGCTGTGAAAGAGCTGAAATGAACCCAGAGTGGCACAGTAGAGCCACATGATGGGAAAATAGCCAGGGACTGTGTGGGACCTGGACCACAAGCCACAGCTCTGTGGTTAGTATGATTGCATGCCATGGGGCCTCAGGATATCTACACACTTCCTCCTGTACCCTCACACAAGTCCATAGCAATGCAGTCGGGCTGTCCCCATTCTGCAGCCTTACAAAATCAACACAGGATTCTACACACT
Source organism: Chionomys nivalis (assembly GCF_950005125.1). Taxonomy (NCBI): domain Eukaryota; kingdom Metazoa; phylum Chordata; class Mammalia; order Rodentia; family Cricetidae; genus Chionomys; species Chionomys nivalis. The sequence continues at coordinate 85,168,808 of NC_080088.1, read as the reverse complement.
TCTGATGTTACACTCACAAACCTCCAGACCTGGCAATTCATTTCAACAACAGGAAAATTCAATGCTTGCTCTTAGCCACTTTCAAATGTGGGCCAAAGCTCACCAACAAGGAAATGGAATTTTGGTATTTTATTTCCCTCTATGCCCTTCACTGACCTAAACAACAAAAACCAAAAACTCCCCCAGACCCCCTTCCCCCTCCAGGGTTCCCAGTGTAAAAGCTTCCCAACCCACACCAGTTCACAGAGGAGCGTTGCTGGACAAAGCTGTGGTGTGACTGTGAATGAGGAATCACTGTGGGGCTTTAGTGTACTTCAAGCTGTACCAGAGAGTCAAAAAGTTCTAAACTGTAAAGAGTTCAAGGCCAGGTTGGTCTACAAAGTGAGGTCCAGGACAGCCGGAGCTGTTACACAGAGAAACCCTACCTCAAAAAACCAAAAAGGATATTCCATGCAATTTAGAAACAGCAAAACTATGCTTGTAACTGTCAAATAAAAGATACCTTTTTCTCCCCAACCCACACATATTAATAATTTAATGCTAAAACTAGGCAGTAACTTCTCCTCAACCCAGAGCATGAGATTGGCTATTCCCAGCACACTGGCGTCCGCCAGCGCCTTAAGGATCTGCGCTCTGTGTTTATTTCCACTTCCTTTACGAAGAACTTTAAAAGTTCTATAATGCAAACACTTGATCTCGAATAGATAGTCTTCATTCTATGTGACGGCAGTCTGTGTGGCAGCCATTGTGTCAAAGTCCTGTGGGTAGAGGGTCTCTTCCCCAGGGCACTTCATCGGCACCACAGGAAGCTAGGGAGGGTAAATGCCACTAACTCCATTGCTTTGGGGGAGCTGAGCGATCGATGTGGACATGCTTGCTATACAGATGGAAAGAGGAGGCGTTTGACCCTGCGCCTCCTGAACATGGGCCAGGTGGTACAAATGCCGCTGTGCACAGAAATCTTTAGCTTAACCACACAACTACAGGACAATACACTTATTTCCAGCCCGACTGGAAAATTGGGGTAGACTTTTTTTTTTTTTTTAAATCTCAGCCAAGATTCCTGTTAGCTCTCGCGAGGTTCTTTATTAACAGGCATTATATATGGAGTCCATTATATATATGAGTCCACACCTGTCAGGAATCTCAACCAGTTTTATCCGGTTCAATTTTACTGCTCGCTGTCTTTCTTTTTGTGGTGAGAAAACCAACTAAGAAGCCCCCTGAAACCATGCTCATAAATTCCCTCTGCAGATCCGCCTGTGTGGCCAGCACCAGTGATGTGACCTGGAAAATCGAGGAGGCCTCTGTGGCAGTGCTAATTTGCTCTCTAGGATGAGTGAACAATTTCTCCCCAAATCTAACATTCGAGTTTACAGAATTCCCTCTCATCCAACTCATGCGTGGCAGTCTCTCACAGAGGGCTGGACACCACGGAACTTCCTAGCTTCTGTCTATGTTAGGGGAAAACCATGCCAACGATTGCTAGCCTCTACAGACCGTGCCCAAATCCTCAGCCAGTGCCTGCCAACGCTGCCACATGAATGTTTTGTTTTGCCTTAGTTGGCCATGAGAGAGGAGAGTTCTGAATCAGGAAACTTTAGTTTGACTTTCTTTACCCTTTTATGCTGTGTGGCATTGGGCTACCTATGTTCAAAATAGGGGAAACCACTCTGACTTGCCAAAAATGGATGCTGGATGCAGCATCTTCAGAAAGGGTTAGATACTGAAAAACACAGGGCTAGCAGCGTTGGTGCGTGCTGTTAATCCCAACACTCAGGAGCCAGAGACAGGTAGATCTCTGTGAGTTTGTTTCAGGCGAGCTAGGACTAGAGTAAGACCCTTCCTTAAAAAAAAGAAAGGAAAGAAGGAAGGAAGCAAGCAAGAAAGGGAAGAAAAGAAAGAGAAAAGAAGAATGGGAGCTGGGGGAGCTGGAGCCATGGTTCAGTGGTTCAGAGCCCCTGTTCTTGCAGAGGACTCAAGCTCAGCTCCTAGCACCTACACAGCGGCTCACAACCATCAGAAACTCAAGTTTCTGGGAATCCAGCGCCCTCCTCTGGCCTCCACAGGCATTGCATGCATGTGGTACACACAGACACACAGATACACAGACACACACACCTTGACAAAACCCAAATCCACATAGATAAAAAAACAATAAGTCTTTAAAAAATGAAAAGAAGAATGCAGACTTACTGTTTTTGAATCCTACATAGGAAATGATGTCTCTGCTTTTCCTCCTCTAATTCAAGGATGCAGCAGAGTAAACGGATATTTTGAGTATAACCCTCCTTGAAGAGACAGTGGGATTTGTAGAGACAGTCTCTACTACAGACCAAGACAAGCAGGTATAAATAGATGCTGGCCAGGCGTCCTGCGATTTGTTTTGTAAAGCATTGCTAGCCCCAGGCCCGACAACAGCTGGTTTCTAAGCCCCTCCTTCCCTACCTAGGGGAAAGCCCCTTGACCTGCAGTCCGCTGGGCCTTTCTGACTCACAGGGCACCCGCTCTTTCCCAGGCTCAGCAAGGGAAAGCAGAAAGTGACAGGCGCAAGAGTGGAAGAGGAGAAGTCTACAGTGGCCCCGGTTAGTCTGGGGACATTGATAGACGGTGCGCGTCTGCACACCCAGCCTGGGCTCCACCTGACAGGAGCAGAAGGACAGACATAATATTTTGGGAGACAGAAATGTTGAATTTCGGGTTGAAGCCTTGTACCAGTTTTTCTTTACTAGGATTCCATGGTGTGTACAGCAGCAGGACCCAGGCACAGCTGTGGGCCAGGACCACCTGGTAGTGTGTGGCACTAATTCCAGCACTTGGGTAAAGTGCAGGTCCCACCCCAAAGAAGTAACTGGAAGGGCAACTGGCAAAGGCTTGAATGTGTAGTTGGGTATGAGGAGCCACTAATGTGAGCCAGCCTGGTGTTCATTACGAATGAGTTCTCCAGGCTGGAGGGGATAGCTCAGTGGTTAAGGACCTGTATTGTTCATGCTCAAGACCCAAGTTCAACTACCATTCCCAGCACCCACATGGGAGAATGAGAGAGACACTCACAAGCCTGGCACCCTCATCTGGTACCATCTAAGGGTGTTGCACACACATGGCACATATATACAACATAGGTATACATGCATGGGGGAAAGGAGGAGGAAGGAGAGTCAGGAGTCTGAAGAGTTCAGTCAGGGAAATATAGCAACTTGAATAATTTTAATGTATGGTCTCATGAAGGCACACCTAAGAGATTCTTTTTCTCTCTGAATTTTGAACTTTTGAACTACTTCCAGGTCTAATAAACCTAGAACCAAGAACCGAGAACATGTTCTGAGACAAACCCAACACTCGTTTCAAACAAACGGTACCTTGTTGGTTCCTTCTATGACCATCATACGCTGAGTGATGCTCTCAATTCTGTTTCCCACGTTGCTGTCAGGACCCAGGATCAAGGACTCTTCACTCTCAGAACAGAAGTCATACCTGTGAAAAAAAGGAAGTCATCACCATTCTGCCATCAGCACAGAGTGGTGAGCAAAGATGAGCGAGTTAGAGTTGGTGGGAAAGTCTGCAGGGAGAAAGCTACAAACTTTGTGAGACCCTTCCTTGTCCTCTGTTAGGGACTGAAAACAGCAACGGTGTCTGCCTAGTAGGGAGATGCTCCAACAGCTTGCTATCATACATCTGTCCTGATCTAGATAGAAAAGAAAATAGATCAGTTAGGACATTTAGTGCTTGGATTTTAATTAGTTCCTAGTGGGGTGCAAGTAGCATGCAAACAAATATGGGGGAATATGGGGGTGGCACCACTGTGGTGGGGGCGGAGGTGGGGCTGTGGGGGGGGTGGTGGAGGTGGGGCTGTGGTGGTGGTGGGGGGTGGCGCTGTGGTGGTGGGGTGGGGTGGCACTGTGGTGGTGGGGTGGTGCTGTGGGGGTGGTGGGGTGGGGCTGTAGTGGTGTTAGGTGGGGGTGGTGGCAGTGATAGTGGGGGTGGTAGGGGCATTATATTAATAAATGGAAACCCTGAGAAAATGGTGGCATTTCACATCTACGCAGGGTGGCTTTAAGTTATAATATTTAGCTAAGTCATCTTTTTTTCCTCCCAGAGCTAAGTAAGTGTCCATGGAAACAAACATCTTGGAGTCATTTATAATTTAATTAATCTCTCTCCAAGTTTGGTCTTATCACAGCAAGGTCTTAACTTCTTGGGCTTCAAGTGTTTAATTATCGAGGGAAAGTGGTAACAGCATTGATTCTTAAACCTATGGACTCTTGCTCTTTTAATTTTTAAAATAAGATTTGTTACTTATTTTTAGTTTATGTGGTTGGGTGTTTTGTCTGCTTGTGTCTGTGCAACATGTGTACACACACACACACACACACACACACATCTGTGGCAGCCAGGAGAGGGCATCAGATCCTGGAACTGGAGTTGGGGATGGTTATGGGTGCTGGGACTTGAACCCAGGTCCTCTGCAAGATCAGCCAGTGCTCTTAACTGCTAAGTCATTTCTCCAGAACCCACTCTGTCCTTTTTCAAGCATTTCATTGTCTTGTACTCTAGAACTTTTGGTGAGCAGAAAGCTTGCTGGACACAATTTGAGCATGACTCAGACAGAGGAAGCTGGAGATTCTCAAATGAGGAGGAGTCTTAAAACCATTTCCAGAAGGAGTCAGGGGCAGGTCCTAAGTATCCCTGAGCGGTGATGCTCGCATGAACTAAACGTGGGAGAGTAGAGTAAGGGAGAGGAGAGAGGGCTGGAGAGGGCAGGAGATCCTCCAGGGGCCTTGAGCTGGGACCTGCCTCCAGGATGATGTCTACTGGCTTAGTTCTCCCTATGACCCAGAGTAGTCTCCTGGTCTGTACTCACCTACTCCTGACCTACAGACGTGGTTATGCTGTTTAATCACCCAGGTGTGTGTGTGTGTGTGGTGTGTGTGGTGTGTGTGTGTGTGGTGTGTGTGGTGTGTGTGTGTTCCTAAGATTGGAACCCCAGCCTCAGGATACATGACTGTTCTTTCACTGAGCTATGCCCCTGCCCCCTACAGCCCAGTTTTCATAGTTAGACATCATGCTTCCGTGGGGATCGCTAAAGGGTATACACATCTTCTATGACAACCACAATGCCACCTTTATAACTAGTTTCAAGAATTGAATGTCTGTACCTGGTCCAAACGTCAGACCTCTCCCAATGTCTAAATTCAATTCCCACCGCCACCAAAACCACCTTATAGGTAAATGAAAAGGTTTAAAAAGAACCAGGATTGATCCTTCCTTAGGGTGCTTAGGAGTTTTCTGCTATTTTTGGTAATTGTCAGGTAACAGAAGTAAACTTTTTTGCTCTTATTGATTAGTATAACGGAACAGAACCAACTTCTATTAGAAGCCTTGGAACAACAGAGTCCCGAGATGATGATATAAATGATGCTTTCTCCTTGTTTTCATGATCAACATTCTCAATTTTAGGCTGGGCACTGGTATCATGAACTGCTACTGCCAGCCGACCCTTGCCACAGCCTCAGTTTGTTCAGGAGCATGCGCAATCTGTGTACCCATGCCTATGCACTGGGTGAGACCTGCGCATGCGCACTCACTCAAGTTCACCCCTGCCCGGAAGAGAAGGCTTCGGGTACTTTCTTTTGCCCCTGAAAGCATTGGAAAGGATGAGGGAGGCTTCCTCAAAGATCTTAAAACATGTTACACTTCATCTTCAGGAAATGCAAAGAAGTATGTTTGAGTAAAGCAAACCTAGTCATTTCCCAAGGGAAATACAGTCGGCTCCGCTCACTTGGGGCCACTGGCCTCCGAGCCCCTTCCCGCACTGCCATCCTCGCCTCGAAGGGCATTTACCAAGGCTCAATCAAACCTTACTGTGGAAACTGTAGGCTCCATTCGCTTGGCAGGTCCTCCGAATGAAAAGGACAGGTTCTGTGGCTCTCTTCTAATTTAGGGGCTATTATTTTCCCCCTCTTTGTCATTGAACCATAAAAATAGAATGTCATTGAGGACCTGCCTCTCTAACACCACTTGAAAAGAGACTGGGGGTGGGGGAGGGGCCCTTGCCTAAGTCTTAAGAATACATCAAGCTCCTGAGGAAGTAGAGTGTGCCACGTTTGAAGACACAAAGATAACCACGGTGCTGGGAACAGTCTTGAGGGAGGCGGAAGCCGAACAACAAGAGGAAAGCAGAGCTTGCCCCTGGTTTCCCACAGGAAGCCCACAGCAGCTCCTGCCAGAGAGAGATAAGAAAGCTCCCATGCGCTATTCTGGACAAGGCCACTGTCACCAGCTTCGCTCTCCTCTGCAGTACTCCAACCCTGGTCCTTCCCTAAGGAGCACCAGGACTCCCGCCTGTATTTGCATACAGCGCATCAACCACAATGAGGCAGAGGTATTTATAACCAACCAAAGGAAAATAATTCTGGGGGCAATCGTGGGTTCGTGTCATCTCTGTCCACTGTTCTGGGGCTGAACAACTTTGTTAAAATCAAAGACCTGTATAAATAAATGAAAACAAGTCAGCCGATTAGGTACCAACGACGCACGGAGCCAGGCCCTACCCGCCGGTCTGTCTAACTCAAAGGGGGACTGCTCAAAGTTCCTAGATCCAAAGTTCTTCTCTTGACACACAGTGGGGACCGCTGCCTTCTCTGCAGCCACCAGAGACCTTGTGTTTCAGACTGGTTTCTTTGTGAGAATGGGTTTGCCTTGTTGTTTCCCAGCTCTTTTATACCTCCCAACAGGAGGCAGGTTGGGCTCACAGGGAACAGCAGTGCCAGGCCAAGCTTCTATCCCCAACCACACTGCTGCCAGCAGAACCTGTTTTCCCTTCTGGCACATTTCCGAGAATCACACTTAACCCTTCTACCCCGGGCACTATGACACCCACAGACTCTCACCTACCAAGAAGTCACTGGACTCTAGGACTCTTTCGAAGAATTACGTTTATTTATTTATCCACTCCTTTACTTACTTATTATTGCGTGTTTGACTTTGCACAAGCGCACAGGCCGTGGAGCACATCTGGAGGCCAGAGGACAACCCCAGAGTCTATCCTTCCCTTCCACTTTTTTAGGTGGGTTCCGGGGATTGAACTCGGTGGTTAGGTCTGGGTGGCAGGTGCCTTTAGCAGCTGAGCCACCTTCGCAGGCCCCTAAGGCCTCTTTGTGTATATCAAGAATACTTCCGCTCTTTATTAATACTATTATGACATTGGGGGAGTTTTGCCCTTTTTAAGGTCGACCCCCCCCCATAACCTAGGCAGTTCTTTTCAGGTTCTAATAAACATTTCTCATCTCAGCGTGTGCAATCTCACCTTCTATACTGCTCTGAGCTGACAAACTGCACAGCTCCTGCAGCCAAGTCCATTCCCGTGACTGTAACTGTCACAAGTACGCAGTGGTTGGTGCCCCCAGAGCCCGGGTGGCGTTTGCTTTCATGCTGCTGTTGAACAGTTTTGAGTTTCAGGTTTCCTCAGGCCTCCTCTCTTCCCCTCCCATCTAAAACCTGGGTCTGTTCTTCCCTTTCTTGGGAGTGTAGATTTGGTGCACCTGGTGGAATTAGACGGGAGGGGCTGCGCAGGCTTTAGCCCTGATGAAGCGATCCTCTGATTGGAGAAGATGGATGTCAGTCTCAGGGCTGAGGGAGGCTGATAGGAGTTCACCTGTTTTAATATGACTCCCAGTGCTTTAAAGAGAGCATCCCCAGCAGGAATAGAGGAGATAGTTCTGAGCTAACTGCCCCAACACCTACCGAACGCCTACAGTAAGCCTGAATCATTGCCCAAGTATATTAAATATATATTTAAAACTTCATCAAGGGAGAAAAACGAAGACTCTAGAAAGTTCTACGAAGCCCCCCAAATCAAATATTCTTCCTCTTTCTTTGATTCTGTTCCAGTGAACCATGTGGATGAGCTCTCAGCGCTCATCTGTTTAATTCTGATGAGATTTCACTGCTCACGCTGACCATAGCTAGACTCCGCAAAAACCAGAAGCATTTCAAGTTAGGGAGCAAAAGGGCAGTGAAGCAACCAAGAGAAAACTGAAGCAGCAAAATGTCTTTAGAGCAAAACAAAACAACAAAACAAAACCAGAAAGGAAAAGAAAAACTGCTTGGAGGTGGGCCAGAAGGCACACCCGGCCCCAGGCTGGTAGAGGCCGCCATTATGGAGGACGTCCTGCAGGAGGGCCTGATATAAACATCTCACTGCTACTGTGGGTGTTATGTCAAAACACTGGAGATAGCGCGGCTGAGGCAACAGATTGACAGGCTCTGCCAACACTCTCCCCCCTCCTCACAGTCTCTCAAAACAAATGAAACAATCTGGGGAGAGGATGCTGGCAGAAGAGGTGTGGGGTTGGAAGGTGTGTTTAGACAAAATGGTTCCTGCTCCCTTTGCTCAGGAAGAGCGCCTGGGCCTTCAGGGTGGTCATGGGGTCAGGCCAAGGGGACTCTGGAGGACTGACTTTATTGAGAGACCTTGTGACGCCTTGGAGGCCATACTGAAAATTACTTCTTGTCTCAAGGAGGGGGTAGGGCACTGAAGAGAGTTTTGGGGACTGTAGGTAAGCTTTGGGTCAGCTCCTCGGACAATGGTGGAGGGGATCCAGAGGCCCGGGCCACCCCTGTGGAGATAAGAGCTTTTCCCTGAGTGCCTTGGCTTGCCAGGCTTCCTGCTCTAGAGGCCCCATGGCCCATTCATACTCGGGTCTGTCTTATAGACTCTGCCCAGCTTCCTCACGCTAGCCTCTGCACCCAGCTTGTAGTATGAGCTCCGACAGCTCCCATCCCCCGCTTCCAGGATCATCCAGAGTCTAGGATCAGGGCTCCTCAGCCCAACAACCTGGGTGGACCGGGAGGCCAAAAGTATTACGCCCAGATAGAAACCTCAACAAAAACATCTATTTTGTCCATTCTTTGTTCCCTCTCAGTGAAGGACTGTTAGGCCAGCTGAGGAAGGGCGATTTTAATAAAGAAATCTTTAAGGAAATGTTAGGAGTGGCTACCAATAATATCCTTTAACGCACTCAGAAAGGACACGTAAGTGGGTAATGAGGAGAGTACGTCAGACAAACATTGCGGTTTCTCCCCCCCCCCTTTTTCCCCAAGACAGGGTTTCTCTGTGTAACTCTAGAGCCTGTCCTGGAACTTGTTCTGGTCTCAGACTCACAGAGATCCACCTGCCTCTGCCTCTTGAGTGCTGGGATTAAAGGTGTGTGCCACCACCACCATCCAGCAGTGGTTTGTTCATACAGAAGGAGACAGCTTACTTTCTACATGGTAGGGCACAGATTCATGGTTTAGCCTAGGGATGGAGGGTGGGATGGCCTTTTTGCTCATTCCCTCAGGCATCAGATGTCTGTCTATGGGAATGATGGTCACAGAAAAATCATAATTCATCTGAACCCCCCTGTGGCAATGAATATGTGCTTTGCCTTGCAAACTGCAATGAACCAATCCCATGCTACCAACGGCTCAATAGGTTTATTACAGGTATTGAAAAGCAAACAGAAAGAATTTAAAGACGATCCCTTTGACATCAGCAGGTATCACAGTACTACTGAATGAGTTAACTTAGACAACGGGCTAGAATCATGCCTGGCACACAGGAAGCAGGCTGGGAATGTCGCTTCTCAGCTGGCTGCACTGAGAGCTACGTAGGGGCAGAAACACTGTCTTACTCATCATTCTGAGCCCGCTGCCCACTGGCTCAGCTAGCTGCCCAGCGAGGAGGCTGAGTCCTGACAGGGTGGCCTATCTGGATGTGGGCCTACACTCATCAGGTGCCAAATTGCCATAGGTCACTGACCTCAAATGGGCTGAAAAGAGGGGCACTAGTGACCATCCAATGACCTCAAACCACCTCTTAAAGTCGTCGCTATGTCACACCAGCAGTGTCCGTCCACTCACAGTGACAAACATTAGTGACGACAGGATCTGATGGGGACCTGGATAAAGTCAGCTTGGCCGAGTCAGTGCCTGACAAAGTGATATTCCTGGTTAGCCTCAATGCAGACAGGGATGCTGATGTGCGAAAGAGGCATCCTCTGGTCTAGTGAGAAACAGGAAGTGAACCACTGGTGCTCTTTTCCAGCCTCCTAGGGTGGGCAGCGGTACTGGCAGAAGTCAGTAGTTATTGGCACCGTTTTAATTAAAATCCCCCCCCCCTTTTTTTGCACATTCCCCTCCATGTTTCCTGAAAGAAGCACATGGCTTTTGCCTCCTGCTGTTATGGAAGGGTGGCTGTGTCTATCAAAGAGTCAAGTCGCATTTATGGGAAAATGGCAGAATACATTGGAGAACACACAAACAAAATGCCACGAGCCGGGAACTACCGAGGGCTACCCAGGACCAGAGTCGGTGGGCATTTCATAGCTGAAGAAGAACGGGCTACAGTAGACATAACGGCTGTAATTCCTCTAACCTCCTAAATAACTGAGGCTTCATGTTGTTTCTGTCGGTTTCTTTGGGATAAGTTGTCCAAGACCTGCCCCAAGACAAAAACATGCTTCTTGGGAGGACATCTGGCAAATAGCAGGGGTCATCTTGTGAGATGGTTGATGACCAGTCTGTACAGGGTCTTAGTGTGTTTGACATCTCGGGGGTGGGGGGTACGTGGGTTTGTAGTGAGCTGGGGGGGGTGGGTTTGCAGTGAGCTGGGGGGTACATGGGTTTGCAGTGAGCTGGGGGGTATGTGGGTTTACAGTGAGCTGAGGGGCGTGGGTTTGCAGTGAGCTGGAGGGCGTGGGTTTGCAGTGAGCTGGGGGGTACATGAGTTTGCAGTGAGCTGGGGTGTGTGTGGGTTTGCAGTGAGCTGGAGGGCGTGGGTTTGCAGTGAGCTGGGGGTACATGGGTTTTCAGTGAGCTGGGGAGGTATGTGGGTTTGCAGTGAGCTGGGGGGGATGTGGGTTTGCAGTGAGCTGGGTGGGTGTGGGTTTGCAGTGAGCTGCTAGAGGGTACCCTAAACAATTCAGTCAATGCCCACCAAAAAAGCTCAGCACATGCACCATGGCAGCCACAGGGTCGAGGGCATCATGTCCATCACCCCTCATAACCTCCCTCAACCTTCCTGCATCAGTGCTGACTCCATGGAAACCCAGACTCAGAGGAATGAGGATCCCACAGCTGGGGATGGCAGTGGGTAGCAGAGCTTATTTCTGCTATAGGCCATATTGCCTTCCTGCATCCTAACACCTTGGACAACGGGCTCTTGATATCACAACCCGGGCTTCTTAAAGTATACCGGTGTTTGACCAAAATTACTCATTTGATGGTTGTCATTTTAATTTTAGAGAAACCCGTGCTGGAAGAGGCATGCTTTCGATTGCCCAATCCTGGCCTACTAGACGCCACTCACTGGCATCTTTTTCTGGCACGTCCACCAGGACCGTTTCCTCACCAGGTTCTTGAACCCTGGGCCCGAGTTGAAAACTGGTGGTGACAAAATCTCTGCCCCACGGCAGTGCTGGGATAATCAGATGAGATAACATGAGGATATGACACATGAGGTTTGCCACGCCCTCTTGGGAAGGGCTTAATTACTGCTATCTATAGAGACGGCTAAAATGGAATTCTAAGCCTCCTGTTCTCTAGCAGCTATTGTGGACGATGTAGCTGGAAATCAGCTCTATCTACTTTGTTCTTCTCTTTGGCCGAGGGCTTTTCCACACTCGGAAAGGTAGAGCGTCAAGAAGGCAGCAGCAGGTGACCATCTGGCATCATTCCCAGCGATGGAGCCAGGAAAATAGCCTCAGACAGAGGGATATCGGAGAATGTTCACCTCTGCAATCTCACAGTCTTGGTTCTCAGACATGGAAGGCCTTCTCAGGGACTCAGGGCCTATGTCACACGCTACATGTGAGCACTAGTAATTCGTCCTTAAAGGGCCATCTGTAGGAAGTGACAAAGGGGACTTCTGGTTAGCAGACAACAGCAGAACTTTCTAGGCACTGGCCAGGGGAGTGATGTAGAGTGATTGACAGCTCCACCCCCAAACTTTCAGATTGCATTTAAATCTTGCATTTCCTATGGTGCCTTTTATTTTCTTCCTGGAGCCAGACCAATTAACTTTCAGGTGTGCCCTCTCTCACTAGACCTCAGTCATACCTGCCCGTCGCCGTCCCTTTCCATCTGATATTCCACGACCTACTCGTCATGCGTAGGGCCTAGCTCTAAACTGCTATACTAGCCATTAGTCACCCACCACTGACCCATTTTGTTCGGCCTGATAATAAACACGGGCCATGGAGATGATGCAGTCCTAGGGTGGACGTGGGGGGCGGTGCTGAGCGCTGGCTGAATCTTAGCCCAGAACATTCATCCTAGACAGTAAATGAGCGAATGGAACCTTTCCGCCAGAGATCAACTGCCACTGCACAGTGAGAGCGCCACAGGTGGTCACGGTCATGAGGGGAAAGGAGACAACAGGTGGATCCATTAACTCTGTACCTCACTATTCCGCCGAGCTTCATTTCACTCAGACCTACTGTTCACACTGGCTCACAGGCCTTTCCTTTTAGTCTATGACCTGAAAAGGCCTGAGATGCAAACGCTGAGCTTCGGGCTCCTCATGGCAAACTAAGAGAAATCCAATCTCTCCAAGAGAATGTCCACGTGGACGAGAGAGAATGTATGTGAAAGAGGTGGACAGAGTTTTTGACGCCAGAGGGACACAGCCATCAAACTTACGGGATCTACTATAACTCGGTAGACGGCGGCCTTGGGGGCCATCCCTAGGGAGTATGAAGAAGCAAGGACTCGGGATAGGTGTGCACTGTCGGGTACCACGGGGGCTACACAGCTCCCATCTCCGCTAACCAGGCTCTGTTTTTGTTCTAAAGGGGCACTGAGTTATATTAAAACTGCCTCCCAAAGTCCATATGTCAACAAACAAATGCAGCAGGTCAACGGTTACAGAACTAAAGCACTCTCACCCAAGCACGGGTCTACAGTGCAGCCTCTGTCCACCAGCTAAGGGTTTCGAGTCGGACCAGAGTCACAATAAAGATGCTCACCCCATATTTAAAAGTCTCTCTATGGCCAAGGATAACCCAAAGGCTCTGCCCGTCTTTGTGAGACATTTTCTTAAATTGTGGGTCACTGTCTTTTGCTACCATGAATCCTGGGAAACTATATCGACCCCCGCTGGAGAGACCACAATAAAACCCACCCGGCAAAGACTTCCTAGGACACAGCCTTCTGGCTTAATTTAAAAGACATAATGAAATGTTTGATAGCAATTATAGGCGACAGTTAATTCATTAGAAACAATCACTTGTTGGGTTCACTGCCGCAGTATGAAGAGTGGGAAAAGAGGGAAATTTTATAAAGCACGGGCAAGTGGAAAGGGGCATTTGTCTGGAAGATAAAGTAGCGCTTCTGTTCTCTGCATGAAATATTAATAAGGGCTGTTGTCTGGACATTGGGCAGTATGTGCTTCCTCATCCGACAATTATCCCAGAGAACGCAAGAAGCATCTCATTAGTAAGTGAACAATCAATCCTGGCTAGTGATAAAAGTTTCCAGTATAAGATAGCCAGTCTTATTCAGCTTGGTCTGTGCTCAAATGTCCTGCTAAAGTGCTCTGGGCAGGTGCTCTTCTTAAGTCCTCTTCTGGGCTCTGAGTTTTATTTGTTTTATTTGTTTTTGTTGTTGGTTTTTTTTTTTTCTTTTTTTCTTTTCGAGACAAGGTTTCTCTGTGGCTTTGGAGCCTGTCCTGGAACTAGCTCTGTAGACCAGGCTGGTCTGAGTTTTATTTGTGACCAGTTAAAATTCCCCACAGTATGTCAGATCCGAGCCTGAGTACCTAGATACACTCGGCAAAGAGAGGACGTCAGACACTTGAGTGTAAAAGTTCAGCTCCTTTAAGAAGAATGTGGTAGATAGGAAAACAGGAGGGAAGCGATCATATTTATAAAGATACAGCCTTCTTAAATGACCACTCCCCTCAGACATCTGACCTACATCTTGCCCCTTGGGGCATGCGCACTCTTCCAACTTAGTTATGAAAACTCTCCTGAAGAAAGAAAGCAGAAGAGAGGACCTAAGTGGTGACAGAGTAAAAATAATAGACATTCTTGCCAGCCGTCGATTCATGGGGGTCCTTGGGGACATTTCTAATTAACTACCAGTAACAATTGTTTCGTTTGTGTCTTGCTCGTTCCGCATACCCCACTGATGCCCAAACTAGGGTTCTCCAGCACGAGCTATCCCTGGCACATTGCTAATGATTCAGGCTTGCTCTGCTTGCTGATTTGCAAATGGAAACAATAGAGAAATGCAATTAGGATGGCCCTTCTCAGAGACTCGTCTTCCCCTGATTTTGTAGGCCACCCCTCCTCCCACAGGAGCAAAGGGCAAACCACACTTAGTCCTGAACCAGGGAGCTGACCCCAGGTGTGCACCCCCAAATCAGAAATGAGATTTCAAAGTGTTGTTGAGTGGAAGGGAATATCATTTTCTACTTGTCTTCTAAAATATGTAATTAGGTTAGCCTCCATATGTAACCTATTTAAGGGTTTTAGAAACAGTGACTTCAGAATCCATCACAGATCAATGGAATTTTCTTAGGAAACCCACCAGTATAGCTAAGAAAGTTATAAAGATGACTCTACCTCCGCAGCCGTCCACAAGTTGAGACTTTAGAGCTATCTTTGCCATCCTGAGGGGGCTCATGGGAAAAAGGCAAATAAAGCAGGGAAAATTTTAGAGCCAGGTGGGTAGAGGCAATGCCTAGCTGGACCATGACTGCCAGAGATGGTCCAGGCTAACACCAGTGAAGATGTGGGTTGACATCAACGGTGGAGGATGCTGCACATCCATACACTCTCTTTCTGTTGCTAGAGGTAGAACTTAGGGCTTCAGATACCCTAGGCAATGCTCTACCATTGCACGTTACCAGCCCAGCCCCCGCCTCTTTCTTTCTTTTGGTTTTTGAGACAGGGTTCCTTTGCGTAGCTTTGGAGCCTGTCCTGGAGCTTGCTCTACAGACTAGGCTGGCCTCGAACTCACAGAGATCCACCTGCCTCTGCCTCCCGAGTGCTGGGATTGAAGGTGTGCGCCACCTTCACCCAGCCCCCTGTCTTTTTTTTTTTTTTAATACTTGGTAATTATTTGTGTTAAAAAATGTCTTTATATTTGGCAGAATATTACCTACATAAGCACCCTGCTTTCATCGGTTAAGATGTTGTTCTTGTGTCATTGATCTTCAGTTACTGGGTCAAGTTAATTCATAATTTGTAAGCAAGAGAAGGGCACTATCCATGCACCTCAGCTGGGATGCTATTTCATGACTTTCTGCAAGGAGAACGTGTAAGTTAAAGTGATTTTTCTTTTTCATTGAGCTCCTCCATTCCTGGGAATGAGAGGGCCTGTCACTGAAAGACGGAAGCTGCTCAGATTAACTCACTGGCCAGGGTCCCACAGAGGTCAGGGGCGGTGCCAAGAATAGAACCCATTTCCTTGACTGCCAGCTCTCTAGTTCCACAATAGTACACGAGAGATATTTTGCAGGTACACACACATGTTCTGTAAGCAACCACCAAATAAGCTGGATCCTGCTCAATCACATGACAAATGCTGTTTAACATGACCAGTAGCTACTACATGATTATGTATGAGATGGTTGACATTACACATTTGGGTTGGACACTGATGATGTATAAAATCAATCTGTGGGATACAGATAATACTAATGCAATTCCTAAAACATTCCATTGGCCGTCACTGCCTTTTTTTTTTTTTAAAGACAAGATCTTATTATATAGGCCTGGCTGGGCTGGAATTTACTATACAGGCTAGCTTCAAACTCACAGAGATGCGCCTGCCTCAGCCTCCCAACTGCTGAGATTAGAGATGTGCGCCTACATGGCTACACAGTTGATACTTGAAAATGATGTTTCTACAAGGAAGTCAGTGCTAACGTTTCCTCTGTTACAGAGGCCAACAGCATGCTGTGTGGCTGTGTCTATTGTAAGTGATCAGCGCTATTCCTTACTCTACATTTAAAGCTGTGACCATCAGATGGTACCCTAATTTGCTTCCTTATTGATACGGTAAAATATTGACCAGAAGCAGCTTGTGGGCAGGAGAAGAAAGGGTTTATCTGGCATACAAGTCATAGTCTAGAATTCAGGGAAGCCAAGGTAGGAATTCTAGGCAGGAACCGAAGCAGAGACCACAGAGGAACACTCCCTCTGGCTTGCTCAACTACCTTTCTTATAGAACCCAGGCCCACCTGCCTAGGGTTGGCACTGACCACAGTATCAATCAGTAATGAAGAAAATATCTCCCAGTCATGCCCACAGACCAACCTGATAGAGGCAACCACTCAGCTGAGATTCCCCCTTTCCGGGTGTGACATAAACTATGACAGATGGGGAGAGAGAATTAAAGTGGCTTGTGCCCGATAGTCAAGACCTAGACACACTTTAAAATCAAACTTGAGTTTTTAAAAAAAGGAGGAAACACACTTCAAACGACCATGTTGTTCTGGCTACTAGTGGGAGAGATGACCTAGGCTGGCAGGAAGCGTCAGCAAGAGTGACCCAACTAAAGCCCACTCCCTAACTCATGCCATCAGGTGAAACAAGCTCAAATATCCATTAGTCAGTCACCTGAAAGTCTCCTTGGCATGGAAACACACGCAAACAAAAGCAGTCTTTGAGCATCTAGATTCTTCCTGAGAAAACAGAGCTATTGGCCAAATAGACAACGCCTGACCGCCTCTCCTCATCTTCTCTTGGAAATCCCAGGTCCCCAGGGAGGGATTGCTTGTTGTCAGTCCGTCACTTGTCAAGGTAGAGACCAGCTCCTTTGCCCTGCACAGTCTTCTCCACATCTCCCTTCCCACGTCAGTGCACTAGCGCTGAGGCAAAGCCCATGGGGAACTTGCCATCAAGAACAACGATCGAAAGCACTCGCTGTTCTTACAGAAGATCTGGGTTCAGTTCCCAGCACACACATAATGGCTCACAACCATCTGTAACTCCAATCCCAGAGGATCTGATGCCCTCTTTGGGCCTCCACAGGTACTGCATGCACATGGTGCATATACATACAAACAGATAAATGCTCATACACATACATTTAAAAAAATTAAAAAATAAATAAAAGAGTATCACCTGGCCCAGGAGGCTTAATTCTATTTTATTCTTTAAAATCAAGGACCAAGTGTATTCCAGGAATTGAGTGTAGGTTACAGGGACAGCCTGTTCTGTCCCACCCCAGCCTTATCCTCCTTTCCAGGCAGGGCAAAACCACTTCCTGCCAGGGTGGGAAAGGATGAAGAGGATGACCACTCAGTGGGGAGTTGCATCCCCTTTCTAGCCCGCCTGTCTGGTCCTCCTTTTACTTTTATTTAACTCTTCCTTGTTCCTTAATTTTTCTTCCCCTGCTCTGCTTGTTTCCCCCAGACTTACTAGATTTCTATTTTTAAAGCACAGCGGAACTGCACTTAACCTCTCATCATTTCTATTCACTTTTCTGAAGTAGTCATTAGCATTTCTCATGTTGTGAAATCTGCCCTGATGCAGGCAAGCCTTTTCCCTCGTGGTTCCTTACAAGTGTGTGGGTCTCTGAGAAATGTGCTCCTCAACATGCTTGTAAGCCTGCCACTGTGGACTTTCCCACTGTGGAGTTTCCTCTGCCTGTGAAGCATGTTCAGTCATGCTAACAGAGGACGTGTGAAGGGCACCCAGCATTTACTACTCTCATGGAAGCTTCCTAGGCTGATGGTAGGCTAACAGGGAAGAGGGACAGCAAGTATCTAGAAGCCTCTATTGGTTGTGGAAGATAAAGAAAATGAGTCCCCAAGCCCCTCTTCACTCAGCACTGACAATTTATTTCATTTCTACTAAACATCCACAAGAAAGTGTCTGCTTCTCTGACACCTTCCTGTACAAACACATAGGAGAGAGGCATGGGGGGTCATACAATTACCGCTTCTTGCTCACTAGTTATACAAATGTAAATAATGCCCTCACTTTATTCTTAATGCTGTTTCTAAGCTGATGCATAAAATCCTATAAACTAGACATAAAATGGGGTGCTGTGTGAAACCTCCATACACATATAAATTGCAGCGTGTTTAAATCAGGTTAAACATAGCTGGAACACTTATCTTTTGTGCATGTGCGTGTTATTGCGACAAGAACATTGAGTTTCGTTTCACAAATCTTTCTGAGTGATAGAACATATAGTTGTTATTTATAGCTATCCTACTGTGTAATAGCACACCAGGGCGTCTTACTGATACTTTACAAGAATGAATGACAGGGGGAAACACAAACCACAGTATTGCTCAGCTGAAACAAAGCTCATTTGCATGAAGCGTTTTGCCACATGCTTTTAAGTAAGAAATTTCTAGCTCATCGTATTTCTGAACTTTTAAAGTATTTGTCAGACTTTAATTAACACTGAAGTTTGAGTGCTCTGAATTGTTCCTTGGTATTAACTTGGGTAATTAACTGGAAAACCAACTAATAATGTTGGGACACCAAAATAAACGAGAGCTTGAGCTGCGGCCATATGTAGATATGCCCTTAAATAAGAATTTCAAATGTAAGCACTAATAATTATTCTGCACATATGTAATTATTACATATAAAATAATTCTACAATGTTAGGCATATTTATAATTGAAGAGCATGGGTAAATACTACCATGCAAGTATTAACTCAAAATAAGTGTAACAGAACATCCCGAGTCATGTCACCAATGAAAGTTCCTATCTACAAATGAATCAAAGCTTATGAAATATGTTTACATGAAAACACTGTAAATTTTTAGTAATGACAGCGGGCTTCATTTGGGTATCAATCTAGCTTTTTTTCCCTCCAACTCAGTGTTCTGTTATTTTCAGTGTGTCAAAGCCTCATTGGTGACTCCGAATATGTCTCACTTAGCCACTGAAGCACCAAGCCTCATGGAGGTGCTCGGTCAGTACCGTCTGACCAAAGAACAAAAGCTGCTTACATGTGTGCATTTTCCAGCAGGTAATTCTAAGCAACACCATATCTAAAATAAAAAAAGAACTACATGGAAAAGAGTCAGATCTTCCATGTTTGATCTAGTTTGTGTATTATTAAATTAAACTTAAAAAATAATAAGGTGGCTTTAACAGAATAATTCAAAGAGTCAACAAATTTTTAAGGTAGTGTTTCTGAGTCTTGAAGTGATTTTTCTCAAAGAGGTGTAAGGCATCTTTCCTGGACTCGCTGAGTATCCTCCACAGAAGGGAGAAAGACCCCACACAGAGGGACTGAAAAGGGAGGTGACGCTTACTGCATTCACCTGGCCCCTCCCTCCCTGGTCATATCTCATTAGCGCCATTCAACCCCAGACTCATAGTATGGTGTCCTATCCCTAATAACTGAATTTTCTAACATAGTTACTGTTACAATTTAGTAAGACTAATGTTGAAATTTTGGATTTGTTGTTATCGAAACAAAAATTTAAATATACATAAAAGGCTATGCTATTTCATAAAAATGTATTTCTAAACTTTTATCCTGACTGACTAGTTTTTACTATTTCATTTGTTTGCAAACTAGTACAAGCATCAATTCTTGAAACAGATGGACCCACTAAGTGGGGATTGATGCCTAACTCAAACCTGCAAAATAACAGAAAAATCTCCGTAGGTCTCCTATGGTCTCAACGAAACGTCCGTAAATCTGAAATATTTTGCAACTTTTATTTCTATTCTTAGGAAATGACTCTCAAATGAAAACTCAGACTTCTGTGGAAATAGCTGCTTTGCTTGAATTCCAGGATTCACCAGTAACTTTCCACTGCCATCATACTGTGTCCTAAACCAGGGATCAAGACCCAGATGAAGTCACGACTGCAAGAACCTCCTAGAGAACCCAAGAGTCCTCACAGAATTGTCCCTTGCTTGCATTCTGTCAAGCTTGCTCAGAAGCTTGCTGACTTTAGTTTAGCCGCTACTGTCCCTGATGCTCTCCAGGTAGGGTTAAAAGCAACAAGGCGAATAGATGGGCATAATGCTAACTCCTGGGTAGCTGCTCCCTGCTGCACTTGTCCATTCTGTTCCTGTATTTCCGGTTAGCACAGGTATCATCTCTCTATAGACTAAACAAGCAGGGAATGAAAACAAACAGGGCTCGGTCGCAGACAGGATGCAAGGAAGTGCTGTGTAGCTGCCGAAGGGCCGGGACGTATTCATTGTGTGGCAGCTACTGGCTACCTGCTGGGTGGTTGCAGTTAGCTGACAGAAGACAGACAAACCTGGGCTGTGGACTGACACACAGACGACAGGCATGTGAGCAAGGGTGCACATACCGCATAGGGAGAAACAAACTGGAACAAGGCAGTTCAGCGGGTTCACAAGAGGAGGTCACATAAGAGCTGAGCCTTGGGGCTTGATGAAAACCGACTTCTTAGGAGACAGACAATGGGTGGAAGCAAAATTCAGACAGATGGAAAAGCATGAGCCATGCCCAAAATAGCAAACAGTAGCCATGTATGTGTTGGGAAGACCTTGGACTCCAGCCAATGAAGAGAAAATGAAGAATGGGAAGACAGGGGTAATTGACACGGTGGGAGAGCCCTAGGCAGTGCTACTCAACTGGGAAAAGGCACATGCAAGCTCTAGCCAAGGCACGTAACAGTTCCCAGTAGGTTGGCTCTGTCCCACGTTTCCGTACACCTGAGCAAAGAGCGATCCCGTGAGCCAAGGCTAGGGTGTCTTCAACCAGAAGCTGTGGTCTACCCGCTCGAATACAAGGATAGCCCCTGCCCCAAATTCAGGACATGTCGGGGGACTTCCGGTTGTGGCCGTTAAAGAATCTAGTTAATCTTTGAAAACTACATAAGAAGTTAACTGTCCCTACCTTTCTTTGGAGCGATTGTGGTGACAGGGGTGCCAGAGCCACTCGACTGTAGGCTGAGGGATTCCATACACGGTGCAAGTGAGAACCTGTCTGCTGCCCAGCGCATAGAGAGCCGGGCTCGGGTAGGACGACACGGACTTCTCATAGATCTGAGGTTTCACTGGAGAGGGGGAGGAGAAAGAAGCAGACAGATGTCAACGGCAGAGCCAAGGATTTCCTCCTGGGTCCCATATGAGAGACCAGTCCTGATGGTTTTGATGTCAGGGAAACACCACCATATAAATGCTCAGAGTGTGCAGAAAAATGCCTTTTGATCGCACAGTATGAGCACCATGATGGTGATAAGGAAAAGCCACCATGCCTGCAGGAGGAAAGAAAACAAGAAGTAATAGCTGAGTATTTGGTAGCGTATAGCTTTAATCCCAAAGGCAGAGGCAGGCGGATCTCCGTAAGAGGCCAGTCTAGTCTACAGACCGAGTTCCAGCACAGCCAGGGCTACATGGAGAAACCCTGTCTCAAAAAACCAACCAACCAACCAACCAACCAACCAACCAACCAACCAACCATCCAGAAGACATGAAGCAGTTATGATGGAGGCAGAAGCCTGTTTTTTCCTTTATTTTTCTGTGGTGCTGGGGTTGGAACCCAAGGTTTTGTACTTACTAGGCAAGTACTCTACTATTGAACTTCATCTCAACCATTAGAAACTGTTTAAGAACAAAAAAATTTGCCAGGCGGTGGAGGCGCACACCTTTAATCCCAGCACTCGGGAGGCAAAGGCAGGTGGATCTTTGTGAGTTTGAGGCCAGCCTGGTCTACAAGAGCTAATTCCAGGAAAGGCACCAAAGCTGCAGAAAAACCTTGTCTTGAAAAAAACCAAAAAAAGAAAGGATTAAAAAAAATTTATGTGGGGCTAGAGAGTACAGAGCACTGGGTACTCTTGCAGAGGCCCCAGTTCAGTTCCAACCAAGGTGGCTCACAGCCATCTGCAACTCCAGTCCCAGGGGATTTGACACCCTTTTCTGACCTTCTCAGATACCAGGTATGCACGTGGTACACATACGTGTATCCACCAATGCAGGAGAAACACTCATTTAAAAAAATAAAATGAACTCAAAACCAAATATTTTTAAAGTTCGTTTCCTTGAACCGTTTACACTGACTTTTGAGCTCACAAATTGTCAATAATTGTCATAGAACCCAAAAGTCGCACAAAATGAAACTTACCATTTACAATCAGGGTGGCAGTGAGGTTTTTAAAGAGGTTTGACTGCTTTATGCCCAGCAGGATTGTATAGTCCCCTGCGTCCTCAGTAGTCACATCTTTGATAACCAGCGAGTAACCGTGCACCGAATAGCGAGCCGACTTCTCTGTGGCAGGTGAGCCATCTTTCAACCTGTGGTTAACAGCATGGTGGGTGAGTCACTTCATTGACTTTATGGTGTCACTTTGATGGCATCTGCCATTTTGTTTTGTAACCTCATGTGGAATAAGTTTGAGTCTTTGGATACCAGCTTGGTTTTTTTTTTTTTTGTTTTTTTGTTTTTTTGTAGTTTTTTTTTTGTTGTTGCTGTTGTTTGTTTGTTTTAACTTTAGACACTTAATTGTTCAGTAAAGTAAGGTAAGAGATTTAGACTGGGTAGCACTTCATCTTTATCTGCAAAGAGGAAGGAATGAACTAAATGAAGAAAAGAAAGTAGTGGCTTTACGTACCCACGAGGGTGCTGGTAGCCACTGAGACCTGCGGACCAACTCAGAGGCTCAGGTCTGAGTCTGTCAAGCTGTCTAGTGTTTTCTTTAAGGCTCCATGAGAAGTGCAAGCACTCTTATACGTCAGATGAACTAGATCTGATAAAAATTAAAAATAGCCGTGCCTATTGTGGGCTCATGTGGAGTTCTTATTAATTACATAAATGGTCACACCAATTGTCCCTTTCACAGAGAAACTGAAGTGAAATCAAGATAATCCCCCTCGGGGAAGAACAATCAAAGGCACCAGGCAACAGGAACTTTAAAATGTTTTTAACGCAGAATCAATGCCTTGGTGTCACCTGCTTGTACTGAGAGTCGGGTAGCCTGGCTCTACCCTATCTGCGTCACATGTGTGACAGATAGACCAGTCTGGCCTACAGTGTCCCTCAAGACTTCTGGAAGTTCTCAAGACCCTTTTGAACTCAGATAGTCGATGACTTAATTTTACATTTTGTTATTTTTTAAGATTTACTTTTACTTGATGTTTGAGCATTTGCTTGCATGCATGCAAGTGCACAATATATGTACAGTACCCACAGAAGTCAGAAAAGGCCATTGGGCCCCTTGAAACTGAGTAACAGGTTGTTGGGAGCTTCCATGGGGGTGCTGGGAAATGAAACCAGATCCTCTACAAGAGCAGCCAGAGCTCTTAACCACTGAGCCATCTCTCCAGCCCTTGACTTTAAATGTACAGTTCTTTCAAAGGCCCTTTCATTTGTAGGGCGTGTACTGTGTTGTAGAGGGAGGTAGAAATGGGTCTTAGGCCTGCAGACGCGGGAACAAACTCTCTGGGTCTCAGTTCCAAATTGAGTTTAAATTGGCTATGCTGTATTTTGTAATTACAAATGGCATTTTAGTATTGTTTCAGCTTCATCCTAGTAATACGACAGCATTTTAAAAGTAGAGATTGGTTTCATTTGTTCCTTGCTACTTAGTTACTGAATAGAGCAGCATGGATAGACAAAGGGTGTGTTTAGCCATGAGAGAATGAGTTTGCTTCCCAACCACTAGGTTACTATGAACTGATCTGAATAATTTTTTCTCTTCTTAAACCATACTTTGTACGACTATCAAGAAAATTATAATGTTCTACTAACTTTTTAGATATTTTAAAGTAAAAATATTCATTTATTTCCCACTACAATGTTGTGAAGATATAGCACACAGTTCTGATTTGTTATTTAATTTCCTATTAAATATTTGAGATAGCTGCAAACAAACACTGAGGGGCTAAGGGCGAGACAAACTCTGGTGAGGACTTTCCAAAACGGCAGGCTTTCTGTATAGTATGTATTGTTCGTCTAATCAACTGTGAGCGGACCTTCTGTTTAAAACATAGGGATTTAAGCCAAAGATAATGACATTATAAAGTAATTTAGCAAAAGGACTGCAGATTCAAAACAGATCTCATTGTTTTCCATAGGTACTGTACTGGTCTGACTCTTTGAAGAAAAACATTGTGTAAGGTATTTCTGAATACTTCAAACCAAAGAAAAACCTTCATTAATTCAAGTAGGTTCGCTTGTCCACACCTACCGATGACTGAGTCCTACTGCTGTTAATGTCTGTTGAAATTTTAGAACACGGCTGAGACTTTCAACCCAGCTGCACATAGAGGGGTTATTTTTGGCACCCTCATTACAAGGGCTCACTCTTCAGGGTTAATAGAGCATGCTACACACTCGAGATGCCTCTGCGCTATTGCCCAACACATCTCATTCAAAGACTGTTGACATCATAGGAAGGTTTGGAGATGCGGGAATTTAGCATGTGTGAGGGACTGACAAACTGAATGGAGCACTCAAATCCCTCAACTCTTGCATCACCCCTGGGCCCTGCTTCCGGGTCCAACCAGCCCTCCCAAGAGCCACCACTCAGAAATCAAAGCAGTGTCCAGCTCGGCAGAGTTGCTCCAAGCAATGCCTCTTAGGGCCTCTTTCAGGGCTGTGAGCCACTGAAGTTCCTAAGTTCCTACTTATAAAAAGTATCTTGACTGATAGGGAAATGACTGTCATTCGACTCCTACCATACAACTTCTGGCGAGGGGAAGGCCTTCACTTTCATGGACAGCCGATAGGACCGCTTTCCCGCTATGGTTTCCTGCACCTGCTGCTTCCGATGCTTCACGCTGATGAATCCCTTTCCTTTGAAGGAAGAAAAGACGATGCATCAGGAAAGGAGGCATTTACGTAAACACAAGCTCACTCCTTCCCTAAGTGGAGAGGCGGTGAATTGTGATGGAGCCTGTCCAAGAGCCCAAGTGTCAATCAATGGGTGATGCCTTCAGGTCAGCTGCCAGCAAGTCCTAGAGACGTAAAGCAGTGTCCAGGCATCCAAAGTATCACTATAGCTCTGTCCCAATAACAAGGGACAGTATTTCTAAAATCTACCTACCTGATATAACAAAGATGGAGAAAGTGGCTCTGGGCTGAAACGCCGAGCTGAGACAGCTAAGGAGTATAGAAAGGGTCTCCGATAGCATGGGAGCTCTTCTCAGAGGACCACTCACTATTCTCCTTTGCAACGATGGACCCAAGGCTTTTACTTGTCCTTACAGAATTTACATCTTGTAATTAAACAACCATTTGGGCATTCCATGATCATTAAATGAGGAGTGGAAGATCGTGAATTCCAAATGATTTATCGTAGCTTTTATCAGGAAGATTGGCCCCAGATAGAGTAAAATTGATCATTGGGTTCTGTTTTGTTTATACTTGACAGTAAATGAGAAACTCAAGACTGCCTTACAACCTACACCACTAACCAAAGCAAACATCTAAAATCAAAACTGTCCAAACCAAAAGTAGTAATATTAAAAGCTTTCACTAAACTTTGAGAATTTCAGACAATGCGTATTGATTCTATTCACCCCCCTCTTCCCCTCGTGTTAATTCCTTGAAGATCTAACCCATCTCCTTTCCACTCCCAACTTCATTTCCTCTCTTTCATTTAATAACCCATCCATTCCAGCTTGTGCTGGTTATAGACTTCTGGGTGTGGGGCCATACACTGGGGTGCAATTGACCAATGAGGGGCAACACCCTTAAAGAACACTGACTCTCCCTCCCCCAGAAGTCATCAGCTGTCCATAGCTCCTTAGTTAGGGGTAGGGGCTTGTGAGCCCCTTCCCTGTTCGCTTGGGATTGTGGACTGGCTTGGTCGTGTGGAGACCTTGTGCAGGCGACCACAGAGTGCTGTGGTCTTGTCACATCTGGAAGACATTGATTTGCTCTGGTCCTCCTCTACCTCAGACTCTTACAACTTTTCAGCCCGTCTTCCCAAAAGTATCCAATTTAAAGAGTATGCAATGTGCCTTTGAGGGCGCAAGAGAAAGCAGGCTTCATTCATGATTGCATAACTCTTAGCCAAAAAGAACAGTGGCTTACCCCTCCCCCAATGCTTAGAGCACTCAGAAAGGGTAGTGGAAGTCGGCACATCTGACCTCTGTGCTTACCGTACACATGCACGGAGCTGTTGAAAGATCTAAATGACGATCCACTCTTCACACGGCAAGTGTAGAGTCCCTTGTCTTGGCGCTGCACGTTGGTGATCTTAAGAACACTGTGGAACACATTGTTGTGGGGATTGCTTTGGTCAATCCGTTGCCTTATGGAAGCTCTCTTAGTTGCCTAGAAGGAGAACGCATAGCAGGTGGAGAAGTCACCACTGTGTGTCTTAGGATTCCTCGGATCAGTATGTAGGTTGGGGGCACATCAGATCCGCCACAAGCAAAACATTAGGAGACTGCGCCTCTGTCTAGACGTGCGTCCGACACGAAGCCTGCCGGCTTTTACTGAGCCCTTCTTCTCTGTAAATGGGCTTCGTGGTAGATATTGTGTTGGTTGCTTTGTGTAACCACCTGCTGAGGTTAGAGGGGTTTTGCTTTGTTACCACAGAATACCAGGAACTGGGGCTCTTGGGTATGCATTTAGTGATTTCTCCTCATCACAGGCTCTCCTCTGAACAGCAGCCTGTCCCCTCAGATTCCTGTAAATAAACAAAGTTCCCTTTCCCACTGATGGGAACGAAACTTCAAGTCCTGGCTTCAACTGCTCCCGGTTCATTATTTCACATCTTGAGCTGTACTCATCAGCTTCTGCTAAATGATGGCAAAAGGGACTTGGGATGTGCACACCCAGAGGTGACTTCAGCCATCATCTGCAGGGTCTGTCCCTTATCTCAGGGAAAGACCACGTTCAGCTGTCTGCTTGGCTACAGTGGCCTGCTCACTGGTCAGAGAAGATGCAATGCCATCTCCTTCAATTGTTCCTCTTATAACACATAGCACGTCATTTCCCCCTCTCAAGTCCTTCCCTGGGGAGGGTCGTGGGAAAAAGACTTGGAAGTTGTCCAGACAGAGCTGAGGGTCTTGAACCTAGTTCCCTCGACCATGCTTAGTCAACTTTCACCCACCTGCCTTTTCATTCCCCGTTGGCACCGACATATGTTTAGGCCATTTGCATGGTTCTCAGCAATAACAAAAGACACAGCTGTCAATCACTGCTGTGAAAAATCAGAAGCAGTCCCCAGTGTAACAGACCCAGGAGCCTTTCGGCTACTGCGTCTAGAGGCGTGACTTCCCCTTCTGAAGAGTTTTCTTCGCAAGTGTGTTGTTGGTATGGCTGATCCCTTGGGAAACACCTAATCCAGGCCTCTGGAAGTGCCTTGTCCAGTTCTGTAGCTGCTAGCTGCATGGGGCTATTTAATACAGTTAATCCAGATGAAGAATTTCTCACTGCAGCTAGTCACACTTTACGTGATCTTCTACCACAGTGGCAAATGGATACTTGATTATACAACGGCAACAGAGAATATTTCTATCAGGGAACATCCTACTGGACAACCTCTGTTTTAGGAGGTCATTGATACCCAGTAGACACAGAACTAATACCCTCTTTGAACTTTTGTTATTTGTTTTCTGTGTGTGGTAGGGGTGTTTGGTCTGCATGCATGGCTATACACCATGCGTGTGCCTGGGAGTCTGAGGAAGCCAGAAGAGGGCTTTGGATCCTCTAGGTCTGGAGTTAGTGGTGGTTGTGAGCTGCCGTGTGGGTGCTGGGAATTAAACCTGGGTCCTCTCTAAGAGCAGTCAGTGTTCAAAACCTCTGAGCCATCTCTCCAGGCTCCAGGATCGACATCTTAACAGCAACAGGACCTGGATAAAAGTCTCTTCCTTCTTGATATTTACTGAGAATTTTTTTCTATTAGAAGATGTTGCTTCATGTTCTAGCAGTATTATTTAAAAGGAACAACAGTATTGTCTAGAAAATTGTCAATATCTGATCGGCTCCTATAAGGAACATAATCTATCTTTTGTTGCAAAGTTTTTCTACTTCCACGGGGGCGGGGGAAGCTGGTGAAACCAAGTTGGAGCTGAAGCATTAATCTTTCGTTCATTATTTAATCCTAAGTTAATTTTGATTGGCAGTCTGCATGATATAGCAAACGCCCGCCCTTGGAGTCTGCTACAGAAATCGCACTGGCACATGAGAAATGAGAGCAGGCCTGCTGCCAGGGTTTTCTACACAGCTTATCGTCACCTTCCCATCTGTGCACTTCAGGAAATAACTGGGGCTCATAAGGATGCTGCACCTGAATGAGGAAACTGACTCTGTCTTCACTCCTCTCATTTGTGTTTCTGAGGGACAGAACTGCCCCTTTGATGGTTAATGTGCAGTATCGGGTGGCTGGCTTGAAGTATCTTTACCAAACACACAGCAATCAGGTGCCTGACTGTCTGCCAGAACCTTCCATGAATGCGCTGACAAAGACAATCTCCTGAAATGTTGTTATGACAAAAGATAGGCCTTGCCTGGCATTTAGTGATAAATCCCCTCTCATCCAGAAATCCTAACGCGCTGTTTCCGAGGACGAACTGGTCCCTCTTGCTTTCCAGACTCGCCGCTGGAAACAGCAGCCCTTACCCTTCAAAACAAGCCCCAGACATCAAAGCCAGGATCTGCACTACACACCCGGGGACCGCCAGGCAAGGGAGGCACCCGGTCGAACCTGCCGCTTTCCTGTCCACCCACACCGCCCTGGGAGCAGCATTTTCTCATTTTTCCCACTTCAAAAATCCAGTGGGGTTTTGCTCGCTCAAAGCAGACTCAAACAGCGTCCTGAGGAAGGACTAGAAAAGCGGCCACTCACTCTGCCAGGGTAATGCCAGCTCATCTGCACCCTCGTGTTCAGGTCAGTGGTTGTGGTACAGTTGAGGACAAGAGTCTGGCCATGGAGCAGTCTCACCGGGCTTGGAGGGCTTATGCGGACATCTAGGATTGTATTGGCTGCAAGCAGAAGAGAAAAAAAAGTTAAAAATCAAACTTTCAGAGGCCAGGTGGAACTCAAAGGACTGTGCCCGGTGTCTACACCCTTGGGGACGGCACTTACTTTGCCGATGGGTCAAATAGTTTGTCTGGTAGAGGCGCCCGTTGACTGTGGCTTCGCAGTTCAGAAGTCCTATTTCTCTGTATGTTGCATTTGCTATTATAAAGCCTTTCGTACTGTCCCACATGATTCTTTCTCCATCAGGGATCAGAGTATCAGCTGGAAACTGCAGAGAAAGAAGCATGCTTGACCAGAGTCCTGGTAGCAATGTGCCAAAACACTATGAGAAACCAGGGCTTTCAGTTACAGCAAGAACTACCGCACTGCACTGACTCAAGCTGGGAAGACTAACACCAGGGTCGGGCTCAGAAGTCCCCTGCACTCTAACCTAGGTATTTTCTTGAGCCGTTGCGTAGGACTCCCCTACTGATTTCAGCCCGAATACCTACTGGCAACAGGACACAGATGAGATGGGGATTCAAACCTATCCCTGAAGGACACCAGAAATCTGTCAATCACAGTCAAAATTTTTTCTGACTTCCTAACTACAGCCACTGCCCAAAGCCTGCCTGACTGGCTAGGTGCTGCCTTGGGTGGGGTTGGGGGGCTAGTTGGTCCTGACCCTCTAAATTTCTCTTTGGGAAAGCTTTTTGCTGTTGTTGTTACTGTTTTGTGTTTTTGTTTTTTGAGACAGGGTTTCTCTGTATAACAGCCCTGGCTGTTCTGGAATAGCTCTTGTAGACCACGCTGGCCTCGAACTCACAGAGAACCGCCTGTCTCTGCCTCCCGAGTGCTGGGATTAAAGATGCCCACCACCACCGCCTGGTTTGGGAAAGCCTTTAAGCAGCCTTTAGCACCAGCAGCCTTGAGACTATTCGGTTGAACCTGACATTTTTGTTCTCTCTTCACTGGGCTTGATTGTAAATGTCTTCCTTATATGTGAATCTACACCCATTGGAAGCCAAGCCGTGATGGGAGCAGCATTGAAGTTTTACCTTTTTCAGGGTGACTGTGATGTTGGGTGATGTCACTCGGCAGGGGATGATGAGTTCTTGTCCTTCCCTCATGTACACAAGTTTAGGGATGTCACTGTGCATCTCTATGAAGGGACTCTCTGCATCTGAGTTGGGGAGAAACACCAGTAAGGAACTGACAATGTCCCTGGGACTCTGCGGCAGCTGCACCAGTCCCTCAGCCACAGCAGTTTGCTTGTTGTCTCAGAATCTGTCCTTCCGTGAGTCTGTCTCCCAAAGAAGCCCAGTTTCTTCTTCAGGTCTTGACCTGCGGTGGGATTACCCTGACACCTGTCCCAGGGACCACCAAGAGCAAAAGCTTCAGAAGTGCAATGAGGGAGGAAGGGGGAGATACTGCATAAACTTCAGCTATGGTAAGTACCCCCGGAAGTCCCCTCCAGGGCCTTTGTGACCACTGGAAAAACACAGGTGCTACTGTTTGGGAGAGTTGGACCGAGACAGAAATAAGCAAACCAGAGGGGATTATCATTTGAATGGCAGAGGCACCACTTGAAGACTTTCTAGACCTTGCTGGGGAGAGTAGGAATGAAGGAGGAAGTGAGCTGGGAAATGCATGCATTTCTTCAGTGGTTAGGCCTTCTTAGGTTTCTTTCTTTCTTTCTTCAACAGCAAGGTTTCTCTGCTGAGAACAAAAGCTGAGCGGTCCGGAGGGGACTTCCCATCACCACCAAAACCCATCTTTTGAAAGTGTTGCATTGTCTCTCAGAGGCCAGGAGGATTGTTCTAACTACCTGTTCGAGTTCCCTGTAATTCCTTCAAGGAACAAGAATGAACATCAATTATTTCTAGAAACATTCTCACTGTCCACCCTCCTCTTGTCATCAGGAACCCACTGATACCCCCAAACAATGATTCATTCACGAGTGTTTGTGTTCTCATCTCCCCAACTTGGTTCCAGCCTTTAGGGACTGGGAGGCCTATGTAAAAGAACCAAGGAAGACCCAGACCTGCTGGCTGGTCCTTCCTCAGAAATGAATGCTGACACAGGGTGAATATTAGAGAAACAAGAGCTCTCAGCAGGCAACGGCTGTCAAACATCCACAGTGGCTGTTGTGAGGGAGACTGGAGAGGTTCTGAGCCCTTTGCCCTTCGGAATGGGGCCTACGTGGAAAGACAGTTGAATGAATGTAATTACTCAAGCTAAGGAAAGAGCTCCCTTAACCTATAATACAGTCGGGTCAGAACAAAAGCTGACGTGACATCTGTAAGTCAAAGAATGCTGGGAAACCACAATAAGGAAGCAGTAGGAGAGGACCTGTTTCCCAACAACAGGTCCGGCAGAGGGCTGGCCCTGGAAACACCTTGATGTCAGACTTGCAGTGGCAGAAAAAACAGAAAACAAACTGGCACCAGGCTTTGTGGTCCACGCCTATAATCGCAGCAAGTTAGTCAAGAAAGCTGGACAAATGGCCAGCCTCAGCTACTTAGCTGGTACCTTGTTTTTTGTTTTGTTTTTTTTTTAAAAAAAAAAAAAAAGAGGAGGAGGAATTGGGGGAAAGGGTGTAGAAAGTTCGTGAGTGGGAGTGGGGGTGAAGAGAAATTGGTTATTTTTGGATGTTAGTTTTATGAGTTATTTTCTCCTCTCTCGCTTCCTCTCCTTTTTCTTTTCTTTTTCTTTCTTTTTTCGAGACAAGGTCTTACAGTGTGGCTCTGGCTGCCCTGAAACTCACTGTATAAACCAGTCTGGCCTTGAACTCACAGATAACCTCTTGGCTCTGCCTCTATTGCTTACCTGGCTTCTTTTCCCTGTTGGGTTTTCTACAATGGCCACATGTCATTTAATAATAACCATTAAAGTTAAAACTGAAATTAGAAAGCACTATCCATTTGCACTTGAGGAAAAAAATACATTTGTTGTTAATTGGCTTTCGTTTTGACTGTCACAGTTAATAGAACTGTTGGTTAGGAATTCTCAGTGAGTGCAGAACTCCAGCAAAGAAAGAAAAGAATGACGTGGAGACAAGGGGTTTATTTCAGAACCCAATTCTCTACTAGATGAGGTTGTTGAGAAAGACACCCAGCAGGATCAAGGGACTGCATCATGCTGCTGCCTTCCTCCTCCTGCAAGGCTCTCTCTCTCTCTCTCTCTCTCTCTCTCTCTCTCTATATATATATATATATATATATATATATATATATATATATATATATATACATACATACACACACATATACATACACACATGTATATACACATACATATATGCACACGTATATACATATGTTTGTGTACATGTGTGTATAAACATACATTCATGCATGTATATTGTACATCCCAAAGGTATATAGAAACACCAGGAAACAGCTTAAACAGCTTAATTCATTTAACTGAACTGTAAATCCTCCATATTGATTTACTGTCTTCTCAGACAGCCCTTTCCAACAAAGGACACGGACATCAAAAGTTCCTAGAGGAAATGGTAAACACGGGTGTCGTCAATTCTCAGCTAATGAACTGTCAATTTAATGGAATCATCTTTGTCTCTGAGTTCCTTTGTCCCTTTGCTTCTGTGGATCCCCCCAAAACACTTAAATATCACCCAGCTATTGCTTCCCAAAGGCCCACTTCAGCATCAGCAGGAGGCCCACACAACTCTAACGGCTAGGACTTGAAGAATTCTGTGTCTGTCCAAACACATCTTTAAAATACGTTGTTTCATCTAAACACAACTAAAAACGATTGTTTGCATGTCAGTCAATAGCAGCATCATAAATCCACCAAGTCTGCAAATGACCCCTTGCCTGTACACACACACACGCACGCACGCAGGCACACACACACACACACACACACACACACACACCCGCCACTCTACTCTCTGGGCTTATTAGAGTACATTTCCTTTGCAACTTGCTTCAAGGAAGGGCTGAGAACGAACTTGCCTGACAAAACACAAACATTTTTTTTTTTTTGTAGGACCATAGCTGTGGGAGAGGTCATGGCTCCATTAATATCACCAGTAAAATCATTTACTACTCCCAGAAGATACATCTGTCTTTGTCACAAAATTAAAAACGACTACTACACCCCTGAAAAATGGGTTCCTGCCATCAGCTGCTTGTTGCAAGAGTGAGGAAGAGGCCAATGCTCAGGACCTCACTGGGGACTCAAGGCAAGGCACATCTAGGTGAAAATCACCCTGCCTTTACCCCCTGAACTTTTAGCACTCAAAGCAGCACAGAAGCCTGGCAGGGCACATGGGACCTCCCACCCAGGGGGAGGACCTGGGCTGTCACTCTTCAGTATAAGTAGGCGGGAAGAGTGCACACAGAGACGCTTGCTAAGAGTGTCACTGTCTGTTTTTAATAGTTGTTTTTTCTTTTGAGACCTGTAATCGTGATGACACATGAAGACACACAGTGCAGAGAATGTCATTTTGACTCCAAAGACAGATCTTTTGGAACAAGTACTTTTAAGTCCTATGCCATCTCTCCAGCCCCAAATAGACTTCACAGCAATTAAGGTAGCTAGAGATGAAGACTAGTTAACAATAGTAAGAGGGCCAATCTATCAGGAAGACACACAGTGATGAACATGTGTGCATCTAACAGCGTGACAGCAAAACACGAGAAGCAAAACTGACAGAATAGGAGGGAGGAATATAGTAAAACAGTAACACAGACGTTTAAGTCCCCTACTCCACCCCTTCTCCCCAGACAGGGTTTCTCTATGTAATAGCTCTTGCCTTTCTGGAGCTCACTCTGTAGATCAGGCTGGCCTTGAACTAAGAAATCTGCCCGCCTCTGCTTCCTGAGTGCTGGGATTAAAGGTATGCACCAACGCTGCCCACTTAGTCTTCTACTTTTTAAAAAAATTAGTTAATTAATTATTTCATGTGTGTATGCTCATTGAGTTCATATGCACTGGAGGAGGCCTGAAGAGGACATCGGATCCCCCTGGAGCTGGAGTAATAGGCAGTTGTAGGCAGTTTATCATGTGAGCGCTAAGAACTGAACCCAGGTCCTCTGCAAGAGCAGCCAGTGCTCCTAACCACTGAGCCAACTCTCCAGCCCCATATTACTTTCAGTGAAGATGGGATAACTGGACAGAAGATCAATCAGGAAGAAAATACTTGAGCAACACTAGTAAGCGACTACACCTAACACATGCATAGAACACCCCATTTATCCAAGTAGGTTACACGTTTTTCTTAAGTGCACGTAGAGAATTTTCACAACAGAGCATATGTTAGGCTATAAAACAAACCTCAATAAAATCAAAAGAATAGAATGAATGCACAGTGTGTTAGTTAGAATTCAGTAATAGAAACTGGGGAAACTAAAAAAACTAGAAATGAGATGACATATTCTTAAACAACAAGTTGGTCAAAGAAGAACTCAAAGAGGGATCAGAAAACACTTTGAAATGAACAGGACAATACCAGGCATCACAGTTAGGAGATGAGTTAAGATGTGTCTGGAGGGAAAATAACAGCTCAGCTGGCAACTGAGTCTTTGAAAGGATGATCACAGTGAGACAAACTTATTCAACAAGCCAAGGAGGGAAAAGAAAGACTCAAACTGCTATAAACAGAAGTGAGACACTAGAACAGAACTCACGGAAGTCTAGACAGATGTGAGACATTAGAATAGGCCTCACAGAAGTCTAGACAGACATGAGACATTAGAACAGACCTCATAGAAGTCTAGACAGACATGAGACATTATAATAGGCCTCACAGAAGTCTAGACAGATGTGAGACATTAGAACAGACCTCATAGAAGTCTAGACAGACATGAGACATTATAATAGGCCTCACAGAAGTCTAGACAGATGTGAGACATTAGAACAGACCTCATAGAAGTCTAGACAGATGTGAGACATTAGAATAGGTCTCAAGGAAGTATAAGGCAGTATGAAGAAATAAGGTCATATACCATTGCCTAGATGACTGATAAAATGAACAGATTTCTAGAGAGACACAAACCACTGGAAATAACAAGAGGTAGATGGCCCAAAAAGACCTACAGCAAGAGATTCAATCAGTTATCAGAAAACAAAACGAAACAACAAAAAACTATCTGCTCACAAGGAAATGCCAAGGCCCAGATGGCAAACAAACTCTACCAAAATTAGAGATACCAACTCTTTATAAACTTTTCCACAAAAAAATAGAACAAAGAGAACTTTTTAAATCATTCTATGTGGTCAATGTTATGAAGCCCAGATACTTTACAAGAAAACTATCAAATGAGCATGTATGTAAAATCAAAACAAACCTCAACAATATAATTACATGTTAAAGCCAGCTTGTAAGAATAAACAGTGAAAGGGCTGGAGAGATGACTCAGTGGTTAAGAGCACTGACTGCTCTTCCATAGGTCCTGAGTTCAATTCCCAGCAACCACATGGTGGCTCACAACCATCTCTAATGAGACCTGGTGCCCCCTTCTGGCATGCGGGCACACATGGAAGGAATGCTGTACACATAATAAATAAATAAAACCTAAAAAAAAAAAAAAAATTTAAAAAAAAAAAAAAAGAATAAACAGTGAAAGAAAAACAATGGCAAAGAGCATTTCAGAAAAATTAAGAACTTTTAATCTTCAAAGAAGACAATTCAGAGAGCAAAAATATAAAACCCTCCCAAAGAAATGGGAGAAGATATTTGTATCTGCTAAGGCACTTGTATCTAGAATGTATCTTACATTTAATCCTGAATGCATTTTAAGCATTATATAACACATTTCTTTATAATACATACAAATCTACATAAGAGTATATGAAACACTTATAATATTACATAAAATAATAATAAATATAGGACCTTTTACAACTCAATAATAAAGACAAATAACTCTATTTAAGAGTACAAAAGGGTGGAGCTGGAGAGATGGCTTTACAGTTTAGAGTACTGACTGCTCTTGCAAAAGACCTAAGTTTGGTTCTCAGCACCCACATCTGGTGGCTCACAACCCATGTGACTCCACCTCTGTAAAATCTGGGAAATCCTCCTCTGGCCTCAGCCAGCACTGTACAGGTGGAATATACTCACACGGACACTTGTATATACATAAATTAAAAGCAATAATACAAATCATTTTTTTTTTCCCGAGGCAGGGTGGTGTGGGAAGTCCTTCTGTATGTGTGCTGCTTTTATTGGTAAATAAAGAAGCTACTTTTGGCCAGTGACTTAACAGAATATAACCAGGCTGGAAGAGATATATATATATATAGAGAAAGAGAGTATGTGGAGTCAGTGAGAAGCCATGTAGCCCCTGCAGGAGACAGACACCCGAGGCCGGATGGAACTTTACCCAATAAGCCACAGCCATGTGGCAATACACAGATAAATGGAGATGGGTTAGTTTAGGATGTAAGAGCTTGCCAATAAGAAGCTAGAGCTAATAGGCCAAGCAGTGATTTAAATAATATAGTTTCTGTGTGATTATTTTGAGTCATGGTGGTTGGGAAACGAACTAGCAATCTCTAACAACAAGGCTTTGCTGTAGCTTTGGATCCTGTCCTGGAACTAGCTCTTGTAGACCAGGCTGGCCTCAAACTCACAGAGATCTGCCTGCCTCTGTCTTCCGAATGCTGGGATTAAAGGCGTGCGCCATTTGATCCTACTGCACGTACTGGCTTTGTGGGAGCCTAGGCAGTTTGGATGTTCACCTTACTAGACCTGGAAAGAGGTGGGAGGTCCTTGGACTTCCCACAGGGCAGGGAACCCTGACTACTCTTCGGGCTGATGAGGGAGGGGGACTTGACTGGGGGAGGGGGAGGGAAATGGGAGGTGGTGGCAGGGAGGAGGCAGAAATCTTTAATAATTAAATAAAAAAAAGATAAAACTCATACAAAAGGATTTGAATTGATAGTTCTCAAGATGAGATATAAAGGATTCAATAATACACAAAAAGTTGTCCAAGGTCACAGACAACTACATATGGAAATGTAAAATGGTTCAACTACATTAAAAAACAAACAAAAAACCCCTAAAATTCAATGGTTATTTTCACAAAAGTTTAAACCACTCAGAAATTCTACCTATCTGTGCACACTCAAGACAATGGGCTCTTGTATCCACA
Organism: Chionomys nivalis; assembly: GCF_950005125.1. NCBI lineage: Eukaryota > Metazoa > Chordata > Mammalia > Rodentia > Cricetidae > Chionomys > Chionomys nivalis. The sequence goes on along the minus strand of NC_080088.1, from coordinate 85,131,819 downwards.
CAAAAGCTTGTATAAAGTATTTACTGAAGTATTATTAAAAACAGTCATATGCCAGGGGTGGTAGTGCATGTCTTTAGTCCTAGCACTGGGGAGGCAAGGCAAGGTTGGATCTCTGTGAGTTCAAGGCCAGCCTGATCTATATATTTAGTTCTAGGATAGTCAGGGGTATGTAGAGAGTCCCTGTCTCAAAAAAATTAGGGAGAGAGAGAGAAAGAGAGAGAGAGAGACAACAACAAAAAGTCAGAACGATAAAACATCTCAAATATCTATCAGCTAATAAGGGGATCACTGAAGTAGGGATTAGTAGTCTGTCTGGAGTAGTCTGTCTGTACCATGCAGCAAGACTCAGCGATGGAGAGAAATAAGGATGACGTAATATGGATGGACCTCAAACACACACTGTGCTAAGGAAGCCAGACACAGCTGAATTCTTGGAAAATATCCAGAAGAGGTAGATCTACAGCGCAGAAAGTAGGTCAATGCCTGCTTAGGACCGAAGAGACACGGGTTGGGGTGTGGGGTGTGGGGCCACAGGGTGCAGCTTTCCTTCTGAAGGGGTAGAATACAGTATACACACCCGTCGATACACGGGGGCCCACTGAAGTCTCTGACGTAAATAGGTGAATCACACAGTCTATAGACTATATCCCCCCACGACTCATCTGGAAAGAAAGCTGGGGCCCTGTTTTCTGAGCTGGAATGACTCCTGCTCACCCTCTGGGTCCTCATGGTCTTTCTCTTCAGCCTCAATCACATCCTTTCTAGGCCGCACACAAATAATGGAATTTGCCTCTGTGCCAAAGTCATTGCGGACAAACGTGTCCTCGGTTCCCCCTGGCGGCCCTGAGTCAGTGTGAGAACAATGAAAGCCTTTCTGTCTTCATGTAGATAGACGAAGGCTGCCCACTGGGTGCAAGAGGTGTGTATCATACAGGGTGTGCACACTGGTAGCTCCTGGCATGGTATCCTGATTACCCAGAGGGTCAGCATCCAGATTCCAGAGGGATAAGAAAACGTCACTGAGGCTGGCCCAGTGCCTTAGTTCATTTTCTTGTTGCTACAACAAGATAACAGTAGGTTAAGGAAGGGAGGATTCAATGTGGCTGTATTTCAGGAAATTCAGTTCATCACAGCGGTAGGTACTGAGACCGGGGTGGGTCAGTCTGGGGTGGAGGGTGCTTATAGCCACAGCTTCTCATGTGGTGTCGGCTAAGAAGCAGAGGCTGGGCCCAAAGGGAAGCTGGGCCATAATCTTCTAGGTCTCTCTCCAGTGCCCATACTCACTAGCACCTTGGTCTAAAAGGTTCTATAGTCTCTCAACCCAGTGCCACCTACGAAGGACCAAGTACCCAAGCCCAGGAGCCTGTGGGGACCTTTCTCCCTCAAATGCTACCACTCAGCAGTAGACTCACCAGTCAAAAGGACAGATACCGCACACAAAACACTCTGCCAACACAGGGAATACAGAGACAGGCCATTGCATCCCCCATCCAAGATGCCATGGTAAACAACCACAAAAGCCATACCCCTAAAATCAGCAATTCATTATTTGTGTGCTACAAGGTAAGAGACACAGTTCCCAAGAAGGCCCTTCCTTTCTACCCATCCACCTGCAGTGGGTGGTTTCTTCCTAGTGTTTTTCTCATAGCAGAAGACTGAACAGCAGCAGAAGAGAAGAAAGACCACGGCTCCTTTGCCCTCTGATTGCTCCTCTCCTAACAGAGAACCAGGGTCACCTTCTCTATCCACTTCCCAGCAGCGATAAACACATGGGCCTGAGAAGCACCTGCTGAAGTGGTCTGAAAAGTGCGGCTGCATTCAACTCGGCTCACAAACACAGCTCAACACTTACGGTCCTTAGCGGTTGGCCACACGGCATGGCTTGGCACGCATGCACCTTACACAGTAGGAATGATCCTTCCCATTCCTGGGGCTAAGGTTGAAATTCTGCCTGGAAGGGCGAAATGAGTCTCCTAGCTTTTAAAGTGTGCAGCTACAAATGAAGTCGATTTGTTGAGGGTCTCAGTGAGCATGGGATGCTAGGTACGGGGCAGGTCTTCCGTCTCCCAAGTACACACACAGAGTAGGTTCGCCCATCCCAATGTCCTAAATTACCAGACAACCGGAGCTGCATCTCAGAGAGAAGACAGACAGGAGTGGAGATGGAAGGAGGAAAAAGAAATGAAAGAGAAAGAAGCTGTAACTTTTCTACTCCAAGACTGGAGGCTTTTATTTCTTGATCTTACTATCCCTGCTTGCCTTGGACACATGAGACTGTGAGACTTCCCAGGACTACAGACACCTCCAGGTGGCCTCTCATTAGAGATGAGGGACTCGAGACCCATGGGCAAGGAAGGACCTTCCACAAGCACAGGAATAGCAGAGCCAAAATGGAATTCAAGTTTCCTGTCTCTCCCAAACCAAACTCTGGCCCTGACACACTTGTGTCACCCAAGGAGGAGCCATTATGAGCCAGAACCTTCTGACAGACCCAGCAGTATGTTTGCAGGTTGAAGGTCACGGTTAGAACCAAGCTCCTGTTATTGGATCCCTTCTTAGAATCACTGGGGTCCTGGCAAAGAAGGCAGGTGAGTAGAGGAACCAACCTTTAGACAGTGGGTGTGGTGGCTGTGTCTGAAGAGGGTACCTCCAGCTCATGGTGACAATACAGGCATTTTGTTTGTTTTTCAAGACAGGGTATCTCTGTGTAACAGTCCTGCTGTCCTGGAACTCACACTGTAGACCAGGCTGACCTCGAATTCACAGAGTGCTGGGATTTAAGGCATGCACCGGCCAGGCACACCTTTAATCCCAGCACTCAGAAGGCAGAAGCGGGTGGATCTCTGTGAGATCTCTGTGAGTCTGGCCAACTGAGCGAGTTCCAGGACAGGTTCCAAAGCTACAGAAAAACATTGTCTTGAAAAACAAAACAAAGCAGAACAAAAAGGTGTGCTATACCACCGCACAGCCCAACTTTTATAATAAATAGGAAATCAGATTTTTAACTCTTCCAATTATTTAGTGTTAGCAGCAGAAAGTGCTGCAGCTGCACATCTGGCCCGACCCTGGTCCGCAGGTTTCCGGGTGGAAGCCCTTAAATCTGGAGAAAGTTGGGATGGAAGACGAAACAGTCAGAGGCTTCACTGGGAACCAGACCTGGACCCGGAGCTTAATTTGATAAAGTCCATTCTCAGACATGAAAATCAATATATAAAAGATATTTAGAAAACATGGGTAATTGACTGGCATGCCCGAAGTAGAATTTGTGGTGGAATTTATCTTGTTGAGTTGCAGTGGAATAGGTCCAGGAACACAGCCACAAATGACAGGAGCTCACAGGAAAATCTCAGCACTACAAAGGCCCTGGGTGCCACAGGAGCAGCCTAGTCACACCCAGTGAGCACCCACCTTGTCCCAAATGCCTGCACGTGTGGGCTCTCCAACTGTAAACAGCTCATGCCATCTGGAGAGCAGTCGGTGTCAGAAAGGGCTTCCTTCTGTCACTATGCAACCTGCCTGTCCTGACTTCCCTCCTGCTCAGGGATTCTGCCATCAGGATTCTAAACACAGTTCTGTTAAAGTCTGATCTTTCCTCATATAAGCAAGGGACGGCCACGCCCGGGCCATCATGTTCCCTATTTTCTGCCCAAGCTCCAACTTTTTATTTTTATACGGGTATTTTGTCTGCATGTATATCTGTGTATCATATGCATACGGTACTGAAGGAGACCAGAAGAGGGTATTGGATTCCCCTGGACTGGAGTTCATGGATGGTTGTGAGCTGCCACGTGGGTGCTGGAAATAAAGCCCAGATCCTCTGCAAGAGCAGTCAGTGTTCTTAACTGCAGGGCCATCTCTCCAGCCCCTACACTCATTTTAAAAACTACTCTTCGCAAGTGGATACCCGCTTGTTCTAGAAGCATTCGCTGAAAAGACATGCAGGCAAACACTTGTGCACATGAAATAAAAATATATATAAGCACAAAACAACAAAACTAACTTAGAGTGGATCAGCACAAAGTGAGGATCTTCTGCTAATGACCAAAAGAATGAAACGTGGGCTACCGATGCTAACAAAACATCTCACCAAAGAATATGTATGTTTCACAACATACCACCGAGAAGATGTGCACCGAAACCATGAGACACCACTATACATCCATGAGAACAGCGAAAGGCCAGAACCTTGGCAACACCGGATCCTGACGAGGCTGTAGAGCAGTGGATCTCAATCTATGTGTCGCTGCCCCACCAGATAGCCTGCTTATCAGATATTTACACTGCGGATCATAACAGTAGCAAAACGTACATCTACGAAGTAGCAATGAAGTGATTTTACGGCCAGTGGTCACCACAGCGTGAGGAACTGTACTAAAGGGTCACAGCATCAGGAAAGCTGAGAAGCACTGCTCGAGTAACACGAACTCTCTTCATTGCTGGCGGGAATGGAAGATGGGGTGGCTGTGACGGACACTCTGAAAGGTAGCTGGGCAATTTCTTACAAGACAGTCCTGCGGTTCCCACTGGTTTCCATGCAATCCCGCAATTGCACTCCTGGCTATTCCCCCAAGGAGCTGGCAGCTATGTCTGTGGCTCTTTACAGCATCCTTAGTCACGCTTGCCAAGACTGAAGAGTAACCAAGACCTTCTTCAGCGGGTAAAGGGGTAAATAAACTGGTACCTCCAGACAGCAGAATACTTTTGAGTGCTAAGGAAATAAAGGTCTGGGGATTTAGCTCAGTGGGTAAAGTATTTCCCTGGTATGCATGAAGCCCCGGGTTCGACCCCAAATCTGCATAAACCATGTGTGTTGGCGCATGCCTGTAATCTCAGGTCAGCCTCACAAAGCTGAAGCCTTTCTGGGACACGAGACAGAAGGAGGGGAAGAAAAACAATATCAAGGTTATAAGAAAACGTGGATGAATCTTTTTATTGTTTCATGTTTGTTTGTTTGTTTTGGGATAGGGTTTCTCTAGGCCACCTTGGCTGGCCTGGAACTCAAATTCATAGAGATCTGCCTACTCTGCCTCCCTAGTGCTGGGATTAAAGGGGCGTGCCACCAGGCAACAAGGAAAAAAATCTAATGTGTGTTACAAAAAGAAAGAAGCTGATCCATATAAAAACACTGCATGGTACATGTACATAAATTCTGGGGAAGGAAAACCATACTAACAGGGCGCGCCAGAGCAGTGGTTTCCTGGGATCGGGGAGAGGAGACTAAGTGGCGCACAGGGGAGTTTTAGGGAGGCAAAAATCATGCTGTGTGACACTGTGACGATGGGTATGTGCCATTATGTATTGATTTAATTCAAGATTCCATGACATCAAGATGACTCCTAAGCCAGGCATGGTGGCACAGGCTTTTATTCACAGCATTTAGGAGACAAGAGTCAGGAGAATTGCCACAAGATCAAGGCTAGTCAGGTCTACAGAGCTTTGGAACAGCATAGGCTATACTGTAAAGTCCTGTCCCTCTAATGCAAACTGCTTGACTCCGCACTTTGTTGATCATTATGGTAAATGTCCACTCATCAGCTGTACCACTCTGACAGAGGTGTGAAGAGTGGGGGGCTCATCGATGTGGTCTCGAGAACCCACATGTGCCAGATCTTTCAGATGTGTAATCCAGCAAATACCAGGAATTGTTCTCTTTGAGTGGCAGCCTGAACATTCGACAGACCTATGGATGCAATCTAAGGAACATTCTAGATAAACAGAAAGTATGCCAAGAACACCAGCAACAGGAGTGGCTTCCATCTTGGCGAGGGTTTAATGACACAAATGTCTCTTTAAGAGAAACATAAAATGGCAGGGCTTAGGAGATATCGAGAGTGTCTTCCATCAAAGTCATGGAAAAGGAAAATGGCCAAGTTAAGTTACTACTCTCGACTCTGGCCATGTGGTCCTGATCAGGCACCACTGAGTGATGGATAGGATGGATAATCTCCTTCACGCTCCAGCCCCAAAGGGAGCACACAGCCAGGATATAGAAGGTCCTGTTTTCCTCAGGGAGAAATCTAGGATTCCAAACCATATCCATGCCTATTATAAATGACGGAATACTTGTTTCTCTTCTTTCATAATTTCATCAAGATGAAAATGACTGTAGTAGCAAAACTTGACCCTAGTTTTTGATGAAGCAGTAGGTAGACAGATGGGAAAATTCCTAGGAACTCTACAGAAGACCCATTTGAAGTAGAGTTCTTCAGATGCAAATCTGCCTTCGACTACTGCTGTCTTCAGAAACCGCACCTCGGGCCCCAGCATGGAGGCCTCAGGTCTCGAGATAGACATGACTCACCCTGATGTGTTCAGATGGCTGTGTGAGAAGAAAAACTACCCAACCCATGAGCACCCACTGCTGCTGCTGCTCAAGGCCTCAAAGTGACAACTCTGGCAGGAGCCGGAGACGACAACCTGGAACAAAACTCCACAACAGATCCCCCCAGGAGGACCGGCCCAGAGCAGTACTTGGGGTCGTCATTTAGAGAAACCATTTCTGAACCATAGCTACTCCAGGAATAGTAAAAGTGAAACTGGGCTTTGTTTTAAAGGCCCACAAACGGGCACACCATGGTCCTCCAAAGTAAGCAGTGAGTTGAATTTCAAAGCTATACGATTCTGTATCTCAGTCTTCTGAACCACGCCCGTGTGAAAACTCTGTGGGTCAGTTCCCTACTGTCCACTTAAAACTCATATAAAGATAATTTTAGTGCAATCCTTCGACTTCTAGAAAAGACCGTTCCATGGCTGAACCCTTTCCCCAGGGTCCCTGAAGCACCAGCAGAATCCTCTTCTTCCCACAGGAGGCAGAGCGCGCAGAGACCGCCTGAGTGTGAACACGACTCTGGAAATACTTTGTGGGAAGGAGCGAGCGAGAGCATGCACTGCGATGTTTTATCTCTGTAGGAGCCAAAATTTCATGGCTGCATTTTCTGGAGCAGTCCATTTTATCAGCGATACACATTCAAATGCCATTTGTCCAGATCATATCCAAGGTGATGACCTCACATCCGTGTCATTTGCCAGGGGAGACTCCGTCCGGCTGTGATCCAGAGCAGGCTGCCTAGCTACCCTGACAGAGTGAAGGGTCTCTCTGACTATTCTTCCCTGTCCTTTATCCAGCTCTAGGCTTCTCTATCACTGTCTCTCCTGCTGTGGGGCACACACTACCCAGACACATATCCCCTCCTTCAGTCTGGCCTCATCCCATCTCCTCCCACTGCTGAGACCATTCAGGGCAAGACTACCCATTTTATCCCACAACTGCAGGGGCCAATTGCTTTGCGAAGCCTGCTGTGAGGTAATTCCTCTTTCTTCCCTTCCTCAGAGAACAGTGAAGTAGCTGGGTTAGGAGAGGGGCTGAATGACACTCTAGACACACAACCATTTGCTTATGCGAAAGGAAATTTTAACAAATGTAAGAAGTTATTTTCGCGGAAATTTTAGTGTGCCCGCCAACTTCGTTAAGTCAACAAAAGTAGTTAAAGATGATTCCTTGAATAAAAAATGACCTGAATGCTGTGTTCTAGCGGAAGGCCTGGTGGCTGGGCACAAGCTGTGGTGACGAAGGGGTGATAATGGGTGTTCCAGAGGCTCTGACCACCTCGGAGCTTAGGTGTGCCTGGGAAAGAGTGGGCACTAGACAGTGTCCAAACACTTGTTCACGCATAGTTCGCGTGCTGTTTTTGGCAGCAGATAGGAAAATCTCTCCACGCTTGAGACTTTTTCTCTAAACCCCTGGGGCTACCCAGCTGCCTTTCAAAAGCAGACCTATACAAGGCTCCTCACCTTTAGGCTGCTCACTAGAGGCGGCGTCTCCTGTGAGAGGCAAGGGATAGCCAGTTAGCGTGTAGTGAGAGGGTTAGAATTCACGAACCTCAGAGGTACCTCTGTACTACAGGAGACAAGCTTTGTGTGGTTCACCTCTGTGGGAGTGGTCAACAAAAATGGAAGACGCCCCGACTAGCTCAGAAGAGAATTAAAGTGATGGAAACAAAAAGTACATTAAAGTTTTGGCAACGGGAGAGTTCCAGTTGTTTAGTAGATCTCCACTTTGGCTTTGAGAAGGTACTGACTAAGGACAACTTCCAGAAAAAGATAACAAAGAAGGGGATAAATCCTTACATGGTGGCTCTTCCCCCACCCATCCCATGACAGATATCAGTAATTAGTTTTGGCACATTTTCCCACTAATTTGAGATTTATCCTCAGCATCAGTTTTAAACACAGAATTCCTTCCGTTCAGTGGGTGTCAGGCAATTCATTTATTCACAGAACAAATGACTCTGACTATGTGTCCGAACTTACAGACGGCACATGGCAGATATAAGCAGTCAAGACACTTCTGGGCCGTTACCCGCCCAGCATTTGTGTTAACCAGTGGTTTGCCATTCGAAGTAATGGCGTTTTGCTGGATCTCCTGTGTTATAGTTGAAATAGGAGTGATTGTGAATAATGAAACTGCTCTTCAGTGGTGGAAGGGAAATGGAGTGGACGGTATACATTGGAATTGCTGATCCCGTGAACTCATGAAATCTAGCGAATGGTATAGGAGTTAAATGGGAAATAGCTGGATATTGTTTTATCAGGAGCTAAGACGTGGTATTATTACTATTACTACTACCATTATTATTGTTATTAGTTTCAGTATCTGCTTGCGAGCTGGTCTATTCCAACCCCACAGAAGAAAGGACGTGCTGTAATGCTGATGGATGCTTTTTTTCCCTCCCCTTTCCTCAAAGAGACAGAGGAAGTCCAGGACCTACTGCAAAGCGCTTTCTGGCTCAAGTGTCAGAAGGAACAAATATACCATAGGATATGTTCCATAGAGCCAGAAAAAGAAAGCAAAAAACTTGGTATGCCCGGCCAGTAGGTGCTGTGTCTGCCTTCCCCTTGGCCTGTACAGCTCTTAGAAAGCTGTTCAATCTACACCTTTCCCATCCGCCCCACTTCCTGCTTGCCACTCTCTCTTCCCTCCGGGAGTAGAGGGTGGACTCGCCTGCAGTTCCCTGGCCACAGCTACTCAGTTTTAAGTGGGCTGTGTCCTCCCTGTCATGGCAAACTCTAGGCAGGCTAACCCTGGAAGAAGGAAACGGTAGGAACAGCATTGGAGGAGTAGGGACAGAAAAACGATTCTGTCCAAATCGAGCTGACAGTGGAGCACAGTGCGACTCGCTCCTGTGACCACAGCCACTTCAGTGGCTGAAGAGGAGGGTTACCATATTGAGGCCTGTCTGGGCTACCACTGTGAGTTCAAGGCCAGACAGGCAACTCAGGGAGGGCCTGTCCCCCCGAATACAAAAGGGCTGTGGGTATAGCTCAACCACAGCGTGCTTGGTTAGATGCAGAAGGTCCTGGGCTCAATCTCGGTGCAGAAAAGAAAATGCCAATGATGGTAGCTGGAAAGAGGTCAAGGGCAGTGTTGTACAGCTGATGACTGTCTCCTGAGACCAGTCCCAAGTCTGGGCGATTACACACTCTGCTCAGGAATCTAACACCAGAACCCTATTTATCCCACCAAGAGGTAGATCACAATGGGCATTTTATGTGCATTGGTGTTTTGTCTGCATGCATGTCTGCGTGAGAGTGTCAGATTCCCTGGGACTCGAGTTACAGACAGTTGTGAGCTGCCATGTGGGTGCTGGGAACTGAACCTGGGTCCTCTGAATGAGCTGCGGGGGCCTCCTAACCAGTGAGCATTTTATTGAAACTGATGGCTGTTTGTTTGCTTGTTGTTTGTTTTTTTGTTTGTTTTGTTTTTACAGCAGATTTCCTGACTGCTGCGCAAAGTGATTTCAGGCTGTGGTCTTTAGAGCTCAAAGAGCTTCTGGTTTCAGCAGACCTGAGCAACAAGGACAAAGAAAACAGTTTTCCTGGTCTTTCCCGGAGATCCATTTCTATCTCTGATGTCTCTGATGTCTGCTTTGGGAGAGTCTCACATTTCCTCCCTTTGAAGATTACTCCACTTGAACATAAGGCGGTACCGCAAGACTGACCGAAAGACCCGTTTCTACTGGTTGCCCCTCTCGCTAGAATCTGTCTACTCTTCTAGCACGAATACTCGCTCAATGCCAGTGAGCTAATATCCTGCGGCCAACTGCAGCAAATATGGAGTGTCTTAAGAGACAGCAGCAGCACTGCATGTATTAAATTACTATTTTTAATGATTTGTGGAACCGTAGTAACAGACAGCTGGGATCTGTGATGTGGGTGCTGGGAATTGAACCTGGGCCCTCTGCAAAAGCAGCAAGTGCCCTTATCAGCTGACTGTCTCTCTAGTCCCTTGATGATTAATTTAGTAGAGAAGGTTGTTCAAGCATACCCCCTGACCCTTTGTGTGTGCGTGCGTGCATGTGTGTGTGTATGTGTGTGCACACCCAGGGCGTTAAACTTGCCACTGACCTGTCTTTATCCCCAGCTCCCCCAAAACATTTTATCATTCTAACATCTAAGAGACTGTACTGTGTCAAAGGGCCCCCACCTTGCACCGGGCAGAGCAGCTCCACGATTAACACGTGGAACTCTGATCCCATCTCTCGGGCTAACTACACTCAGAGCCTGTTCTGGTGTGGGAGTCAACTAAAATAGACGGAGCGTCTCTTCCCACAGGGAACACTGAGCTCCCTGAGTCTTGGAAATTCTGGTTGAAACTGAGCACTAAGACTGCACCAAGATATAATTTACAGGATTCTGCATTTAGGCCTCCACGGCCTGTTCGTGTCACATCTGCAGGAAAAACCATGCTCTCACCCAGTCACGGTAGACCTCTTCGGACCCACTGTTACGCAAAAGCAAAGAGAACGCGGGAGGGCGCCATCTTACCACTGACAAATATGTAGATGGAGGATTCCATTTTCTTCTTCTTGGACACAGATTTGGGGAGGTATCTGCAGGTGTAGAGGCCCGTGTGGTTGGCCTGCGCCATGTCCAAGGTCAAGGTGCTGCAGAACTGTCTGTGGTTCCTCCCGCAGGTAGATCTAGTGACACTCAGCCGTTTCTCCTCCGTACTCACCGTTGCAGGCAGAGACCACGTGTGGGCCACCTCCCCTCTGCAGCCGGACAAAGCAAAGCACAGTCAAGGCTGAAGCCAGGCTCCGTGGCAGGTCTGTGGTGTTTGCTGTTCTCAGGGAGCCCTACTCTGAGGCCTCCTGGGTCCATCTGCTTCGCTAAGAACAGGCCACATATCCTGAGGGGCTTTGGGACTGTGATCAGAATAAAGATGTGACAATATTTGTAACAATCCTTCCCTTAGGGTGTATGAAGCTCTCCGTCCATCAGACAAAGTCTCTATATGACACTTAATGCAGGAGCCCCTAAGGCTCTGACCCTCTTCCTCTAAGAGGTGACCTCTCCATCAGGGAGTCAGTGGGTTTGATCTGGGAATGGCGAGATCACTAACTACCCCACCCACATGACGTGGGAAGAGCAAGATTACTATCCCCCCCACTCCCGCCCACGTGACCTGGGAATAGCGAGATTACTAACAGGACCTGGGACTGGCAAGAGCACTACCCCCGCCCCCCCAAGCGCCCTGGGAATGGTGAGATTACTACCCCGCCCATGTGACCTACCTGCACTTGAGAAAAAGAGTCTGGCCGGCTCTCATGACATGCTGGGCGCCTTTTAAACTCAGTTCAGGGCCTTTTAACTTCGACCCTGAACCATATCCTGTAAAACAAAAATTTGCAAATATCTTATTTGTAAATGGTTTATTACATCTTCTAAAAAGTTGCTTTTTAAAATTTTTTTTCTTTAATTTAGTCACAGATCCAAAACGACCCACTGGATGCAAGTTTTGTTTCCTGAAGACAGGGTCTCACCAAGTAGCTCAATCCGGCCTGGAATTCATGGCAAAACTCTTAGCTCAACCTCTCAAATGTTGGGCTTGAAAACCTGAGCCACCATGCCTGCTGTGGCTTCTGGGTGCCATCCATTCATTAGCTGAGCAATATTTGGGGCCAGCCATTGAGTCATTTTTCTTTCTAAACTTGTTTCCTCATTTGCAAAACTAATTTTAGACTCCAAGTCAGCTTTAGAAGCTACTTGGTCCGTCTTGCATAATCTGTGTCTTGCACAATCCTTCTAGAGTGGTCTGGCAAAATGGGTTATTCCCTCTTCACGGCACTGACAAGCCCACTTCAGTTCACTGTGCAGCAATAAAATACGGCATGGGAAAGAGGGTCAGGATCTGTGTATCTTTACACAATGGGGTAATGACATTCAGCCCGGGGACTATGTGAGCCTGGATGTCTCTGTCTCTCTGTCCCTCTCTGTGAACTGAACTGGAAATCTCCCATTTGGATGCTCCAAGTCACATGACTCTTAGAACTATGATCTATATAGGTTGAGCTTCTCTCAGCCCTCAGAATAGCATCTAATGGCCTAGACACTCCTCCTTTCTCTATCCTTCCTATTTCCCCCTTCCCCCTTCTTCCTCTTCCTGCTCTACCCCTCCCCCATTTTCCCCTTTCCCCTCCTTCTTCCTCTAATCCCCTTCTCCATTTCCCCCTTCTCTTTCTTCCTCTTCCTGAACACTGTAATAGCAGGTAAAAAGCAGGATTGGGGGCCAGGGATAGTGACCCCTAGGGAAGAACAGAGATAGGGAGAGAGGGAATCTTGGAGATAGACACATTTGTCACCAATCTTAGCAAGTATTTTTAGTTGAAAATGGGTCTTTCTCTGGGGTCCTAGTAGCTTAAGAACTCAGGACTCTTTAAAGCTCTATATTGCAAAGGTAGCTCCCTTTCCATCTTTCCAACTGTGTGGCCTTGGTTTGCTACCCCTTAGCATCCATGCTCTACCAACATGCAGGGGTACAGGGTCAAAACCACGTCATGAAAGAGGCCCACTCACTGTCCACCATGGGGCACATGCCCCAGCATAACTGCTGTCAGACAGCATTCTGTTGGGTATATAGTGTCAAAGGAAGATATTAGGTGGACCTTATATTTTCTAAAAGTTGCTGGTAGTAAAATTAATATTTTAGAAGGTATTTCAATTGACAAGAGTTACTGGTATCAAATTAGTAACAGATTAATTGGCAGAATATTAATGACGTTTAAAAAAAATAAAAACCACTGCTTCATATAGACCTAGTAATTCTGACACAAAAACCGTAGAAGTCAACCCACATGGGTGAGAACACATTTTGTACTTTATTCAGCGTTTTGGGTTTCCTGATGTGGTGACCCCAAGAACAGTAGATTTTCCTAAAGTCACAGCCAGCGGTTAGTAACAGCTACCCTCAAAAAAATTCCAGGCCATAATTGTTTCTGCTTTTTCTTGTGTCACGGAACTTTAGGGATTTAATTGAGCAATTGTCTCTGTGCCGGGAAAGACCCAGTACAGCTTCCTGCGGAAAATTCTGGCATTTCTTGCAACCATCTACAGTCTAGGTAGATTTGATAAGGTTTTCCTAGCAGGAGAGGCCGTGTGAAGAAACCTCCGTTTTCACAGTTTGAGGTTTCCCAGTTGTATAAACCTTTTTTTCAGGGGGTGACTTAGAATGGTAATGCCTCAACCCTTGCCAAGGGAGCCTGTAGCTCCAAGGCACATGCCCACCAGCTAGGAAGTGTCATTGAGGACATCCCCTAAGGGAAGAGCCCGCCAGTGTCTTCTCTGCACTTTGCACTGCCCTCTGACCTACACACCGCTGAATGAGAGATTGGAGACACTGGAGGGAAATGGGGTTACTCGAAAGTCAAGGGGAGAAATGCGAGGAATATAAGATTTCACTTCAAAGTTTGTCATCACAAATATCAATGGATTCTTCGTTTGGAATGAAGAAGCTAGATAACATAGCTATTTTGGAAGAGGAAAAAGAATTAGAGGGATGGGTCAGCGGTTGAGAGCACTGGGTGCTCTTGCAGAGGACCCAGGTTTGATTCTTAGCCCCTACATGGTAGCTCACAACCATCTAAATCTCCAGTTCCCAGAGATCTGGCTCCCTCTTTTGGCACCTGTGTGGTGCACAGATGTACTTGCAGACAAAACACCCATATACATAAAATAAAAAAATACTTTCAAAAAGATATTTAGAAAAGGAAAAATATATAAAGATACTGGTGCAGGAGAATTGTCTGTATTCTGTCAATCATGTATTTTAATAAAACGCTGATGGGCCAGGCAGGAAGTATAGGCGGGTCAACCAGACAGAAAATAGAAGTGGGGCGATGAGAACAGAAGAATGCTGGAAAGGAGGAAGGAAGCACATTCCTCCTACTCCTGCCCAGACTTCAAAGAAGCAGCATGTGATCTACCCCTCTGTGAAAGGTACTGAGCCACATGGCTAACATAGATCAGAATAATGGGTTAATGTAAGTGATAAGAGCTAATGAGTAACCTGAGCTAATGGGCCAATCAGTTTATAACCTAATGTAGACTCTGTGTGATTTTCTTTGGGGCTTGCCAGCTGTGGGGAACTGGGCAGGGCAGAAACCCCAATGATCCAGCCCTCATGCTATAGGATACTTTATTTCTGAGTTCAGTGAAAAGGAAGTTAGGCTCACATAAGGATTAGCAGGAACCAGATATAATGGTACCTGTCTGTAATCCCAGCATATGGGAGGCTGAAACAGAGGATTGTGAGTTCAAGTCCAGCGTGGGTCACACAATGAGACCCTGTCTCAAAAAAAATCAACAACTATAGCTTAACATTAGTAAGGAAAAAAATCATACTCCTAGAAAATATTATTAGTTCTTAAAACATTTCTTTGGCCGGGCGGTGGTGGCGCACGCCTTTAATCCCAGCACTCGGGAGGTAGAGGCAGGCGGATCTCTGTGAGTTTGAGGCCAGCCTGGTCTATAAGAGCTAGTTCCAGGACAGGCACCAAAAGCTACAGAGAAACCCTGTCTCGAAAAACCAAAAAAAATAAAATAAAATACATTTCTTTGAAGCGGTTGAATATCTGTGTCCAAGCAATAAAAGTCCAGGTCCCGACTTGTAAGCACCTGTTGCTCATCATACACTTGCTGCATCACTAGTGATACCCAGAGTAGACACAGCCTTGCTCAGGGGCTCTTAGTAGCACAGAGCTGGGCTGCCCATTTTGATAGCAAATCTACAAAATGTTCCATTTTCAAGGGTGGAGTACTCCGTGTTAATGATTCCCCATTGTAAAGCTTGGGTGGGAATCAAAGCTTTCCACTGTTTGCCACAGTAGCCTTATCATCTGGACTTAAAGAATAGTTTTTCCCCCTCATCATCAAAATCAACCACAGTATGAGAAACATAGAATTTTTTTGGTACCAGGAAGAGTATTGCTTAATATAATAGTGAAAAATCTCAACATGGCCTAAGACAATGGGCTTCATTGTCTATGCATTTATAAGGCAACCACTGGAGCGAGTAGCACGAAAACAAACACACAAACAAGCACAGCCTGTTGAGCTTGGCACAGTGACACATGCCTTTAATCGCAGAACTCAGGAGGCAGAGACAAGTGGATCTCTATGAGTTCAAGGCCAGCCTGGTCTATGTAGTAACACTTCCTCAAAAGAACATAAGCAGCCTGTGAATTTGTTTCTTATTAAACACTGGTAACTTTATGTTGATCTTTTGTGCACATGTTCATTATTTTTCCACTCTTTACCCCCCCATCCTATGTGCTGAAGGTCAAGGAGACACACCCTTCACCTTTGCCTTCAGTTCATTATGCAAAACAGAATGCATTCTTTAACTTCAGCAGGATGACAGAGTCAATTTCAAGCCACATATGGCTTTGTTGGGAAACCAAATACAGATCAAATGGAGTCACCTTCAAAAGTTCTTTAAGGCTGCAAGATAGATTTAAAAGAAAGAACTTCCACAGAGGTCTTTCAGGATGAAACAGCCTTGTTGAAGAAAATAGTTCACTTAGGAACCATTTAAGAAACTCTGAAGAGCTGGCGCTGTGGCTTAGCTGGTTAAAGTGCCTGTATAGTAAACAGGAGATCCTGGGTTCGAATCCCAGCAGTGCCTGACTTGCGTGGGACATGGTATATTATTGGGGAGGGGGAGAGAAATGGGAGGTGGAGGCGGGGAGGAGGCAGAATTTTTTTATAAAAAAATAAAAAAAAAGAAACTCTGAAGAGAAGATTTAGTGGATAAGAACACTAGCTGCTCTTGGAGAGGACCAGGATTTGGGGCTCAGCTCCCACACCAGATGGTTCAAGATCAACCGTGACTCCTGTTCCAGTGAATCTGGTGCCCTCTTCTTGCCTCCGAGGGCACCTGCACTCACATGGGGCACATACA
Organism: Chionomys nivalis; assembly: GCF_950005125.1. Lineage (NCBI taxonomy): Eukaryota > Metazoa > Chordata > Mammalia > Rodentia > Cricetidae > Chionomys > Chionomys nivalis. The sequence continues at coordinate 85,115,582 of NC_080088.1, read as the reverse complement.
AATACACAGACACATAAAAACAAATCTTTCAAGCAAGATTCTATGTAGACAGACTAAAAGCGTCTTCAGAAAACTGCCCGTTTTAGCTATTTAAATAAAAAGTGTCCTTGCTTGCTGAACATAGTATGAAATGAAGTCCTTCAGTTTCTCTTCCAAACATGGCAGCACAAGCCCTGATTGAACAGAAATCACAAGTATCCTCTTTAAGGAAGGTGTTTAGCTAATAAAATACCACACTTTGGTCCACATTGGAAAGCATACACCATAGTGGGGACATAGGCTTGGTAACGGCATATCCCACTTACTTTGTACACACTGTCTATGGTACACAGATTCTGTGATGTTCACACAATAAGGGCTTTGTCTAAAATGTATTTCGTAGGGTGTATCCTTGCCAGTAAGCCATGAACAACTGAGTATATCATGAGACATCCTTTTTATTTTGAGTCATCCACCACCTTCCTTCCTGGCTCTGCTCCTAGCTAGCCCAGTGTGGCCACAGCAATAATCCACTTAAACATCTGAGGCGAGACTCATTTGTACAACCTCTTCTAGCCTCTGACTTTTGTGACCTTTGACTCTGAGGTCACAGCTATCCATAATAAATTAGAACTCTCATGTTTAAGCTGGGCATGTCACCACCACCACTATCATCATCATCATCATCATCCTCCTCCTCCTCATCATCATCACCATCATCATCATCCCCATCGCATGCTAAAAATATGTATGCTTAATAAAATAGCAGATACCTCAATTTGGAAAATTGATAATAGATTTAAACAGACATTTTTCCAAAGAACATATGAGAAGATGAAGGATGTCATTAGTCAGCAAGGAAACAAAAGGCACAAATACAATGAGAAATTGCTTTACCAAAGAGCCAGGACGGTAGAAGTCAAGAAGAGGGCAATGCCCAGTGCCGTCACATAGGCAGGGTAGAAAAATTGGGAGCGGGGCCCTGATAGGCTTTTCCAACAGTACAGCACCCCGGGAAAGAGTAGCCACTTAAAAGTCCCAGTACAAAGCTAACCGTGGGTTTAGTGAATTTTCCAGCAATCATATCCCTAAATACCACCCAAAAGACCTGAAAACACATGACCACATACAAACTCAGACGTGGAGCACGTACTGCATTTGCAGAGGACCTAAGCTGTCTTCCATTACCCACATCAGTGGCTCCAAACCAACTGAAACTCCAGTTCCAGTTGATCTGATGCCTCTGATCTCCCGGTACTCATACACACACACACACACACACTCACACTCATACACACATGTACACTCAAACCCATTAACATACACATACATGCTCACACTCATACACACACATAATAGATAGAAATCGCTTAGAAAACTACTGTTTCATTTTATATTAAAATTCTTGATTTTTTCCAGGCACATGTCTTTACTCCCAGCACTCCACAGGAAGAATCAGGCCACTCTGTGAGTTCGAGGCCAACTTGTTTCACATAGTGAGGTGCAGACCAGCCACAGGTACATAGTAAGGCCCTATCTCATACAAAAGAGAAACAAAACAAAGAAATTAAGAACCTGACTTCTAATTTATTTGTTTTAAACTCAAAGCTTTGTGTATCGATTCATTTCAGATGTAAAACATCTGCTTTTCATTTACATACCATGTTCCCAATATAACATAATCCTATGTGATAAATGGCCTCTTTATCTAAATATAATTCAAATATCGCATTTCAAAAAATTGAACTGAAGACAATGAGCCATTTCCCAAGGTTATGTGAGGTCAATTAACCACAATTCATAATAAAAGAAGGTTCCCCCCCCCCTTCAAAATGGATCTTATTAAAAGCCCATATTCCACAGTCTGAACATGGAAGAGACTTTGTGACTGGCGGGGAGGCATGGGGGTGGTGTGGGATGTGGGGGGAACAATTGTAAGTTTCTAGAAACTAATGAAATTTGTATCTGAGAAGCTAATTCTTCCAGAGCTCTTGAATTTAAGAGAGTGAATTTCAGTCTTGGTCCCTGGTGTCTATCACAGTGTTTACAGGAGGAGCCCCTGTGAACGCGATGGCTCAAAAGGGCACCAATTCTAATCACTGTGCTGAGACAGCCTAGCGGGCCTCCCCGGGAAGATGGAGGAAGGCTGCAGGGCTCGCGGTTCACCTGCCAACACACTGACACAAGGCGAGATTCATATGGCAGAAGAATATATGGAGTCTCAGCTGGGAACACAGACTACATTGGAAAATGCTGAGCTTTGCCCTCCCAACAACTGTCCTTATTGATCTGTTTGGTTTGGGTGCCTGGTGCATGCTATGGACCGGCGCTCTCACTTACTGGGTCCCAGGCCCGATGTGTTTGAAATGCCTTTAAACTAAGAACAGAGCTCAAGAAAAGATGCTTATCTGAACGCACAGGCAGATGGACTGCTTGCTGCTGCTTCTCTCTGTTTAAACTGCTGGGCCAGGAGGTGGGTGAGAAATGGGAGAGGTTTTTTTTTTTTTTTTTTTTTTTATTACACTCTTCATTCATTCAGTTTTGAGGAAGGGAAAACCCCTCCCTAACTGGGATTCCCAAACTGAATTCTGTTTAGGACTAGCAGGAAGCTGAGACTCAATGCTGACGAATCCTCATGGAGATGAGGTGACTCATGATTTTCCCATGGACGCCGGCACCTCACGGAGCATCTTATACTCAGGACAGATGTGGTACTTACAGCTCTTCAGGGTCCACCAGGTGCCTGAAATGTCTACAAAGCTGCTGTTCAGAAAGCAAATATGTAATTTGTAAAAAGCTTTGAACCCCAGTGACTTGCTGTTCACCTTAAAGCCCTTCAGGATAGCCGCTTTATTTTCAAACTAAACCAGGGGAAAAAATTCACTAGTTGCTGGCGAGGTTTTGCTCTTTCTACGTAATCCACACATCATTAAACTCAAATAATGAACTCTGACATTTTTGTGCTGAACGAAACTTAAAGCAGCCAGATATTGCTTGCATCCTGAATCCAGGTGCCACAGATCGAGCCAAGAAGTTATCTAAGGAGTCCCGGGAGGCAGCTTGGTGGGTAAACACACTGGCTTGCACAAATCTGATCATCTGAAGTTGTTCCCTGGAGCTCTGGTGGGAGGAGAAATGAGTCCCAAATTATTAAAGGGAAAACCAGCTAAACAACTGTATATTTTAAAATGTTTACCAAAGAAAACCACTCCACCCACATCCCACCCTTCCTGCTGACACATAGTGGGGCCATGTCTGGAGAGTTGTCTCCTGGGCCTTTTTTATTTTACTGGACACTTGTTTCTCTGAGGGTCACAGGTTAACCTTAATCCATCATTAGCCCTGTCACCAGCTACCATCAGGAGCCTACCCTTCCAGTGACCTGGAGCCATGCACAGCTTCTTTTCATGTGACATCAGAATTAATCGGGTTGACGGGGGAAAATGCCACTTTGACCAAGTAGCTACCTTTTCCCCAGATGCTCTCCTCCCACGAACTGTTCTTTTATTGAAACCCCTCCATCGAGCCTACCAATGTGTCATTTCATCTTACCACTCCATGTCCTAGAAGGGTCACGATCTGGTTAGCAGGACATGAAATGTGGCTTGTATTTAGCAGAGAAACCCATCAGCCCCTCATCTGGTTATACAAAGGGACCGTGAACAGAGACAAACACCCCTAAAAAAGCATCAGGTATGTTTTCTGTTAGATTCATCTCGGTTTTCCTTGTCAATAGCAGGAAGTTTGGTTCGTCTGCTGCATCCCCCCCATTGGCTCACATTCTTTGCCAATGCCACTGCTCAGAGCTCCCTGGAGAAGCTGGGGCCCTGATGCCACGCCTTGCCAAGTGATACATGCTGAGCGATTATTTGAGTGAACAATCATACATTGTTTCGGGCAAGAACACATCCATTTTCCATAAAATGAACACCTTAAAGAACCACAGTAGCTGATGATGGCTCAGGGGTGCTGTTCAGCAAACAGACAATATACGTGAAAGTCAATGTGTCCCCCTCTTGTCAGTGGCGCCTCCTGCACCTTCCATTGAGAATCACAACCCTAGACAGTTCTATACGATGATCCAGAATCAGTCACAGAACGCTGTGGAAGAGAGAGCAACTGGGTAGAATGGCACTGTTAGGTGTGGTGGGAATTGTCGTCAAGTGCCTGCGCTGTCCTAGATATTACAAGGATAGTGCTCAATTATCTAGAATGACAAACCCCACTTTGGTTAATGGTAGTCTCCATAACCTCTGTAAGCAATGAATTACTGATCTGAAAGCAGTGGATGGTACATACACCACCCAGAATTTTCACTGCAGACTCTTTTCCATTCCTTCCTGCTCAATAGCAAGGTCTCAAGCACATGACAGATCATGGCAACAGCAAGGCTGGAGATAGCACAGCAGACTAGAGCACTGAATCCTCTTCCAGCACCTTACATGGTGCCTCAAACCATGTGTATCTCCAGTTCCGGTGGATCAGATGCCCTCTTCAGGCCTCCATGGGTACTGCACACACATGGTACACATACATACAGGCAAAATACCAGTACACATAAAATTTTAAAAATTGCAAAGGCATATTTTGCTCAAATTTCAATTCTGAATCAAAATTAGTGCCTCTGTGTAATAAAATGAAGAAGACAGAGTATCAGGCATGCATGTGTGCAGGCAGGCAAGCATGTGCTGAGCTATCCATGCAAGCAAAAATCCAGAAAAGATTGGTACAGCCAACCCAAAGGTTCCTATATTTTCTTCAACAGTCTCAGTTTTATAATCTAGAGTCCAGTTTTATAATCTAGAGTCCAGTTTTATAATCTAGAGTCCAGTTTTATAATTTAGACTCTCTATAAGGGAGATGCTTTAGATCCATTCATCAAGAGGAAATTGAGACAGTTTCTGTCTATATAGCCAATCCTATATCTACAAACCCTATGACCTTTGAGACTTCAGTGGCCCGGGGTGGCAAAAAGCGATCCATCACATGAGAACGGAGATTTGGAAAGCTTCGACAGCATAGTATTTCTAAGTCTCTCTTTTTTCTTTTTCCATTTTTACATGTGTGTGCTGTGCATGGGTACGTATGTGCCTATGCATATGTATTTGGCCACATGTGTGTGGGTATGCCTACATTTGTGCAGACGGAGGCCCAAGGTTGGTGTCCAGGATCATCCTCAACTGCCTGTCTCCTTAATCACTGGGGCAAGGTTTCTCAATCAGCACAGGACTCACCCGTATGGTCAGCCTCTCTAATTAGTTTGCTCTGGGGAATCCCCCGTTTCTGTCTCCCAAGGCTGGAATTACGGGTTAGTCACTATGTCTCCCTGCCACTTACATGAGTTAGGAACCCAAACTGTGGTCCTCGTGTTTGCGCAACAAGCACCTTAACCGCTGAGCTTCCTCTCCAGACATACATATGTTCATAATACATACATACATACATACATGCATACATACTTAAAAGTTTTGTTTTGAAAGAGTCTTCTATGATGCTCAGGCTGGCCTAGAACTCACTATGTCATGCCTTCATGTCCTGTAGGCATCACCACAACTAGCTGAGAGCGCACATCTGAGCACAAAGAGAGAAGGGGAGCTCGTAATCAAGATTACATTCTCATTTTTTATTTTGTATTTTGTGAATTAATTTATTTATTTACCTGTGTGTGCATATGCCATGGTGTGTGCATGTGTGTGTGTGTGCATGTGTGTGTGTATGTGTGTGTGTAGAACCCATTTGACAAATCCCAAATTACTTACATTGCGATTCATAACAGTAGTAAGATTACAGTTATGAAGTAGTAATGAAAATAATTTTATGTTTGGGGGATTGCCACAACATTAGGGACTGTATTAAAGGGTCACAGCACTGGGAAGGTTGAGAACCGCTGCCCTGGTCTATACCATGGATGGTTCGCAGGAAAAGGAGACAGCTTTCAACCAGAATGTTCTGGTCCAAAATAGGGAGCTCAGTGGTGCCGCCTGGATTCTTTGGGCTGTTTTGGCGTACCTAGGTTCTGTGCTGGGAACCTTCATCTGCTGAGAGAACCTCAGCCCAAGAGCCCATCTCTAGCAATGTGCTAGACAGCAATGGGTCAGTGGCTGGACAACTTACACCCCATTCTCGGTTCTCCATCAAGAGAAAATAGCCAGCTCAGCCCAGGCCAAGCAAACGGACTGGACCCAGGGAATGATCCACAAGCAAAGCAGCATACACACACTGGGAGAATTATTGCCACTCCTGGGTGTGTTCTTCCAGCCTCTTCCTTCCCCCCCCCCCCCCCCCACACACACACACACATGCATGCATGCAGTTCCTAGATGGCTGACAACAGGCAGCAAGACTCCTGCAAATGCCCCTGAGGCTCCTAAGGATGACTTCAGACACAGCTTAAGGCTGTCAATCAACACTTACTGAGTGACTACTATGTGCCAGGGCATGTACTGGCGCCACAGCAGCAAAGATGGCTCAGAATCAGTTCTTCTGCATAAAGCATTTTCCTTCCTCCCAAAGTTGACCTCGTAGGAGATGCCACTCAGATACCGAACAATTGATACCAAGAAATTTAGACGACCGCTGATGTCAGTAACCCAAACTACTCACGTTTTGCGCTTAATTAAGCACGTGCTATGTCGTATTGTCAGGCCCAAATTCTTCACTTAACTAAGCAATTCACCATCATAAAATTTGCTGTACGATTCACAAAAATAGAAGCATGTATCCAGTGGCAAGCATGAAGCATAGTGAATTGTAATTGCATCGGTTTTCATAAACAAATATGAAAGGTCCCTTGTGATCTCACCATAGTATCTTCTGAGGGAACAGGTTAAAATGGCTTCAAATAAGGTCTTTGTTTTGTTTCTTGAAACAAAGTCTCTTATGCAGCCTTGGCCGACCTGGGTTACATAAGACAGTTATACAGACCAATTGTGTAGGCCAGGCTGGCCTCAAACCCACGGAGATCCTCCTGCCTCTGCGTGCTTCGTAGCACCACACCTGGCAAAATGAGAGTCTTCTAGGCATGACTCTACTCCAGTTGAAGTCTGGGCAGTGATGACAGGCTGTGGAACTGGTATGAAAATTAAAGCTGCTCTAATCCATATTTTTTGTCATGAAACACGAGAAAACACAGCATCCCAAATCCTTTGGAGAACATACCTTTCTGTGATCTCTCCTGCCAGATTTACAGTCAACAGCCTTGCCAAACGGGGACTGGGTCTCACCAGCACACGGGCTACTTCTGGGTCCATGTGCTTGGACTTTAACACACAAAATAGCACCCCCAAGAACAATAGTCACAACCCCAAACAAGCTATATGTCCAAGCTTTAGATTTTACTACCCATAAAAAAAATTATATATCTGGTCTCTGAGTTTGTCGGTTCAGGAAAGCTAAAGAAAAACTGAAATTTCTGAAGATTGGCATTCTTGTCCATTTGCTGGACAAGTGATTGTGTGTGGAAATGCCTCACACAGCAGGCTGTCCCCTCCCCATTCTGAGGGCAGGGGACAGACACGGTGAGGAAGAGAATCTACACCAACAACGTGGGCAAAACACTCCTTGGTCTCAAGAAGTCACAGGTACTCAAATTCTATCCCAGGTTAAACACTGTTATTCAGTCTGCACGCCCCGCCACCTCCCCCAGTTCTAGAAGAATTCTCTGCAGGGAGGATTCTCGGACTATGAAATCTTTCTTTATAAAGCCAATATCGCAGGAAGATCTGGCCCTGCAGAAGATGGTGAGTGAAGAAAAACTTTAAACAGTATTTTCTCAAAAGACGACCACAGCATTAAGCACAGACGAAGCTGTCTTTTCGCCCACTTAAATATGGTTGGTTTCCCCAAAGCTAACTTAGAAAGCAGCGGTAAGCAGCAAGCAGTGTGATGACTCCCGTTCGTTATCATTTCTATCTAAAGCATGACTGCATCGGCCGCATTTTCCAGCAATTTCCTTGGAGCAAAAGCTAAAAGTCCTCAGTAGGTGGCAGGATAGGATTTTTCTCTGGAGTCTCACAAATTTCTCCGTCTGCTCTGGATGAAACAGTGGCTGTCCCTTTCGGCGGATTAGGACAAACACGTTAACACTATTTTCTCTTCTTGACTTTTTGCAGGTCTGAACATTTCAAGACAGAGAGGGGGAGACAGACGCGAGATGCAGTGGAGTACAGCTCAGTGAGAGAGTGTTGCCCAGTGTCCAGCTCAACACAACACACACACATATACACACTCATACACTTATAGAAATATACACATACACTCACACACATACACACACTTACACATATATACACATACACACACTCACACATATATACATATACACAGCTACACAAACATACATACATATACACATACATACAAATATACATACACATACAAACATGCATGCACACATATATACATACACCATAAACATATACACATACATGCAGACATACACCATAAACGTACATATATATACACATACACACGAACATGCATACACACATATATACATATATCACAAACATACATAAATATACACATGCACACAAACATACATACACACATACACATAACCTTATAGTGTCATTCACTGTACAAGGACTCAAGCAGGAAAATCATCCCAGCCAGAAAACAACATCCTCTACCAAAGACTTTTGAACTATTATCTTCCCGCAGGTGCACTAGGTTTTTATTCTAATCCCTGAAAACAAAATGTGCTGTCTTTTCTCGAATCCCAGGGCTTCCCCGGTCAAGCTATTTTAGGAAAATGTTGGGAAGACGGCTGATTTTGAGATCGAGAGGCAAGTATTTGCATTCCAGCCTGGCTGATCCACAGTGTAGCTCGCAGCAAGTCATTCAATTGTCTCAGTGTCGGGGTTCCAAATCCATCAAAGCTCAGAGTGCCTGTGTTGGATGGTTACCAAGAAGCCTGCAGAGTCTGGATCCCTTCCTCCTTCTCTTCTGAGGGGCAGAGTGAGCATTCTCCCTCACTCCAGGCCACAGAACATCTGCCTTTATGGTATGACACACTTCTGAACACGCCCGTAACTTTTCTCACAGGTACACCGGCCCCGCCCCTGCTTCACCCCTGGCAAGCACCATGTCTCTGAGGGTGCAGGGTATAGAAGGTGCCAGAGGAGCATGGGATTCCTGGAAACTGTCAGCGAGCAGCCCTGGCTTTCACTGCTGACCCTCCTCATGAGAATTTGCTGCCACCCTCAGTCAGCGACCCTTTGTACTCTCAACTAGTTTAAGGCCATGTCTTCAAGAGCAGTTCGGAAGGCCGTGTCATGCCATATTCATAAAGGCTTTGGGGATCCTATTCTGATATTTCTTTTTTTTAAAATTTATTTATTTATTTATTATGTATACAATAATCTGTCTCCATGTATGTCTGCAGGCCAGAAGAGGGCACCAGACCTCATTACAGATGGTTGTGAGCCACCATGTGGTTGCCGGGAATTGAACTCAGGACCTTTGGAAGAGCAGGCAATGCTCTTAACCACTGAGCCATCTCTCCAGCCCCTATTCTGATATTTCTGTAAGCGCTCTTGACTACCCATGGTAAGAAAACCCACAGGAAGAAAAGTCCGCCTTGATCGAGATCTCAACTGTGTCTTTTTCACACACAGCAGTGAAATCTCCCAAGGCCACTTTAAGATGGAGTAGCAGTGGCTTCTCACATTCCTTGAGGATGGCAAACCTCCAAGGACAGACTGACTTGCAGGCCCAGGGAAAACAAACACCCCCCCCCTGCAACCCTAAGAAGGCGCTTTCTCCTCTGCTTTGCCCCTAGATTGCAACACACCAAGAGGGAATTCGGTGTCTGGTGAAAGAGGGTTCAAACAACTTCAGCTTTACATACCACTTAAGACAAGTGTTCTGTTTACCCACAGCCGTCACTTTCCTAGAAGCTTTCTGGTACCCCAAGGAGAGTTCCTGCACCCTGTTTCATCCATCTGGTGGCAAGGAAGATGGATGCATACTGCTCGGCTGGTGGAAATCACTCAGAGTTGTGAGGACCATCATACGTCTGGGACAGAGTGAAAGGAAGATCCGCAGTGAAAGTGCCTGACAGTTGGGGTCCAGGGTACTCCATCCCCCTACACACACACACATGCACACGCACACACACACACGCACACACACGCTCCTCTGTCCCTAGAGAAGAGGGTCAAAGGTCAAGGACCCATGAGCTAAGACCTCAAAAAACTACACAGCTGCTACCGGGCAGGGTTGCATACACTTTTAATCCCAGCACTCAGGAGTCAGAGGCAGAAAGATCTCTGTGAGTTCGAGGCCAGCCTGGTCTATAAAATGAGTTCTAGCATAGCCAGGGCTACATAGTGGGACCCTATCTGGAAAAGGAGGAGGAGGACAGGGAAGAGAAGGTGGTGATGGCAGCAGCAGCAGCAGCAGGAGCAGTTACAAAGTGGCTGACACTCGGATCCAGGACACTGGAGTCACAGTAATCCTAAGAGGCGGCTGTGCCAACTCAGCATGCCAGGCTAAGCCTGGTCTGTGTGCTACACACACGATTTATGAATGGGAACCTCGTCCCATAGGTCAATATAGTGTCATTCCTAAGTATCATTGTAAGGGCCAAGATGTTACTTAGCACTCGGTATTATGTATCAGTCACTATAATTTTCTTGGCCAAACGCCAACCAAGACAGAAAAGCAAAGCGGAAGTGTCAAATGGTGCTGCCCCTCCCCTCAGAAAAGTCTGCCTCCCCGCCCGGGAATCTGGGCCAGGACTACCTTTGAGCAACAGAATGTCACAGAGTGATGTGGGAATTCCAAAATGCAGGCCTTCAGACATGTCACAGTCTGTACTGCAGGAATGTTCCGGCCTCTGTGTGAGAGCCCCAGCTGCACTGTTGAGTCAGGAAAGGCCACAGGGGTGGGGGGCAGTGCTGAGGTCTCACTGAACCGGCCATGGACTGTGGCTGACCGGGTGACTCAGGTGAGACCTAAAGGGAACCCCCAGCAGAGTCCCCGCATATCTAATCTGTAGCACTCTGAGATGCACGGAACTGACACGGGCTGCCAAGTCTGGGGACAGCTCGCTATGCTGCCACAGATGGCAGACACAATGGCCCCCACCCTGCAGAGGCCAGAGGCTGCATGCTCTGTCTGAGGATAACAGGGCCACCCATTATCACTCCAAACACCCGAGGATTCCTAGTGCTCTCAAGGAGAGGGAAGCCACTTGGACATCTGGTGCCTCACAAGAATTCCAGCGTCACGTTTCCCAGGCAATGACTTTTGACAATGAAGATCCCACCATGACGCGCCAGCATATTTTTCTAGCAGGTAGTCAAGAGCACTGACCCCAGCTGAGGAGACAGAGACGGGGAGGTTCCCTAGTGAATCAATCTTCAGGTAGCTCCAGGTAGCATCTTGCTGGGCCAACTGGAATGACAAGGGATTGAACTGCAGCCCTGTGGGTGACCTGGGTGGGCTGATAGTTTGACCAGGACTAGTGTGGAACTAGAGAAAAGGCTGAGTGTCTTGTAAAATAAGAGGGGAGTTGGAAGTACTATTAGCAGTGTTGCTGAAATCTGCATCCAGCTCCCGATTGTGCATCTGCCACATAACCACCAGAGCAGATCAGTCTCAGAACACAACTGACTTCGGCACATTGGTTGGGTACCTGATTTGCCCTTGGTGTCTAGGGATTTCTTCTGTCACAATTCTCTGATACATTCTCTTTCTGGTGGGACCCTTCTGAGACGGTTTCCTCCCCCTCAGTCTAGACATGATTTATTTAGTGTCTGTTACAGATCAACACCCGTGTAGTGGCCTCCCACATGGCCAGGCCTAGGCTGTGTTCCTCAGGTCCCCTTCTAGGCCAGGTGTGTCAGCCTCTCCCAGAGTTTGTCAGAAAAGCACACTGCTAAGGGCGAGGAGATGGCGCGGCTGGGAAAGCGCTTGCAGAGCAATTTTGAGGCCCATCTTCTAATCAAAGTGCTTAAGGCCCTGAGCCACCTCTCCAGCCCCAAATTTGCAATTCTTGATCCCTGCTGACTGGAATCCTCTGGAGTTTTTAAATGAGCAGTGCTGGGGTCCCACCTAAAACACATAGTAAATTTGGTCACGGGTGCAGAGCTGGCAGGCCAGTTCTTCCAGCTCCCAAAGTAATCTAACAAAGAGCCCAGGCTGAGGACCTGGGTTCTGAAGAATCCAAGGGTCCTCAGTAATCCTTTGGCAGGCTGAGTCCTTCCTATCAGGGTTTTGCTGAAGGTGACCTTGAATTTAAGGGATTTTATATTTATGTATAATAAAAGCAAAGTTTTTCGGTCATAGCAGGATCACTTGAGACCTCTTGCAACAAAAGTCTGGCAATTGTTACAAGTGTGTTTCTGTAGACCACATGGGTGGGTCTGTGAGAGAAAGGAAATCCCATGGAGACCCCACCCACGCAATGGAAGGATAGAAGACCTGCTGACAAGAAGTGCCTGGGAGCAGTGTGATTATCTGTGAACTGACTAAAGCGTTTGCCAGGACTGTGCCATTGTGGAGTCAGGCAGCGAGTAGACACCAAAGGCACTGGTCTCCCAGTCAGAGGGAGACCGTGGCAGCCACAGCACCAGGCAGCCAAATGGTCCAGGAAAGGGCACTTAGGTATTGAGGTTAGTTCCAGTGTTTGGAAGCAACGCCTCAGAGAGCTTCATTTCTGGCTAAAGCTTGGCCAGTTACCACTGTTTTTGCCATTCTCCACCATATCTGTGCTTTTGAAGAGATCAATTTTGTCTTCCACGATTTGGCTAGTCATGGCTTCCTTGGGATGACAATGGCTGTCTGCTTGGATTAGAGGTCCCGGCTAAGTCTGTGAGAAGAGACTAGAAATAGGCCGGAGGAGTCCCACCAGCCACAGACCTATGTCGGAGCCAGGAGAGGTCCGTGGCTAGCCTGACCTTTGTCTCCTCTGTCACACAGCCAAAGGCTACCACTAGGGTGTGAGGACGGAGAAACTGGACCCTGGCACTGGAGCTGACCATAACCCCTTCACTAGAACCCATGCGTCTCCATTTTAAATGTGGAAACTAAAAAGTACCTAGGGATTGACAGTGACCAACTCTGATGCAATGTGAGTGTGTGTGTGTGTACATGTGTGTACACATGTGCGTGAACGTGCGCGTGAACATGCACCTGGGACTGCTGCCATAGGACACGTGTAGAGAAGCGTGTTGGGGTGTTGATATGCGTGTGCAGTGTGGGGGTGGGGTAGAGGAAGGGATCGATTTTCACTCTAACTGTGGATGTAAGTTTGCCTTTTTTTAAAAAAATTCAACAATTTTACTTTTATTATCAACTATTTTCTGATTGTTTCTTTGCATTTAATTTTTAATTAAAAAAATTGATGTGCACGTGTCTGTTTGAGTGTCAGCTTGTGTATGGGTAACTTCTGAGGTTAGAAGGCACTGGATCTTCAGGAGCTGGAGGTGGCTGTGAGACACCCATCGCGGCTGCTGGAACTGAGCTCCGATCTTTGGAAGAGCAACTGCTCTTGTTCACTGAGTCATGGCTCTAACCCTTCATCTCCTTTTCATTTTTAACTGAGAAAATCATCACATATTTATGTGGTAAAGCGTGGTATTTGACACACATACAGCTGGGGAGAGCAATTCCATTAAATAATCCCATGAAACCGAGGCCTAGCGGGCAGGCAAAAACACATGAAAGAACGGGAATGAATGCAGCGTTGGCTCTGAGAGGCGACGGGGAATGGCACCAGTTCTGAAGGATCAAAGAAGACAGACACAGGCTCTTCCCCCAAAGAGGAAGGACGGAGACACCTGACGTACAAAGAGTGCAGGGGAGTGACTCGACAGGAGAGGGACACTACAGGAGGCTGCATATCCGGGTCCCAGGAGGGCAGGAAGAGGCCTCATTCTGTCCAGAGGCCCCAGCAGGAGCTGCCCTGCTGCGCTGGGTTTCTCAGGTAGGGAAGAAGGGATGGGGAAGGAGACAATGATCTAGCAGGAGGAAGCAGCTCAGCAGCAGGCAGGCCCATCGGAAGGAGGGTAATTCCTTTGACAGGGGCAGACCTAGTGTAGATGGAGCAGATGTGGAGGGACCAAATGACAGATTTAAGCATCGCCCAAACCACAACTATCCCAAAGAGGGAGCCCAAAGGACTCCCGAGAAAAATTAATCTTAGCATAAATATTTTCATGGGTTTTTAAGCAGTGATTTTTTTTTTAGTTCTTCATTTAAACCTCTTATGGGCTTTGATAAATGACAAGTTCATGCTTAAGATGTTGGGAAGGTAGCTTAATGGTAGAGCCCTTGTCTAGCCTGTGATCCCAGGCTTAATATCCAGCAACACAAGATTCTACTACTACCACTATTATTATATTACTATTATTATTATAAATAAGCAAATAGATACGGTTTAGAAAAAAATTGGATTAAATGCTAACTCAACAAATGTCTGTATATCCCCACTTAGTCTGTGGTAGAGGAAATACATAAAATGAAGAAGAAATGATGGCGGTGTTGTGGCCTGAAGAGTGTCTTCCTGGGTCTGCCAGTGGTGAACGGCGGGGCTGAGGAAACACCACAAAACTATCTTCTCATTTCCTGAAGCTGGGTCAGTGAGGGCCCATGTGAGAGACAGATCAGGTCTCCTTCCAAAAAGCCTGACTTGGAAGACAGAGGCAGCAATCAGAAAGGGTCTTCAAGCATCCAGGTTTGCAGAGGCAGATGGGAAATGCCCAGAAATTCTTGACATCCCCCCCATATCCGCCCTGCAACAATGCAGGAAATCTAGCCACTATCTTCAGTCGACTGAGGAGAACCGTTTCCTTAAGAACACCCCCACACCCCCGACAGTGCTGCGAAGGCAGAGGCTTTGCTCTCCAGATCTCCCTCAAATACACCATTCCCCCATTTCCTTCCTTCAGTCTGGTATGGAGTCCAGCAATTTAACCAGCAGCATGCAGGGTCCATGGCACCCACTGCATTCTGCCTTCACAGCAATCCTGGAAAGCGCCTGGCAGAGGCCCCGTTGTTCCTCTGGTCCTCCGGAGACACTGGGCAGAAGGAAACCAGCACACAGGATAATCTGTTCAACTCTCTTAAGCTAAACCCAATGTGCCAGATGATTTTATGCTTTCAGCCACTCACAGTAATATATTTTTACTTAAAATAAACAAAGCCCATGGCAATCTTCCAATAGCCTCCCTCCTCTGTGCACCATATCAAGCTACATTAAAAAAATGGTTTTTACCTGCAATTACCTCACATCACCAAGCTTCGGCTGAACCAATTCCCGGCTACCATCAGCTAGCAGAGGGGTGGATGGCTTGCGCTCTCTTCCTAGCCTCAGGCTCACTCCCACACTCAATTAAAAACAACACAAAAATACTCTGTTACTCGTTTTCTCTTAACTCAACTGCACCAGGCAGGGAAAAGACCAGCCACAGCCCCACTGTATTACCCTACATAATCCCCTCCAGGGAATCACTTTCTCACAGGGGTGGGTGGGGGAGTGGTGGGTGTCATTAGAGAGCCTTTTTCCTCCCCTTTTTGGTAATGTATCACTTCAAGTTCTATCTGATACGCATTGAAAGATTTAGAAACGTCTCCATGGTTTTGGAGAGGGAAAATAAGTAATTATTTGATTTGTCTTTTAAAGTCACAAAAAATAATGGGTTCAATTATCAAATAAGAGGCTTGGTAGCCTTGTCGGACTCTGAAACAGTTTGAGAACACAGCCGGTTTAAAAAACAATTAAGTGCTAACCTTTCTTTAAAACCAAAAAAATACATAGGGGATTAAAGTGACTGATGGTCTCAGAAAAGTTAATGTGACTTAGTCTCTGTCCTAATTACACATTCTGTTTGGGGTGGGGGAGGCCCAAGCAAATGATCTGGTGGCATCCTCCATCAGCTCACTCCTTGCAAAAGGAAGCCCACTAAAGACCAAGCTGATTGGTAGGTCTAGAACATTCTACCAGAGAAGATGGGTTGTGAGCCCTGTTGAGAGGCCTAGCTCACCAGCCGAGGTGTCAAAGGGCTTAGCACCCACTAACATTCTAACATGTGTAAGAATGGAGGGGAGCAGAGAGAACAGAAAGACCTCATTCTGTTTCTTGGAATTTATTCATTGAATTTTATAGTTGGAAAGAGCTTTAGAAATCATCCATATTTTTTGGCCGGTGGTGGTGGTGGCACACACCTTTAATCCCAGCACTGGGGAGGCAGAGACAGGCTGATCTCTGAGATTGAGACCAGCCTGGTTTACAGAGTGAGTTTCAGGACAGCCAGGGCTACACAGGGAAACTGTTTAGAAAAATCAAAAGACAAACAAAAACAAAAAGCAAAACAACAACAAACAGCTGTTTTTTCTAATTTCTGCATTTTTAGAAGAAAAATACTAACTGGGGATCACTTGAAAAGAAACTATATAGCCTATATGACTTTCAATCATAAAAAATTAATGTTGCACACTTAAAAAGAAGAAGAAACTAGACAGCCAACACAGTTCCCAGTTTATCTGCAAGATGATCAGTTGATCAATCAGACGATTGACCAAAAACAACATGGACCCACAAGGGTTCTACGTAACGATCATTTAAAATACGCAGTTTGGGGGAAAGTATGGCTCTGTTAGCCTTGGAGAAAACAACAGAAATCACTATGGAAAATGATACTAATAAGTAATATGAGGAACGCATTATATTCAGTTTGGGAAGAGGTATGATAATTTATAGTTCAGGCTGACTTTAATTCGCCCCACAGCCAATGTCCAGGCTTGGTTAGACAGCCCTCTGCTTTAGGCCCTGAGTTCTAGAGTTACAGACAAGGACCTCACACCTGTATAGCATTATTTGCTAATTTACATTTTAACTTAGAGTTACTATTGGGATTACCCCTCCGTTACTAAAATTTAACTATTTCTAATTAGTTCTACCAAACTAAACAGCAGTTGCTTGAAGAAAAGTAAGGAAGGGGAGGGAGAGAGGGAGAGAGAGGGAGGGGGAGGGAGGAAAGAAGGGAGAGAGGAGGGAGAAAGGGGGAGAGAGAGAGAGAGAGAGAGAGAGAGAGAGAGAGAGAGAGAGAGAGAGAGAGAGAGAGAGAGAGTCTAATCAAGGGTGTGGTGCCTTAAACCTTAAACAGAAGACGGGTAACTTTTATAAAAACAGTGGTCTCCATGCAGAGAGGACCCGAAAGTACGGGAATTACGGCGTTCGTCAGTCCGTAACGAGTAGTAAGTAGTAAGTACTGAGGATGTAACAGTGACGCAGCTCAGCGCCCAGCGAGCGCTCCAAGGCGGCTCCCCAATAAACCCGCAGTCAGACCCTCTCACATTCCCGTACAGCCTCAATCTGCCTCTGCTGTTCTCAAACACAGATAAAATTACGCTTAGCTAAAACCAAGCACGCTTTAAAAACAGAAAATAAAGACACGTGAGTGAAGGAGAAAATCCAATAAAACATAGGATTTTTCCCCTCTGTAGTTTGGAGGTTCAAAGTAATTTTTTAACCTAGTTTTACCTTTATATAATAAATTAGTATTTAAACTCTCTAAGCAATTATATTTTCATATAAGCAGCTTTCCCAAAATATTCGTGAAATTGAAAATAAAATATTTAATATCATTATTTTAGCACTACCCACATCGAGTTCTATTTTAATTGTCAACCCCTGCTCATTACTTTGAAACGACAGCCAGTCTTGCACATTCCGAAGGGCTAATTTTTACTGTTTAACCTAGCTGCCTTTCCTTCTGGGGACATTACAATTCTTCCTGACTTTTTCCTATTTTCTTTCCCAAACAAGTGACTTTAAAGACAGGCTCTCTCGTGCTCTCATATCTGACTCTGCGGAAAGGGACCGCCTTGGACCTTTCGCCACTCCCGCACGCTGCGCTGGGACCTGGAGTTGAAGCTCCAAGGTCCGTCCAGCTTTGGCCTCTGGATGACAACGGCTCCATCACGGTAAATGCTCTTCAAATCTGTTGGTCCCTGATCGGTCTACTGCGGGTTTTTCATGTCCCAAAGAAAGCTGATTTAGGAGGTGAGCATACCTCACCAATTCCTCAAGCCACATCTTTTGGTTCTGGACTCATAACCTGAAGACAGGGCTTACGATTCCGGTATTTGAAGCTATCTAGCCTAAGCTGCCCTGGTAGTTCTGGGTCGCTAAGGCCGACGACCGGGACCTCCCACCCGGCCCGCTCCCGCGGAGGCCCCACCCGGGAGACAGCGCTCAGCGAACCTGAGAAGAACCGGCGCTGACTTGAGGGTTCCCCAACTTCCCTGGGACGGTCCCAAACGGGTCTGAGAAATCAGAGCTGGCCCTCTTCTGGGCTCCGTACGCTCGCCGCCGGCACCCGACCCTCCCCAAATTTGTTCTCCTCCTCAGCTCTAGTGGCACGAGATCACGGAGTTACGAGCATCTCTAATGCTCCCTTCTCTGTCCACCCCACCGCAGCCTCTATTTCTTGCTTGCTCCAGACAGCCCTTGAGGACCCAGCCACTGTCTGGGAGAAAGTTCCGGGTGTCTAGGGAAGGCGACTCTACTAAGTAGCCTGGCAGGAGACTAGCGACTCCGGCTGCAACCGGCAACCCGACTGTGACCCCAGCGTAGATCTAAGGTGAGTCTGGACGGTGATGCCCGCCGGCCCAGGTCAGCCACTTCCAGCGGCGCCCACTCGGGAAGGTTTTTTTTTTTAAAAAAAAAAAAAAAAAAAAAGTGTGTTCCACCACTGCAACAAGTGTCCCCGGCTCCCGCTGGAGCTCGCTTCCCGGGCTACAGCCCGGCTCCGCCGGAACATCATCCCACGGTTGCCCATTCTCCGCCCAGCTCCGATTCAGGGTCTCTGGCGCGCCTCACCTGTGAGAAGCAAACAGCCAAGCAGCGCGCACAGCAGGACCGCGGTGTGCCAGCAGCTGACCATGGTGAGCGCGACGCGGCCTGCTGGCCCGGTGCCCGCGCTCTACAAGGCCGACAGCGCAGCCGCCCGAGCCGGTCCCCTCGCTCTCCTGCCTGGCGCCGCGAGAGCCCTTCTCCGCGCCTGCAGCCGAGGTCCCCCTCTTCGCCGTCCGGCGTCCGCTAGCCGCCGCGCTCGCGCCCCGGAGCCCGCTCTGAGCCGCCGCCACTACCACCGGGGAATGTCCGCCACCGCACTCCGAGCCTCCTGCGGACCTTGCTGAAGCGCAGCCGAGGGCGGGGGCGATTTATAACCTTCCCCAGCCCACTTCCTACCCCGGCACCTCCTTCCAGTGACGTCAAGGGGTCCCCCACCCCTCATCCGCCTCCCCACCTACCCTCTTCTTCCTCCCGGAGGGGCGGGGGCCGGCGAGGGCGGGTGGCCCGGAGCAGGAGCGCGCGTGCGGAGGAGCTGGGAGCGCGGGTCCCCCGGCAGGTTCGCAGGTTCAGGGTTCTTGCTCCGTGCCCTCCTGCCCCCGCCCCTCCTGCCCATCGCTCTCAGGAAATCCTTACCCGGTTCCCTCCACCAGGCTTACTCAGCTCTGGGGACCGCCTGAAACTGAGGAGGGGACCGGCTAAGTGCACCGCCCTGCCCCTGGGGCGGGAAGTCTTATCCTAGGGAAGCTGGCCGCGCCTCCGCAACGGTGTCCCTGGCACCGAGGAACGAGGCGCAGTTGGGCGCTCTCCCGAACGGTCCCGCCGGCCTCTGACCCGGCCAGGCCAGAGTGTCCCCAGACGGCGAAGGAAGGTGCCAGAGACCCTTCACATAAGGCACTGGGACCCGCAGCGTCCGAAAAAACCAAACGCTTTGCCAGGCACCTTCTGAAAGAGTGCGAGTCGCGCAGGTCCCAGGGGAGGGAGCCTGTGTCTTTTTCGGCTGCATTAATGCACCCGCCCAAGTCATTTCCTCAACCTTCTGCTTCCTAGAAGCAAAACAAGGAGTAACATGTTACCTTTTAAAAAAGACAAGACGTGAAACATGCTCCTGCAACTTGTGAGCGCCAAAAACTTGAACTCTGTGTCTGAAATGCTGGATGGAAAAGAAATCTTTTTGGTGGGAACTGACTAGCCAAGATGACTGACCTGAATGTTCTTGGAACAAACACGGGTGAAATTAACTTGAGGCACTAGATCATTTACGATGACACTAATTCCACGTTGTTCCTCAATTATGTATCCATTAACTCAAAGGCTGAAGTCGTCCCGGCCTCCACGGAACAGCCCAGTCTTGTTCTTGTAAATAACGCAGGTTTGAAAAAAAAAAAAAAAAAAAAAACTCACTGGAACCTGCCAGATGCCCCTGATAAAATGGCTCCTAAATGGGACCAGAGGCTCAGTTGCACAACCTGAGTTGCCTTACTGCTAAGAGTTTCGGGCCACCACCACCCGCAGCTCCACATAGGCACCTGGAGCGGCTGCGGAGCTCCAGCGAGCGACATTCCTCTCTCCTACTTGGTCCAGGAGAAAAGAAAGGCCGCTATGAGCCGCAGCTCACCTGCGAGGTCGCCCATCGGATTCTGATTCCCCTATATCACTCCTCCAGGGTCGGTGCTCTGCCTCCAGTGCCCCATTCTCCTACCGAGAATCACGCTCGGAATGGCCAGCCACTACAGATATTCTCCCCCCGCCCCCCAATGACTCTCCAGCCCCAGACAGTTTGAGACACACCCACAGCTTCAGACTGTCCCTCTGTCTCTCCTAGGAGCTCTTGTCACGCCCACACATCTTCCACGAAATCGGTAAGGCCCTTAAGCAGCAGCAGGTGTTTGGACTGGGGAGCGCTTGTCAATGGAAAGCCTGCGGCTGGAGGGGATTGGCGTGCGCTGAGCAGGCTGACAAATCAAGAAGCCAGGAGGTTCACGATGCTGGAGGGCTGTGGAGTCCGCCACCGGCCCAGAAAACAGGCTTGGCCACTGTAGAGGAAGACCAGGGAGGGGCACTAGTGACTTGCGGGGTGTGGGGAGGGCCCCAAGTACATCCCGCAAAGGTTTAGTTTAGCACGTTTGTTTTCAAAAGATTTTTTTTTTTTGACATTTTTAAATACTCAAGAAGACACGAGCCGGTTGCCAGAAGTGATCCCACAATGAGTTTATGAAGCCAGACAAGTATTTGATCGACAGCCAAAACAATCTATAACCTGAGATATGCATCAGTGATATTAAAATATTGCTCAATTATCTAAGACTAATGGACTCATACTTGGATCTAACTTAGATTTGTATACTACGGTCCTCCATAAGTTCCTCCTTTGAAAAGTCCTAGGCTTTTAATTACAGCCAGCAATTTTCTCACTGCTACTTCTTCTGTAGGTTGCATCGATTGTGTTCTTATTGTTATTATAAGGAATTTTAAAATGACACAAACTGTTTCATTGGTGATTTCAATTTCACTTTGATGTGGAAGATAAAGGAGTGAGACTTAGCCCTCCCCCCACAAAGAGCTAACACCTTTGAATTCATGGGCTACAGGACTCTTCAAACTAAATCACTCATGAAAGAGGTTCACTAGATCCTCCTGATGGGAAAGATCAAATTCAACACGCTTGGTATGTGTGAAAGACTATTTGCAGTAGATTATCTGCTTGTTTCCTGCCCATGTACAAAAGAACATTTCATCTCCTGCTTGCCTGGCAAAATCAGACACTCTCTCGTGTTATCAGACACATTCTCTCGACGTTTCTTTCTTGTCCCTATTCAAGAAGGCGCTGCTGTCCAGTCAAGAGCTTAAATATTCAAGACTGAACAAGAGGGTTGGGGCAGCATCTGTAAGAATGACAGGCGAGGAACTCAGCTGATCTTCCTACAAAAAAAAAAAAGGCAAGGACACACTAAGCTTGGGTGTTGGATAATCCCCCATCAGTATACAACACAGGGCTTACTTACAAGCGGCTGATGATCTTAGCAAATCCTTCTGCTTTGTTGGAAGAAAAACAGACAAACACACCTCTTAGGACATCTTCACGAGGCAGAGAGGCTCCTTGGTCTAAGCACAGCCTCCCACATCTCTTACAGGAAGTTCAATGAGCGCCCAGACCAGGTAGAACCTTACAGCTTTATTGATCAGAAATGGATCAGCTCGCTGGAACAACAGCAACCAAAGTCTTGTTTATTTCAGTCACCCAGCAGTAGACCATGGGACTCCAAAAGTACACAAGGCCCTCCTCTTCGTGGCTCTGATAACCCCTCACAAACACGACTTCGTCTCCAGGCTCCCTAGCTGTGGCTCCTTGAGCACTGCACAAATGACATGGTCTAGAGATGTGTCCCAGTTTCCCTTGGAAGAGTCCATCTTATTAACATCCTGCAGGTAACATATATACACAGGACTGAACAAACATCACGACCGCTTTCTTCCTTCTCATAAAGTTAAGGGTTTCCTTTTTGTTTTATAGACAGGGTCTCACTATGTAACCCTAGCTGTCCTCGAGTTTACTATGTAGACCAGATTGGCCTCAAACTCACAGGAATCTGCCTGCCTCTGCCTCCCTAGTGTGGGGATTAAAAGCATGAACCACCATATCTAGCTAAGATTGATTGATTATGTACTTAATTATTTTTAATTGAGGAGAGAGTGAAAACAGCGTGTGTCAGTTCAGGTACCCACAAAAGGTTAAGTTTTCCTTCTGAGCAAGGAGAAAAGGTTTTGGAAATGGCCAGTGATGGGAAAAGTGGGTTAGGGGTTCAGATGGACAGTACACTAGGAAGATGGAAGCTCAGGGAAACGAGCAGCCAGACACCTCCCCCACCTGCACGTGCATAGCTTCTGCTTCTGCTGGTGCTGCCCAGAGATCATGGGCCCAAGACACCCTCACTCCTGTGAAAAAACCTTCCTCCGCTGCTGCCTTCCCTGGCCGGGCTGGCGCTGGTGCTGTCGATGAGATCTTTGGGTTTATTCGGCTCTGCCTGTTCTTCTTGGATGCTGCTTGCCCAGCTCTGGACTCCTTGTTCATTCCGCTCCTCCTCCTCCTCCTCCCAAGGGTCATGAAAGGTCCCCTGTAGCTGTGTCACCGCCACCTGAGCTCAAAGCAGTCTCCTCGATGGACACCTTCATGTCTACATCTCGCAGAGCTTCCTCTTGGCTGAGACCCCTGTAGTTTTTCCAGAAGGGTAGCCATTGCCTGCTTGCTTCTTCAGGCAGCCTGTCTGCATGATTCCTAACGGACCCTCATCTACATGCTCCTACCATGGTCCTTCTTCCTTTCAGCACGTCCAGTGGCCCGCTGAACTCTTTGGCCTCTGGTTCTGCCATTCAGTAGACTTCTACTTCTCATGCTGATAAATATGACAGCAAGCTTCCTGGATTGTCCTTACAACTGCAGGCTAGTTGCCTCCAACTCACATACCCTTGGAGTGTAATTAACTTTACATTTTCTTGCTTTAGATTCATTAGCTAGGGATAGAGCCAAAGAGTTTAGTACGAGAGTGAATGAGAGGCCTGTGGAAGCTTTGCCATCATGGAAAGACACTTTGTGTCACTATTCCCAGGTGCATCCTCACCAAGAGAGGCTGCAGGAAAACCAATCATCAGCCTCTGTGTCGAACTAGACCACAGGATTTATTCAGGGCCATCTAAGAAAGAAAAGAAAAGTTTAAAGGAAAATTTTAGTTGGGCACACGCCTTTAATCCTAACAGAGGTGGCTGGATCTCTGAGTTCAAGGCCAGGGCCAGCCTGGTCTACAGAGTAAATTCCAGGACAGACAAGGTTACACAGAAAAACCCTATCTAAAAGTAAATAATAAAAATTTTAAAAAAAATCAAAGAAGAAAGAAGAAGGAGGAGGAGGAGGAAAGAAAGGAAGAAAAGAAAAAGGAAGAAAGGAAGGAAGGAAGGAAGGAAGGAAGGAAGGAAGGAAGGAAGGAAGGAAGGAAGGAAACCAAACCCTGGAATGAGCATCTCTGAAAGAGAAGAGCTACCTAGTCACCGTCACCTCCCCTCTCAGGAGGTCCCCTCACTGCCAGCCCTTGTCTTGTCCCCTTACATTTTGTTCATGCCGTTTCCACTTTAAACACATTCTTTTATTTTGAAACATAGTCTTGGAGAAAGTGGAAAAGCTGGGCTGATTTGGAGGCTGCGGTTATTCTATCCTGTCAACGGAGCCATACAGTGAGCGCTCTGAGCCATTTTAATGGGGCTGCCATTCACAGCAGAGGACTGTGTCTCTTTTTTCTCCACCACCTTCATAGCTCTTATGTCTAATTCGTATTTTACCTTACTGTTAGATAATCTGGGTTCTGTATTATAAATAGTTCCAAAATCTAGAGTTTGACAGTGGGTTTTAGGTATTGCCCCCAACCTGTGTGTGTGTGTGTGTGTGTGTGTGCGCGCGCGTGCGTGCATATCTTCAATAGCCTTACTTCACGTAAAACTTCTACCAGCTCAGTGTTAGCAAAAAGTAAAAACTCATGGTGTAGAGTCCCAGAAAGGTCTTTTATGTAGAACTAAATATGTATTGCCTGAATGCATGCCTCTGTACATACTACGGTGTCTGTTTGATTGCAGTAGCAACATAAAAGACACACTTACTGTCCTAAGCGACCTGACAACAAACTTGAGGATGCCATACCTTGGGGTAAAAGAGGAAAAGGAGAGGCCCTGGGAAAACTCCAGGGTTCCAAGCCATTGTGTGTATGATGGTGGGGACACAGGGAGGGCAGAAAGGGAAGGAGACAACTGAAAGCAACCTGCCCTGTGTATCTGCCTAAGCTGAGGGAGCTTTTAAAGGGATAGTATGGCTTGTGTTTGCATATGGTAAGGAACCAGAATTGCAGCAGGTTTTTGTAGTCCTGGATATTTTCATATACACAGGAGATAGATAGATTATAAACAGACAGACAGACAAGATATGAGACAGGTAGGCACAGAGTTGGCAACATGGGATAATATAGACAGAAACCAATGGAAGGCTGGTAGATCCATGGTGTTTGTATAATGGCTGCCTTGCTAGGATATTTCAATGCAGAGTTTAAATGTATAGCGTATCTTGGATGCCCCCTCTGAGTGGGAAGGGTGGCTAGCATCCATCTTTAGTCTTCCTTCTTCAAAAGTTCCCTGAAATCCAGACACACCCTCAGGGCAGGCCTGCTGGCCACATTGGTGGAAGACCAGCCCTTTCCTTCCTGCGCCTCTTCCAGGCTCCTCCTGGCTGACTTTTCGAGAGGCGTTGCAGGGGCTGCCAGTAGAAGCCAGCTGTACTTAGCCTGCCCCCTGGGCCATCCTACCACAGATTCTGGAGCCTCCCCACCTCGGGTGCAATACCCAGCCTGCCTACGTTTTGTAAGACGTTAGATCCTAAAGTTTTTGACTCTGACTTAGAGAGAGAAATAAAATCCAGTGGCTTTAGAAGATCTTTTTCTGTTTTTTTTTAATCAAATTCTAGCCAAATTAGAATATTCCCTGAAAATGACATTCTCAACTGCTTTATATGGGAGCTATACGGTGAGTTTGTTTCCATTGTTTCAATGATAAAAAAAAAAAATGTGCTCAGAACACCTATATAAAGGTGGCCCTAGGTGGTACATCCCTGGGAAGCAGGAGAACAGGTATCCTAGATCACTGGGCGATACAGAGGACCCTGTCCCAAAACAGATGAACAAAAGATATAAAAAATGAACCATGGGGTCTGTAGAGATGGCTCAGCGGTGAAGAGCAATGACTGCTCCTTCAGAAGACTTGGTTTCAATTCCCAGCACCCACATGGCAGCTCACAGTTGTCTATAACTCCAGTTCCTGGGGATCCAACACCCTCATGCAGACATGAATGCAGACAAAACGCCAGTACATATAAAATTAAATAAAATCTTTTAAGTAAAAACTGAGCTATGAACAGAAAAATGAGGGAAGCATTTATTCTTCAAGCACTTATCCACATGAAAGAAAATCTCATCTCCAGAAGAGACAAATTTAATTTCCAAACACAAGAGGAGTCAATGTTTGAAACATCAAATAGAACAGTGTGTGGTTTTCTCGGTAGAGTACAGGGCCCAGTGAAGAGCTTAGAGAGACGGCCCAGCATTTAAGAGCCCCGGCTCTGCTCCTGAAGAGGGCCTGGATTCAATTCTCAGCACCTACATTGCAGCTTACAACTTGTTGGGGGATGCAGCTTGTTCATTCCTGGCTGTTCAGACACGAAATAATCACTCAGAAAGTATATTATTTGCAATATTGTTTGGCCAACAGCTTAAGCATATTTCTGGCTAACTCTTATATCTTAAATTAACCCATTTCTATTAATCTGTGTATCGCCACGTGGCTGTGGCTTACCAGCAAGGTTTCAGTGGGCTCTGGCAGCTACATAGCTTCTCCCTGACTACACCTACTCTCTTTATATATCTCTTTCAGCCTGGTTTTACTTTCAGGAAAACTAAATTGAATGCTGGGAGAAAGTAGGTGAAATGGGGGAGAAGCCACGTAGCCACAAGAAGAGAAAGACGTCAGCTGAAACCTTGCCAGTAGGCCACAACCTTTGTGATAAAATATAAAATAACAGGAATGGGTTAATTTAAGATGTAAGAACTTGCTAGGAATGTGCTTAAGCTATTGGCAAAACAGTATTGCAATTAATAAAGATTTCTGTGTGATTATTTCGGGAGTCTGGGTGCCGGGAAAGGAACAAAAAACCTCCACCAACAACAACTGACTATAACTCTACTTTTGGCAGTTCCCTAGCGTGTTCCAGCTTCTTTTTTGGCTTCTGTGGGCACTGCATGCAGGTGGTACACATTCATGCATGCAGGCAAAACACCCATCCACATAAAATAATAAGTAATAAAAATTATTAAAAGTAAAACCCATCCAAATGATAGTTTGTCCTTTCAGTGGCATTCCCATTCCTTATACAGTGAAACAATTCACACAAGGTAATAACTGACTGGGATTTGCTTCCAAGTTACCCAAGACAAAGGAGACAGGCATGTATTGACAGGGTCAAAGGTGATTAAGGATATATAATCTATATATGCTTTAAAAGAAAACATTTATTTTATTGTTTACTTGTGTGTATATGCATATGTGGTAGCTGTGGGAAGGTCAGAAATATGTATGAGAGGCCAGAAGAGGGCATTGGATCCCCAGGAACTGGAGTTACAGGAAGTTGTGAGCTGCCCAGTGTGGGTGCCAGAAACAACTCCAGCCCTCTGCAGATGCTCTTAATGTCTATTCCTCTCTACAGTCCCATACTTTCTTTTTTTCCTTTTTTCTTTCCTCCCCAGTCCCCATAGTGCTTGGAAACGGAACCCAAGTTATTAAAGCATTCTGTCACTGAGCTATAGCCTCAGACTCCGTTCTCTGGAGTTGTAAATCCCGATGGCTGAGCCAAAGAAGACGTTAGGGCCTGAGACTGAGCACAGAAAGTCAGGCATCCTTTCCATGCATTCCAGGATTGAGAATGTAAAAGAAGAGAAAAAACTGGTAAATTCTTCCAGAGTAACAGGACTAGAAGGCTTCCTAGAAGGTTCAGTGTGATGACCTGAGTTCAGTCTTCTGGTTCTGCACGGGCTATGGAAAAGACAGACTCTTGAGCCTCACCCAGCCTGTTTTACACACACACACACACACACACACACACGAGAGAGAGAGAGAGAGAGAAATAACTAATGTAATAGAATTTACAAAAAAGAAAAACGTATTGTGTGATGAGAAGAGAAAAGCACCTATCTTTGAAATTCTCTGTTATATTTATTTCAGAAGTATAGGTAGGACATAGTCCCGGTGATGTATACCTGGTTGTAATCCCCAGCACTTGGGAAGTGGAGATAGCAAGATTATGATCCCTGCCTACTTGGTGGTTTAGAGCCAACCTAGGCTACACAAGACCCTCCTCATCAATCAATCAATTGATCAAACAAACAAACAAAAATTATAGGTGGGAAATTGGGCATACCCATCCACACATATAATCTCAGAATTTGGAAGACTGAGAGAATGGGATTGTCAGGACTTTAAGCCATCGTGTGAGACCTTGACTCAAAACAACAACTACAACACACACATTTAAATAAAGAAGATGGCAACTTATTACAGGGGGAAGACTCATGCCTTATTATCTGATGACATTATTATTATTATTATTACTATTATATTTGGTTTTTGAGACAGGGTTTCTCTATGTAGTTTTGGCTGCTCTGGAACTTTGTATGTAGACCAAGCTGGCCTGAAACTCACAGAGATCCACCTGCCTCTGCCTACTGAGTGCTAGAATTAAAGACATGGGCTAGCACACCCAGCATGACATTATTTTAAAAGACCTTTAAAACTACTTATTGGAGAACCGGGAAGGTAGCTCAGTAGTAGAAGAATTGCCTAGCATACAGAAGACCCTGGGTTCAATACTCAGCATAGCAAAAACTGAGCTATATTTTAACACATACAACCCTTGTAATGGTCTACCCTGTCCCTTTAAGAGACAAATCCCGCCCACTTCCCCCTTCCACTGAGGTAAGGGGATCTTCCTTCCACTTTCAGCCTGGGCTCTCTCTCTCTCTCTCTCTGCCGAATCTCTCTTGGAAGGGGTGGCTGAGGCCTCTTCTCCTCTCCCCACCTCCTTTCTCTCCCTCGCTCTTTCTGGTGTTTTTTTTTTTCTCTTTCTCTCTGTTTCCCTCCCTCTCTCCTTTCCCCTTCCCTTCCATAATCCACTGAATAAACTATACCCAAACCTCCTCTCTGCATGGCGTGCCTACCTTGTGGGACCGGCTGCCTCTTGTGGCCTGCTGCGGCCCCTTGGGGAACTGTGTTGCTTTTATGGAAACCATTACAGTCTTCCTAACTTCCCCTCCTACAGAAACAATCACATAACCCCATCCCCCAAGCCCCAAAATCAACAAATGAGACTGGAGAAATATCTCAGTCATTAAGAACGCTTGCTACTCTTCCAGAGAACCTGGGTTCGGCTCCTAGCATCCATATGGCATCTCACAACTGTCTGTAGCTCTAAGTTTCAGGGGAGCCAAAGCTCTCCTCTGTCTCTTGCAGGCAAGATGCACACACATGCTGTACAGCCATGCATGCAGGCAAAGCATCCACACACATAAAATAAAACAAAACAACATACCAAAAAATCTGGAGTTGTAAGCAAGTATACTCGGTATAGTTGAGATATACTTGGCTCGTTTTGGAGACTGGAGTTGCCCATGTAGCCCAGGGTCTCACTGTCTTTCTGCTTAGGCCTCTCAGGTCCTCGGGTCACAAGGCTATGTTACCACAACTGGCCAGTCTGAGATCTTGCCATTTTTTTTTTTTTTTTACTTTCTAGAACTTAGGAAGAAAGTAAAAATAGAAAACCCAGAAATTAGAAAAGAAAAACTACAGAAATCTGATGGGTGGTGATGGAGCACAGATTCATAACATCTTAGTATAGAGTGGGCCTACAACATGGCTTCCCTCCAACTCACTGACCTTGTTTTAAGAAAACACAAAAGGAGCTGACCAGTTGGTCCACAGTCACACTTAACTCAGAAAGTGAAGCAACGCGACCTCCCCAGGCCTTTGGCATAGGCATTGCCACCCCACGCCCTTGAGAAGGCCAGCCTCTGTGAAACTCCAAGTCACTCAGCCAAGACTGCCATCCTTGGCCTCTGGATACCACACATCCAGAAAGCTTTTATGGTAAGGTGAGTATTTACTCAACTTCAAAAGACCAGCCTGCCAGGAGTTCAAATCTTGGCCTTGCCTCCTTTAGCTTCTATGACCTAGAAAAAGCAGCCCGACCTCTATAGAAACCTTACTCTCCAAAACAAGATAAGATAACCACGAGGTTGTGGTAATGAGTGAAGGAAGCAAGCAGAAAGGTATGCCCGAACCAAAATAAGCCCTGAATCAATGCCGTTACCGTCATTATTAACATGGGGCATACCATCTGCACTTTGCTTAACTAACCCTCTGATCCCCATGGCTTGGCGGCACTGTATCCTCAAACCCCAGACACAAAAATTCTGAATGAAATGTTAGTCAGTCAAGGAAAGAATACTCACCTTTTTATGCTGAGTCGTACTGGGTGTCCTACCTTGAGCCCTCATAATGAGGTTCTTCATCTCTCAGAGCCACTGTGTTTAATTTGATAGTCACGTGTTTTTAGGGACACATAAAATTAGAAATAGTTTAAAGATTATTTCACTGTGCAGTAACTAAGAGAACTGTACTGGCATCTCATTTGTGTTTTAATAAATAAGGCCTGCCTGAAGATCAGAGAGTGAAACAGCCCCACTGGGCAGCCTTACAGACCAGGCAGTGGTGACACACACCTTTAATCCCAGTAGCCACACTAGTTGCCATAGAAACCAGGTGGTCCTTGCCTTTAATCTCAGCCCTAGAGGGGATTATAAAATGGAAGGAGACAGCTCTCATGCTCAGTCTTATTCTGAGATTCCTGGAGGCAGGATTGCCATTTTGGACTGATGTCAAGATAAGAGCCAGTGATTGGCTGTTTTGCATTTTGGATCTTCGGGTTGTGTTGTGGGAGGCCACTGGTTTGTTCCGAGTTGCCCAGACTTGAAATAATCACTCAGAAACTATATTATTTGCAATACTGTTTGGCCAATAGCTAAAGCATATTTCTAGCTTGCTCTTAAATCCTAAACTTACCTATCGCCATTAATCTGTGTATCGCCATGTAACTGAGGTTTACCAGGTAGAGTTCTGTCCAGCGTCTGTCTCTGGCAGGGCTATATTGCACTCCTAACTCTGCCTTCTTTCTCCCAGCATTCAGCTTAGTTTTCCCCACCTACCTCTATTCTGCCCTGCACAGGTCCAAGCCAGTTTCTTTATTAACCAATGGTATTCACAGAATGCAGAGGTGAATCCCACATCAGAGTGGGGGGAAGAAGCCTTTGGTACAGAGTCCTCTTCTCTGAAGAGTTCCCCTGGACACTTTGGAAAAATCCCTGCTGCCCCTAAGAGTCATACCGGCTTAGCTGGGGGCGGGGGTGGTACACGCTTTTAATCCTAGCACTCGGGAGGCAGAGGCAAGCAGATCTCTGTGAGTTTGAGGACAGCTTGGTTTACAAGAGCTAGTTCCAGGACAGGC
Source organism: Chionomys nivalis (assembly GCF_950005125.1). Classification (NCBI taxonomy): domain Eukaryota; kingdom Metazoa; phylum Chordata; class Mammalia; order Rodentia; family Cricetidae; genus Chionomys; species Chionomys nivalis. Next base: position 85,084,659 of record NC_080088.1, on the reverse strand, counting down.
ATTAACGCTACACAGAGAAACCCTGTCTCGAAAAATCAAAAAGAAAAAAAAAGAGAGAGTTTTACTGGCTTGTGGCTCTGAATTGAACCTGTTGTAGCATTTATGGTTGCTTAGTTAGTTTTAAAGGCTTTTTTACATATAAGTGTTTTCCTGTATGCCTGGTTACCTGAGAAGGTCAGAAGAGAGCATCTGATCCACTGGAACTGGAGTTACAGTTATGAGCTGCTATGTGGATGCTGGGAACCAAACCTGGGTCTTCTCCAAGAGCAGCAAGGAAGCTCTCTTAGTCATGGAGCCATCTCCACAGCCCCACGTTCCCAGTTTTATATATGATCCAACAAGAACATGATCCGTAGCTGAGTGTGGTGGCACACTCCTTTCAACCCCAGAACACGGGAGGCAGAGGCAGATCTCTGCGAGTTTGAGGCCAACCTGGTCTACAAAGTAAGATCTGGGACAGCCAGAGCTGTTATACAGAGAAACCCTGTCTTGGGTGGAGAAAAAATAAATAAAATAAAATATCCTTAAAGGAATGCCTTATAACTTGGTTTAACAGAGATAAATATGAGCAAACCAGTGACAAGGGAAAACCATCCAGAGGTCAAAAGTCATCACTGAGCACGTTAGTTGAAACTCAGGTGCAGCATGCTAATGACGTCCTGTGGATGTGTTCAAGGCATGTGGGAAAGTATCTGCTCCAGAGGTGTTTTCTGCTGAAGGTTCCGATGCTCAGGTTCACACACAGTACAGGCTACTACCCCAGCTTCTAAAGTGGGGGGACATGCAAGAGTGAACATCCCCATCATCACCCCTTAGCTGTTTGCTCTGAACTAGGTATGAATTAACAGGAAAAGAAAACCCAGCGAAGAGCCTGCTAAGAGCTGGGCAAGAACAAACGAGGTTCCAACCCACCGTGATCTTCATCTGTATTTGGTAGGCCCAACTCCCAAGTCTCTACCTGTCCCTACAGCCTGGTGACATTTCCACCTCTCATGACAGCTGCTTGTGGAAGACCACGTGAGGAACTCGGTGCTTTCTGGGGCATCATTGATAACGTTCAGCTTGGGTTTCCCGCAGCAACAGATGCTGGGTAACTGAACGCCATCTCTCCTTCTGGTGCCGGATTGGCCACTTAGGTGGCTATTGGTGAACTGTTTAGTTCTTGCCCTCTTGCAACCATCAGTAAACTTGTTCCTTGTCTCTAACCAGAAGAAGCAAGTCTGGAATGAACTAGATCAACTCCAGGATTTGACAACAAAATGTCCTTGGAACTCCAGGGTTTTTTCTTCCCTGCCCTCCACCCCTCCCCCTCTCTATTCCTGGGTGGTGGACCTGGCTGACTTCCTGCCTACAGCATGTCTCCTAAGACTGCTGCCCGTCTCTGTTTCTAGAATGGTTCCTTTGGTTGGGGCAGGGTTACCAGCTTAGTCACATACCTCTTGCTTAACACTTTCTTAGGAAATCTGTCCCCCAGATCCTCACTGTCCTGTTCTGCCCACGTTGTCTGTCACAAACCCTTCAGCTTGTGTTCCTGTTCTCATTGGATGGGTTTCCAGGGCTTGCACCGATGATCATGGTCTCCTGTCTGGACACCCCTGCAGCATGAACATCCCCCACAGGGGCTTCCCCAGGCCCCAATGCTGCTTCATTGCTGGGGCTTACTTTCTCATTTGCAGCTTGTCCTCAGCCTCTGACTCTGGAACAAGCCGAAATGAAAATAAAGTTAAAGGATCATATTTATGCAAGCCTTAAAAACCTACTAACGTGAGTCACATGACATGAAAGCCCAGCAAAGTGTGTGACCTCGCAGGTTCACGTTACTTGGTTTCTCCCTGTGTATCCTGCTCACAATTTAATGGACACATTTTTAACCAGGTGAATTCCTGTAGCACCTTCGATTGAAATAGTCAGTTGATTTGCTCTTATTCGTTTGTTTTTGCAGTGCTGGAGACTAAATCTGGGCTCTGTGCATGCTAGCTAGGCAAGCATCCTACCACTGAGCTATTCACCTTAGATTTGTATTTTATTCTTAAAATTGTAATCCTAGCACTGCGTGTATATGAGGTGTCATGACTTACATGCAGAAGGCAGAGACAGCTTTACAGGGGCCGGCTCTCTCTCTTTGCCTTGATGTGGAAGGCTAAGGATTAAAGTCATCAGGCTTTATCTACTGAGCTATCTCCGCAGCCCCACCTTAGGTTTTTAAATGGTAAATTCTTCCCAAGACTTGGTAAGTCCAAGAGAATAGTTTACCTATAAGTGGATAAATGATGCATATAAAACATGAGACTATTTTGTCAGGTTTTTCTTGGGCTTTTGCTTTTAAGTTGGGATCTTAATAGGTCCATGAGGCTGGTCTAGAACTAAGCCTTCATCCTCCTGCCTCAGTCTCCAGAGTGCTGGGATTGCAGGAGTACCTCAGAGTCCCTGGCTCAATATGAAACTGTTAATATAGGAACTCTTCACGAAATATATATATTAGTTTTTAAAAAAGATTTATTTATTTATTGTGTATAAATACTCCTTCCATGTGCTCCTGCATGCCAGAAGAGGGTACCAGATCTCATTATAGATGGCTGTGAACCACCATGCAGTTGCTGGGAATTGAACTCAGGACCTCTGGAAGAGCAGTCAGTGCTCTTAACCTCTGATCCATCTCTCCAACCCTACAAAATATGTATTTAATATCTTAAACCTGGCAACGGCAAGATAACTCAATGGCAAAAGTCGGGCAAACCATACGAGTCTGGCACCATGAGTTCAACCACCGGAAGCCATTAAATGTAGGAGAAAACCAGCTCTCTGGTGTTGTTCTCTGACCTCCATACATGCACTGTGACACGCATAATAATAATAGTAATAAATTTAAATAAATAAAATAAAACCTGAATATTAAAGAGCAATACGTTGACCTGTTGGCAATACTTATAATAGTATATGCTTTCATTTTTCCCTCTCTTTTTATATTGCATGTGTATGTAACTGGTACATCCATGTGTGTGCAGGGCCTGAGGGACCCAACATGGGTGCTGGTACCTTAACTCAGGTCCCCTACTAGACCAGTGTGCGCTCCTAACCACTGAGCCATCTCTACAGTCCCATAAGTTTTCATTTTTAAAAGATTCTACTCTACCCTGAGTAACTTAGAATCTGAAAGCTGTTTTAAACTTATTGCCTGGCTATGACTGAAGTAAAAAGCCAGATAAAATATGGAATGTTGCGTTGTGGCTGGAGTGCTCGCCTTCGGTGCCCCGAGTTCCATGCCCAGTACTGGGGGGGGGGGGGAGAATACACCAAACACAATAGAAAACAACAGCTTAATAAGGATCAAATTAAATACAATTCAGGGGGGACATGGAAAAATATCCTTGCGATCCCAGAACTCAGGAAGCTGAGGCAGGAGGATCACAAGTTTGAGTCTAGCTCGAGTTTCATAATCAGGCTCTGGCTCCAAATGGGGTTTTTGTCACCAGCCTCCAGTTCTCTGTCTTGCTCCCTGCACACATACTCAAGACGGAAATACCTTTCCAACTTCCTCAAGCCTTTCTGTTTTCTCTCTGCACCTGCCTCTCCCACAGCCTCTTCCCTGGGTTAAATCTTGGTCCAGAACAACAGAAGGCTGCTTACCTCTGGAGACGAAACCTTTCCTCACTGAAACACACCAGGCTGGGGATTTAGCTCAGTGAAAGAACGTTTGCTTGGGATGTGGGAGGCTGTGGGTTCAGCCTCTGGCACAGCAAACAAACAAAACTACCTTCCTTCTCCTTGTCTCTCCCTCTCTTCCTTCTTTGTTCCCCTCCCATCTTAGTCACCGTCCTCTGGGTGGCTAAAATAACAGCATTCATTGCCCACAATTCTAGAAGCTACACATCCAAGGTCAGGGTGCAGATACAGTCTGGTTCAGGTAAGGGTACACATTCTGGCTTCTGGTGTCACTAATCCTGTTGATTAGGACTTTACTCCCAAGACCTAATTGCCTTCTAAATGCTTCATTTCTAAATATTGTCACGACCAGATTAGGCTTCTAGTACATGCATTTGGGGGTCACACAAGTGTTTCTTCCACTGTACATCCTGAAGGTGAAATGTCACACATGGGCCTCAGCAAGACTGCACAGATCTCTTGCTACTCAGAAGATGCTACACTATGGCAACTGTCCTGGTTGACTTTTTGTTGCTGTGATAAGCACAGCTTGGGGAGGAGAGGGTTTGTTTTATCTCACATTTCCAAGTCACAGCCTATCATCAATGGACGCCGGGGCAGGAACTCTGTTGTCTGCCTGGTTCCCGCAATCATTAAGTCCCAAAGAAGTCACACAGAGGCCTACTTTCATTGTAAACTGATTGGCCCATTAGTTCAGGCTTCTTATTAACTCTTATAACATATATTAGCCCATTATTCTTGTCTATGTTAGCCATATGGCTCAGTACCTTTTTCAGCAAGGCAGTCACATCCTGCTTCTTCTGTGACTGGGTAAGGACTGCATAGGAATGGGCTTCTTTCTTCCCAGAATTCTCTTGTTCTCATTGACCCGTCTCTACTTCCTGTCTGGTTGTCCTGCCTATACTTCCTGCCTGGCTACTGGCCAATCAGCATTTATTTAAAATATAATTGACAGGATACAAACCACTTTCCCACACCAGGAACTCCAGGTAGGAACCTAGATGCAGGAACTGAAGCAGAGGCCATGGAGGAACACTGATTCTGGCTTGGTCTCCATGGCCTGCTCAGTCTGTCTTCTCCTACAACCCAGAATCACAGAAAATCGTCTCTAAGTATATACATGGGATCTAAGACTGAAAACTTCCAAAGGTTGGTGACAAGACCCCCAAATCATACCAGTCCTTCCCCACTTTTTTTTTCTGTCTTCTGGCATTTTGTTTGTTTGCTTGTTGTTTTAAATAGAATCTCACTATGCAACCCAGGCTAGTAGCCTTAATTCTCTTGCATCATCCTACCAAATGCTAGGATTCCAGGTGTGAGCCAACCTACCTGGCTCTCTGCCACCTTAAACGATTCTGCCTTAACTGTTTCGGTCTGTGTTTGACAAGAGCCACTCAGAGCTACTGTGAAGGATTCAAGGCCTACCCTACCGGAGGAAATGAAACTTCAGTTCTTCTAATTCTGCAGATGAAGACATGAAAGCAAACAGAGGAATGGATCATAGGAACCGAAGAAGAGAGGAAAAACCCCAAGAAGTTTGTCAAGGTGGCTAAGATGTCCTGGAGATGACACGTAGTCACGGTATGTTACTGTGTTCCTGGGACGTTGTCAGCAAGTGTCCTCAGTGCCAAGAAGTGATATTCAGACTTAGAATAATGGGGTGCCATCCGGGTCTCCTATTGGGAAATATGCACATACTTCACAATATCAAGGATGCCACAAACACGCACTGCTTTTATCTGTCAATTAGAAACAGAAAGAAAGAGGCTGGAAGAAGACTCCAGGGACACGTGAGAAGGTGACTGCCACCAGTGTCATGGGGCTCGGTGAAATTAGTTGGGCTCTTAGCTGGGGCACAATTACTCAGCACTCTGAGGTTAGAATCTTCCTCTTCTTAGCTGCGTGACTTTCCTGTGGTTGTTTGTTTGTTTATTTGTTTTAAACAGATAATGAAAATTTGTAACTTTTTAATCGTTCAGTAGAAATATTGAATTGAGCCTCTTTGACAAATACTGGGAAATACTGGACAAAATTTGGGCCATCGATGGCTGCAGTCCTTAAAAATATAGTAGGGAGCCAGAGAGATGGCTCCCTGGATAAAGCTGCTTGCTGCTGACAACGCCTGCCTGATGAACAGAGGTCCATCCCTGGAACCCACATAAAATTAGGAGAGAATTATCGCCCCAGAATTGTTCTCTGCCCTACATGTACATGCCATGGCGGCTGTCCCCCACCACACATCGGGTACACGTGAAGAATTAATAACTTAATGACTTTCTTTTTACGTGCATTGGAGTTTTGCCTGCATGTATGTCTGTGTGAGGATGTTGGGTCCTCTGGAATCAGAGTTACAGATAATTGTGAGCTGTTCATGAGGGTGCTGGGAGTTGAATGCAGGTACTCTGGAAGAGCAAAAGTGCTCTTAACCACCGAGTCATCTCTCCGGGCCATACTAAGAACTTCTTAATTTTAACATAGTGGTAAGCCAAGGTTACAATATCTTCTCACAACAGTTAACCAAGAAACTGAAGGTCAGAGACTGGAGAGATGGCCCAGTGAAAGAGCACTGACTGCTTTTCCAGAGAACCCTGGGTTCAAGTCCCAGCACCCAAATGGCAGTTCACAACTGTCTGTAACTCCAGTTCAAGAGAGCTGACCCCCTCACTCAGACATACATGTAGGCAAAAAATACCAATGCACATAAAATAAAAATTAAAAGACAAAAAGAAAAGAAAATATTAAAAAAAGAAAGAAAGAAACTGAAGGCCAACTTCTTTTGAAAACTAGATTTAAAAACCTTAGCAGAGCCGGGCGGTGGTGGCGCACGCCTTTAATCCCAGCACTTGGGAGGCAGAGGCAGGCAGATCTCTGTGAGTTCGAGACCAGCCTGGTCTACAAGAGCTAGTTCCAGGACAGGCTCCAAAACCACAGAGAAACCCTGTCTCGAAAAACCAAAAAAAAAAAAAAACAAAACAAAACAAAAAAACCTTAGCAGATTTTCCTCCTTTTCTTCCCTGTCCTCTACTCCTTCTCCTCTCCCTGCTCCTCCTCCTCTCCCTCATCCTTCTCCTCTCCCTGTTCCTCCTCTCCCTCATCCTTCTCCTCTCCCTGCTCCTCCTCCTCTCCCTCATCCTTCTCCTCTCCCTGTTCCTCCTCTCCCTCATCCTTCTCTTCTCCCTGCTCCTCCTCCTCTCCCTCATCCTTCTCCTCTCCCTGTTCCTCCTCTCCCTCATCCTTCTCTTCTCCCTGCTCCTCCTCCTCTCCCTCATCCTTCTCCTCTCCCTGCTCCTCCTCTTCTTCCTCATCCTTCTCCTCTTTCTGCTCCTCCTCCTCTCCCTCATCCTTCTCCTCTCCCTGCTCCTCCTCCTCTCCCTCATCTTCTCTTCTTCCTCCTCATTATCTGGGACTGAACCTCAAGCATGCTCGGCAAAGACTCTATCATTGATCCACATTCCCAGACACCTCTTCACTTGTATTTTGAAACAGGGTCGTGCTAAGTTGCCTGGGCTGGCCTTGAACTCACTTTGTAGCCTATGCCACCTTGAATTTACAATCCTTCTGCCTCCGCCTCTCACAGATCTGAACCACCGGGTTCTACCTGACTTTGTTTTGGGGGGGACAGTCCTATACTAGTAGTGAAATTAGGAAATCACAGAGTTCCACAGGCATTGCTTCTGAGTCGTTAATTGTTTTTAAACTAAGATCAGGGGAAGAATCACTCCAGGTCCCTTCCTACCATGTCACTCCCACCATCAATGTCCCATGTCAGGCTGGGACATTTGCCACACTATTCAGGTGGCAAGGAAGGTGCACACTTGACATAAAGGTTTGCTTTGGCTGTCTATGTGGTTTAAAAGCCACCTGACTTATGCCACCCACTTAAAGCCACTATCAACCTAAAACTGCCCCCCCCCCCACACACACAAAGTCAGGTGTCGCAGGTGGGTCTGCCATCCCAGCACTTGGGAGACTGAAATAGAAGGATTGTAAATTCAAGGCAGACAGAGGCTACAAAGTGAGTTCAAGGCCAGCCCAGACAATTTAGCAAGACCCTGCTTCAAAATAAAAGCAAAGATTTTGTTGTCAAAATCCCATAAATGGAGTGAGTTTAAACCACACAAATGTGCTTGTGCCGGCTAGGAGGTCCAAGATGAAGGCGCCCACAGATTTAAGACTTCTTGTTAAGTTGCTAAGATATGTAGAGTCACTTTCTCTTGGACCCAAAACCCCAGAACAAGGCTCCAAGGGTCCTTGGGCGCATACAGTTGGAACTCCGAGCAACATGGAACCCTTTCATCTGATAAGACAGAAAAACATATTCAGTAACAAGCAAGTGATAATTAACATTTAAAACCAGATTTCAAGTCAGGCATGGTGGCACACTGCTTTAAACCCAGTATTCGGGAAGCAGAGGCAGGAGGATCTCTGTGAGTTCGAGGCCAGCCTGATGTGCAAAGAGAGTTCCAGGCCAGGGTCGCAGAAACAAGCAAACAAATAAATAAATAGTAGTTTTAATTCATTGAGTACTTACTGTGAGTCACTCATTGAACCATTTTATGAATATTATCTCATATGGCTCCCCTAGCCACAACATGTTAGTATCCGGCTGTTGTTATTGGAATCCTAAATGTCCTCCAAAGACCCATTTGCTAAAGGTCTGGTCACCACCACGACCCCCAGACTCCTAGTGTCAGAGATTGGGGCCCAGTGCAGCCCACACTCCAGGTGAGCATTCTGTGAAGCCGTGTCTGCATACCTGGTTCTCCTTTGTTCTTTCTACCACACTTTCCCACCATGGTGTAACTGTGAGACCACAGACCGCAAGCTAAAACAAACCTTCCTTCCTTGTGCATTTGCCTCCTTATGCATTTTGTTATAGCAAAAGAAAGCTAATGGACCCAACATGATCATACCTGTTTTTAAGGCAAATGAACCAAGGACAGACAGGTAAAGCAATTTGAATCAACCAATACAAACCAATACAGTTTGTATGCATGGAGGCCCAAGGATTCATATGCATATGTACTTTTCGAAACTTTCTTTAAGGAAAAGAATAGGGTTTGGTGTTGGCAAGGCATGCTTTTAATTCCAGTACTCGGGAGGAGAGATAAGTGGATCTCTGAGTTCGAGGCCAGCCTGGTCTACAAAGTGAGTTCTAGGACAGTCAGGCTGCACAGAGAAACCTTGTCTTGAGAGAGAGAGAGAGAAAGAGAGAGAGAGAAACAGAGAGAGAGACAGAGACAGAGAGAGAGGAAGGAGGAGGAGGAGGGGAGGAGGGGGAGGAGAGGGGGAAGGGGAGGGGAGGGGAGGGGAGGGGAGAAGAGAAGAGAAGAGAAGAGAAGAGAAGAGAAGAGAAGAGAAGAGAAGAGAAGAGAAGAGAAAGAAGAAAAGAGAAGAATAGGAGAGCCCAGAGAAATGGCTCAGCTGTTAAAAGCACTGGCTGCTCTTGCAGAGGATCTGGGTTTGGTTCCCAGCACCTACGTTGCAGCTCACAACCATCTGTAACTCCAGTTCCAGGGGATCTGATGTCTTCTTCTGGCTTCTTTGGGTACTGCATGTACATGATGCACACATACAAGCACTCATACACATAAAAATAAACACACACATATCTATTCACGTATGAATATATATGTATATGTATACACATACACACATTTTTGTTTTTTTAAAAAAGAAAAAGAATAGGAAGGTAGGAGAGTCTTATACTTCTCATGTGGTTGACCTTTAACCCATGACCACTCAGCTATAAGTGATCCTGACCCACGGCCACTCAACTGTAATTGACCCTGACCCATTGACCCATGGTCACTCAACTGTAATTGACTCTGACTCAAGAGCACTCAACTGTAAGTGACCCTGACCCATGGCCACTCAACCGTAGTTGACCCCTGGCCCATGATCACTCAACAGGGCTCTCCTGAGCTGTGGTGGATTTGCAGACCCTGTTAGTGAAGACCATGACGTGACCGCCTGTTGTCCTGCCCCTGGACAGGTAAACAATGATTTCATGTTACGATTTTTATTGTCATGTCACATTCAATGATTGCAGCTGGAGGTAAAAATTTGGCATTTGGGTTTAAGAAACATTTCACAATCATGTTAAGAGGTTAGCATTTTCTGCATATTTCCCCTCAGTTCCTGATTGACATATTTTATAGACACAGAGTTTATGAACCTTTGACTTTATGAGAAAAGGTTTGCTATTGGATTTTTTAAAGATCTTGGGTGACAAATGATTCACCATTGGCACTCCTGTTTGCTGAATGAATAATTGGCCTAATCAGGAAAACTTTGTGTGTGTGTGCTAATCTAAAGTCGCATTAACTTCTTGATAACATCTATTTGGCTTTCTGAACTTGTCTGCGACCTCCCAGCAATCATTTTCTAAGATGTTACCATTTAAAACAGATGAAGAAGCCAGGTGGTGGGGGCATATGCCTTTCATCTTAGTACTTGGGAGGCAGAGGCAGGTGGATCTCAGAGTTTGAGGACAGCCTGGTCTACAGAGCAAGTACCAGGACAGCCAGGACTACACAGAAAAACCCTGTCTCGAAAAACCAACCAATCAACCAACCAAACAAACAAATAAAACAGATGAAGATTAAAATACTAAATCGTGTCTAGTCTATAGAGAGCCTGATGAATGTGTGTGTGTGTGGGGGGGTGTTTGCAGAGATTTGGGAGGTTCATGCTAATGACCTTTTGTGGTGCTGGCTTCACGTGATCCACACTATGTCCAGGCTGTGGGGGTATTGTAGAGTAGCCAGTGACATAATCTGGCTTGATACCCCGCTACTCTCTGCTAAAGTGTCCTGCTAAGGTGTGCGTTTCAGCATCACAGCTCTCAGTCACTATCTTCATTCTTTTCCTCAACGCGCGTTGTCTTTTCTTTTTTTTTTTTTTTTTTGGTTTTTCGAGACAGGGTTTCTCTGTAGCTTTGGTGCCCGTCCCGGAACTAGCTCTGTAGACCAGGCTGGCCTCGAACTCTCAGAGATCCGCCTGCCTCTGCCTCCCGAGTGCTGGGATTAAAGGCGTGCGCCACCACTGCCCGGCACGTTGTCTTTTCTTTAGTTTTTTTTGCAACAAGGTCTCACCCTATAGTCACAGCAATCCTCCTGCCTCAGCTTCTCAAGTACTGTATGCCGAGCTCCTTAATGCTGTGTGTGTGTGCATGCGTGTGTATGTGTGTGGGTGTGCACGCACATGTGCATGTGTATATTCAGGTGTGCTTAAGGCACAGGCAGAGGCCAGAGGCTAATGCTGAGATGCATTCCTTCATCACTTCTCCACACTCTTATTCTTGAGACAGTCAGTCTCACACTGAACCAGATGGCTGACTAGCAAGCCCTGAGCATCTGCCTGTATCTGCCCTCCAACACAGGATTGCAGGTTTTTGCTGGCGCTCTGGGCTTTTTACCTGGGGGCTTGGAGCCCAGACTTAAGCCTTCATGCTTGACAATAAGAATCATACATCTCTCCAGCCCGTCGAATTTCTTTCGACGTCAGAAATGCATGTGACACAATAGCTCTAACGCTACGATCACACCGAGCAGTGGTGTAACATGTGACTGATGGGGTAGACTAGAGAGGCTTGCCCTGCTTCAGTTCCCATCACAGAGCATCCTGCTCGGGTTGTTTGGTCCACAGAGATGCACACCGCTGCTTCCAGGATGCCTGCTCATCTCGGCTCCGCATCACAGTTTATCTATATTGGGACTTATAAAGCCTTCAAGATAATGCTTCCTCGTTGCTTCAGCTTGATTACAATTAAAATACCGAGACGGGGAATAATGTGAGCATCTCAATGGCCTGCGCTCAGAGGCAGATGGATGGCTCTCCTGGTACTATCTCGCCAGACTAATCTTAGTCATTACATCTTCTGCCTTTACATGTCATGGTGAGGCGTGATCAGAAAAAAAATCTTTTTATCAGACCAATCCTAGTCTCTCCCCAGCCTCATGGATTGGAATCACGGCCCACACGATCTTTTCTAGCCTGAGGTATCTATGCTCTCTCAACACGCTGGGCCAACACAGCTAGCTGGTTGACGACTTCTAGTCTTCCTGTGCGGGACTGGCTAGTGGGTTTAGAAAGCCCCTTTTGGAAGTCCGTTAGGCATTTCAGGACAACAGACAGCTGCAGGGTGTGAAACTCAGAACGGGGCTTTGGCGCTTCATGCCTTGGACGTTCTCCTGGTCTATTCAGGCTAATATAATAAGAGGCCATGGAGCGGGCCCTTATAAATAGCAAAGAGTTATCTCTTCTACTTCTGAAGATTGGGAAATCCAAGATCAAGGCTCTAGTCAACTCAGTGACTTCTGTGTGTCCTCGAGGGCCTGCCTCTTTTTAAACATTTTTTTTCTTACTTCTCTGAGTATTCCCTGCAGCCTATTTTGGTCATATCTACCCCCGTTCTCCCAGTTTTCCTAGAGCCATCCCCTTCCCTACACATCTAGCTTCATCATGTCCTTGTCTCTCCTTCCCTTCTTGTCTTGGATGTGTGTGGGGGGCGGGGGCAGTGACACTCCTAAGACCCACTCTTCCTTTCCCAGTAGCCATCAGTTATCAATGTCACCCCGACGTGGGGTGGGACTTCCTGCCCACCTCCTCACTCACTTGCACAGGTCTCAGGTGGCCCTCACAAAATCTGTGCAGTCTTATGTGCCCTGCCTTGTTCTGTGCTGATCATCCGGTCACCACCCCCAGGCTCTTCACACTTACTTGACTCCATCTTCAGCAGTAATTGCTGAACCTGGGAAGGGTGGAGGGTGTGTGTGTGTGTGTGTGTGTGTGTGTGTATGAGATACAGATAATTCTTGGAAGCATCACACTACATATTACATGTCAACACATGAATTTCATCATGGAAGAGACTTATCAAGGGACCCGTTGGTAAGGTTGCATCTAGATTTAAAGGCATGGCCTTTACAATGGTAAGACTATATGTTCTTCAAAATTCAGATGTAACCAGGTAGGGCAGGTACACACCTGTAATACCAGCATTCAGATGACTGATACAGGAGCATTGGAAATTTGAAGCCAACCTGAGCTACTTTGTCTTAAATAAATGAATAAATAAATATATAATTATTTTAAGTTCTACTAGGTTTTCCAGTGTTTTGACTTTCCGTGTCAATCAATTCATTCTTTTTTTTTTTTTTAAAGCAGAGTTTCCTAGGTGGTGGTGGCGCACATCTTTAATCCCAGCATTCAGGAGGCAGAGACAGGCGAATCTCTGTGAGTTTGAAACCAACCTGATCAACTGAGTGAGTCTTAGGACAGTTAGGGCTGTTACACAGAGAATCCCTGTCTCGAAAAATCAAAAACAAACAAACAAACAAACAAAATCAAAGTTTTCTGTTCTCTGAAGCATGGTTAACAAAACTCAGAGACAGATATCGGGGTTCAACCTTGTACATGGCTCTCAGAGGCAGCCAACATGTCTCCACCATGTTGGACTGAGCTGAGCAAACAGGCAGGGGTGTATTGGCCCTAGCCATGCCCACTTAACATTTTAAGAAGTAGTCCTGGTCAGGAAATAATTGCAGATATACAATAAGGACAGATTCAGGCATAAAAGACCTCTAAGTGAGACACAGTGTGTTTAAAAAATGTACGTAGGCCTGGGAGAAAGAAAGCAGAGTTTGGAGACACCATGGAGCCACCAGAGGAGAAAGATGCAAGCTGCTAGCTGGAAACTTGCTGGTGGGCCATGAGCCTGGTGGTAATATATAAAATAATAGAAATGGGTTAATTTAATATGTAAGAGCTTGCTAGGAATATGCTAGAGTCATTGGCTAAGCAGTGTTTATTACGGGAGTCAACGGGTGTGTGTGTGTGTGTGTGTGTGTGTGTGTGTGCAGAAATGGAACAAGCCAGCTCCTACAACACAACTTTGTTACATTATCCATACTCTGGAAAACAATCATTTGTTCATTCACACACTCATTCAAGCAGCAGAGAGCAGCCTAGGTTTTTGCGCCTGGTGGGGTGGAGCTCTGATAGAAGACAGACACAGTAGGAGGGACACGGAAAACAAAGCAATTAGAACACAATTTGCATGTTACAAAGGGCCGCAGAGGCGGCTTTTAACTGCTCTCCAGAGGATTAGACATCTCCACATTGTTTTACAGACCACTGACTCTCACAGCTAGGGGAGAAGAGGGTTTAACTTGGTGTAGTGGGGTAGGGGGAAGTGAAGGTTTAAACTTGAGGCGTAGTAACTAACTCACTAAACTAAAAAAAAAAAAAAAGGCCTCAGGACTCATCAGCCTGGTCCAGTTTGGTCTTCTGTCATTTAGGCATGTGAGAGCTAAACTGGAGATGCAGCTCAGTAGAACAGCAATTGCCTAGCAAGTGTGAGACCTCGAGTTTCGTCGTAAAAAAAGCAAGAAATATAAAGAAATAAGATCAGGAGAGGTGGCTCAGGGGTTAAGAGCACTGAATGACTGCTCTTCCAGAGGTTCTCAGTTCTGTTCCCAGCAACCACCCGGTGGCTCACAACTATCTAGAATGAGATCTGGGGCCCTCTTCTGGTGTGCAGGCATACGTGTGGGCAGAACACTGTATACATAATAAATTAATCTAAAAAAGAAAGAAAGAAGATTGATTAGTAGTCTAAAATTGAGATGAGAAACAGCATATTCAGAAGACTGGATTTCTAGGCAGCTGAGAGGGCTTAGCTTGTAAAAGGGGCTAACCATCAAGCATAAAGGCCTGAGTTCAATCCCCGGAACCCACGTGGAGGAAGGCAAGAAGTGACTCCCACACTGCGGTATGAGCGTGCCTCCCCCACCCCAACTGCGAATGCATAAATGTAATAAACAAACGAAAGCTTCATTTCCAACAAATGTTTGCAGTTTGTAGCAGAAGGTTAATGAAAAGGGGTTATAACAAATTTCAAATATAACCTCCATTCCCCACCCCCCCGCACTCCCCCCAACTCAACGAGAAAGAACAGCCAGGAAGTGTTTCTTAAATACTGCAACTCATTGTAGACGGAAGATGTGCCCATACAGGACATCTAAAGAGACACGAATGTCATAAATGCACGTACATTCTGCTTAGGTCCAGCATTTGAGTGTTGGTGTCGTAACCGTGGACAAAGAGAGATAGTGTAAGGGCAGCTGGGGTAGCCAGGTCAACGAAGAGTGTTCACGCATTTAGTGTGTCTTTTTAGGGACAGACCACCTACCGTGTACCATCACCCGCTTCGCCTTTTCAGTCTCGTCCTATTCTAAGAAATCGGGACTGCTGTATAATTGAGGGAAGGGTGGAACGAAGGTTAAAAAAAAATCCTAAGTGGGATGGGAGGCATTTCTTTCTTTCCAGTTGTTGATGCTGGGGATTGAACAGGTACCCCCACTCCCACCCAGCCCCCGGCCTCCCCCAGGCTAAACACACTCCCAGCCCTGGGACTAAGGGAATGCTAGCTAGAGGTTTAGTAAATCTAGGGACCACCTGGGAAGTTCCTTCCAAGGCTTTGGCTGGTCTACTTGGCTCAGACTGCCATACCCAGAGGTGGGGTCTCCGGGCAGTGGGGAGCCCCTCCCGCTGAGCTCGCTTCTGCCCTGGCCGCCCGGGGCAGGGGGGCTTGGCACGGCTGTCTCCGATGGCCCCAGTGGGAGGGTCACCGCTAAGACACCCGGCCCATCTCATTGTTTCAGGCCCGGTTTCCTCTTCTGGCAGAGGCCAGCGGCGCGCTGAGCGGGAAGGGGCCGGGACAGGGCTGGAGCCCTCGGGATGTCTACCTCTGCTGCTCCTTCCCCTCTCCAGGAGCTCGCGTTTCCCGGGGTGTGTGAGTATTCTCAATAAAAAGGGAAAAGCACCATCCAAGTGAATTTTCCAGCGCTGAGAGGAAATGCTGTTTCCTGCATCGTACAAAACTGGTGCCAATAAGACTGACACAGGAGCCCATTGTCCGGCTAACAATGTGTGATGGGGAAGGGCGCCTGAGAAAATAGACCTGGGGCCACCGTGAGCGTTTGATCCTTCCCTGCGGGGCAAGTGTGTGTGTGTGTGTTTGTGTGTGTGTGCGCGCGTGCGCACACACGCGCGCGCCTGATGTGTGTTTGGAGTACAAAATGATATGCATCTGTGCAAGAGTGTGTGCATCAGCCTGTGTGTGGGAATGTGTATGATGTGTGTCTGTGTAAGAGAGCGTGCACGAGTCTGTGTGTGATTTCTCTATAGGCATGTGTGTGTGCGTGTGATGAGCCTGCGTGTAGTATCTTTGTAGGTGTGCGTGCGTGCATACAAACGTGTGCGTGTGTATACCTACGTGTACATGTATGCGACTTTGTGTGTGCGCAAGGGTTCTCAGGCTGGTCAAGGCACAATGCTTCTTTTTCTGCAGGCTTGTGCTACTTTGGTGCTCTCAATGGTGGGAACAGACTGAAAAACGAGCAAAGAAAAACAGAAATAGAAAGACAGACAGACAGACAGACAGACAGACAGACAGAAAGAAAGAAAGAAAGAAAGAAAGAAAGAAAGAAAGAAAGAAAGAAAGAGAAAAAGAAAGAAGCAAACCCAACAGTCTCTAGGTCACTGAACTACATGTAGAGCCAGTCAGCAAGTCAGCAGCCTGGCAGTCAACACAGTTCCCGCACCCAGCCAAGACACAGGTGATTGAGTGCCAGTGTCCTATGCGTGCCCGGCGGTGGGGTACCAGGCGGCGGCGGCCTCGGGAGGTGAGGGAGCTCAGAGGCAACTGGATGAACGCACACCGGCATTGGCCCACCTGGGCGCCCGAGGTCAGTGCTTCGGCCAGAGTGTCACCTCCTTGCCCTCGGCGCTCACGTAGTCGCTGCGTTCGGGACGTGAAGTGCCGACCCAGAGGCTGCTCCGGCCAGAGCATGGGCTGGGCGATAAACAATCACACAGGATACACAACACCCTGGACTGTCACAAGTCCCTCACAGGAAAAGATAAATAACATCTGAGGAGCCGCGGGCGCAGCTTCCCCCAGCAGAACAAAAAACTTTGGCGAAGTAAACAACAGGGCCGGGAAGAGTTCACATACTAGCCCTGGCGGCTGAGAGAGCCCACGCCACCTCTTCCACCGGGTCCGCTCACTCAGGGGCTCCTTCCAGCGCAAATGGCATGTGTGCACACGCACAAAGGCATGCACACGCATGTATGGTTCATTATTTTTACATTATTGGCAAAGCAGGGCATAGTGGCACAAACCTGTACTGCACTTCCAAAGCAGGAAGTTTCAGGCCAGCCTGGGCTACATACCCGAGCTTCGTACTGAATCCCATACCAATAAACAAGAGATTGGCAGTTGTCACACTCTAGGTAGGAACCTTGTTTTCTGAGCTCTGCAAGAGTTGACTGTGCAACAGGCAAGGAGGGGAGGTGTGTTTTCCTGAACTGGAAGACTGAGGATTTCCTGAAAACACAAACGTTTTCCTTAAGGCTTTGCTCTTGGAGTCATAGCCAGTGTCATGAAGCCCACACTGATCTCCTGTTAAGGAAACCACAGCTATTCAAACCTGAGAAACACAAATTTACCACGAATACGGCAAAATGTTCAAGATACGCACTCAAGGTGTTCACTGGGTGACTTTGTTTCGCTCACCTGGAGTGTGATTCCCAAAGCAGCCCTTACCTTCTGTGAACCAGCCAGACCTCTATACTTCCCTAACCACTGTCTTATATGACACACTTATATCCCCATCACCCTGGCACCAGCCATCCCTCTCTATCTTTCCATTCAGTCATGTTTGTCTCCTGGCAAATAAGATACTCGAAAAGTTCAAATGCTTGGACTCCAGTTGGTGGGTCTGGGTGGGAAGAATTAGGGAGGCGTGGCCTGGTTGGAGGAGGCGTGGCCTGGTTGGAGAAGGTGTGTCACTGGGGGGTGGGCTTTGAGGCTATTTTCCTGTTAGCTTGCACTTGTGGATCATGATATGAGCTCTCAGCTCTCACTTGAGTGAGCGCCATTCCTGTTTGTCTGCTACCTTGTTCCCCACCATGACCGTCATGGACTCTAACCCTCTGAAACTATAAGCCCCAATAAATTCTTTCTTCTCAAAGTTGCCTGGATCATGGCACAGCAATAGAAATGTAACTAAGACATTCATGTAATGTTTTGGGGGTACAAAAAGGAGCTAAAGGCAGGAGTGTGGGAGGTGTAGGAGACAGCCACTTTCTAAATATAATTCATGTCAGCCTAATATCTGGGTACCATTTGGATCTCAGACCTGCAGGCACAGCGTATCTCCTTTCCTGGATTTTTTCTCATGCCTCTCGTGTGTGTCACATGGATACATCTGGGTTGGATGTGGGTACACATTAGTGGGTTAGTGATTGGTTGGATGACAGGATCTGTGTATGATGGAATCCTACAGGACATTTCAATGTGTGGCACTGCCCTTCCCACCCTCTGGACTGGCGATGCATGCTCTCTTAAGCAAGTGGTTCCCATGCGGCCCATCTTTGGCCAAATACATAACATACTAGGCTCTCAATGTACATGTATACACTGTGTAGCAGAGATGCTGTGAACCCATTGATCTGATTGGGAGATGACACAGTTAGGATTGTCCATGTAACTCATGACTGTACTATGTATGTTCCTGGAAGACCACATCCAAGCCCTGGGCGAATCTATGATGAGGACATTTTTGCCACTTTGCTTCTTCCAGGGTTGGTTATACAAGGGCAGAGTGGGAAAGAATGAAGCTACCAGACTTACAGATCACACCTCGCAGGGAATTTAGTCAAGGCACCTGAGATACTGTCAAGAAGTGAATTTGGCCACGGCCTGTGTTAAAAGTGAGGGCTTTCATTCAGGGTCCATTCTGTGTTGTCTAGACCAGCTCTGTGTTTCAGTCCAGAGTTCTCAGATCGGGGATTAAGAGAGAACACTTTAGGCCTGTGAGATGACTCCATGCATAAAAAGACACTTGCTTTAAAAGCCCAGCAATATGAATGGTCAGTCCTTGGAATCCTTCTGGTGGAAGGGGAGAATTGACTCCTGCTAATTTTTTGCGCGCGCGCATGCACGTGTGCGCGCACACACACACACACACACACACACACACACACTATGATGTGCATGTTCCTTCACGAATAAATAAGAAATGCTGAAAATGGCATATCCATCTGGGCACAATGGCACACGCCTTTCTGTAATCCTATCACTCAGGAGGCAAAGCCAGGTGGATCTCTGAGGCTATTATATAGAGAAACCCTGTCTCGAAAAACAAAAACAAAACAAAATGACATGTCCACTGAGAGGAGAGGGACCAGAGGACAGAGGAACTCAGTGCTGCACTGTATGTTTGAGCCTCTTAGGTGAAAACGGGCACTGACACTATATAGATTCTCTCAGGACCAGGGTGGATAGCCCAATCAGTGGTAGAGTGATTGGCTAGCATGTAATGGTCCAGTATGGATCCAGGAGGTCTGTAGGCTTGCACACCCCCAAACCAAGTGAACAGAGACCTTAGCAAAGCTAATTGGCTCAGACTCAGCAGTGCCAATGCAAGTGCTGAGTATAAGTGATCCCATGATGGACCCACCAGAGAAGCCCCAAATGGGAGTAGTTACTGATAACTGTGTTTGGTTCATGTGGGCTCTTAGCTGAGGAGAGAGTGAAATCCATGAAAGTCCATTACAGAGGAACCTTGACACCCTTTACAAGGACGTGGTAAGGAAGGATTCAAGCATTCCTTTGAGAGTCTTTTTGTTTGTTTTGCATTGTTTTTCGAGATAGGGTTTTTCTGGGTAGCCTTGGCTGACCTGGAACTCACTCTGTAGACCAGGCTGGCCTCAAAAATCACAGAGCTCCACCTGCCTCTGTCTCTCCAAGTGCTAGGATTAAAGGTGTGTGCTACCATGCCCAGCTCAGTTGTTCTATTCCTAGACATTTATTTCAAGAAGAGCAGTTTTTTTTTTCTTCCACACAAAGACCATGTGCAAATGTTTGTGGTGGCAATACCCAGAGAGCTGAAACTGGAAACAGATAAATGTCAGCTGGTAGATGGATAAACTGTGGTATGCTTCCACAGAGGACGTCTGCCACTCAACAGGAAAAAGAGCACATTGCTGGTACATGCAATAGCAGGTGAATCTTTGCTTGCTGGCACATGTTACAACATAGGCGAATCTCTAATGCATTATGCTTAATAAAAGAAATTAAATGCAAAGGGTCCGCATATGTGATTGCATTTATGTGACATTTGAAAAAGGTGGAACTATGGGCACAAATATCAAATTAGAGGTTGCCTGAAGCCAGGGGTGAGGAGAGGGGTTGACAAGAAACACAAGAGGGATTACGGCAACAGAAATAGTCCATTCTGCTGGTGGTAGGGTTAGCATGACAGTGTAAGCTAACTTACAGGACTAAATTCCTAAAGGATGACTTTACTCTATGTTAATTGTACTTCAGTAGCAGGGCATAGTGGCACATGCCTTTAATCCCAGCAGCTGGGGAGCAGAGGCAGCTGCAACTCTGTGAATGTGAGGCCAGCTGGTCTACATAACGGGTCTCAGGACAGCCAGAGCTACATAGTAAGACCCAGTCTCAAAACAAAACAAAACAAAATTGTACTTCAAGAAACCTGACATTAAAGCTAAATTCATCATCATTTGTAAAAAGATTATTACTTTTATTTTATGTGCATCAGTGTTTTGCCTGCATGTATATGTACTATGTGCATGTAGTACTCACGGTGGCCAGAAGAGGGCAGGCACTGGATCCCCTGGAACTGGAATCACACAGGGTTGTGAACTGCCTTGTAGGGTGCTGGTTACTGAACCTGGCCTTCTGCAAAAGCAACCAGCATTCTCAAATGTTGAGCCATCTTTACAGACCCTCTATCATAATTTTAATAGTTATCTTTTGATAATTTGTATAAAATTGCTCTTTAAAAAATTTTGAGCAAATACATGACTGAGACTAAAGGGAAGTTCTACTTCTTAGTGAAGTCAAGTTGCTCAGGAGTGAAAATGGAAAACCTTGAGTGCCAGTCTCCTCCTGGTCTCCTGGAGGTGACACAGGAGGGTGTGGACAGACCGCAGAGAGCAGCCTCCCCAAGATAGAAGGCTTTCCGAGGAATTCTTACTCATCCGGGAAACTCCCAGCCACAGTCCTGAGAGGGAAAAGTGCAGGCGTTGTTGGAGGGTCTTCACAGTCGGCCTGTGGCGAAATCACCCAGGCTTCTGCGGCCTGAGTAGCAACCTACATCCATCAACGCACATGCGCACACATGCGTAGTGGGAAGCCCCGAGCTGCTCTGAAAATGACCTACTAAAGGAGGGTTAATGAGTGAGGTCACCGCTTAGCAGATAACATCTGCAGAATCAAAGTCCAGGGTCAGAAATTCTGTGGGCAGCAGAAGATTCTCAGAGTGAAAACAGCACTCCCCAGAGCCCTGTTTCCTTCTCAGTTCCAACCCAGCAAACATCTTTTGAGATTCATTCTACAGAACAAGTCATCGTGGACTCTCCCCTTCCTACGAGTCCCCAGAAGACTGTGGCTGACTTTCTACAGACAGGAAAATATGCCGATTTCTATTTAGAGAGCAATTGCTTCTCTTTCATTTTATCACGTGATCCTCTTCCACAAGACCCCCCTCCATCTTCCCCTCCTCTTCCTCTTCTTTCTTCCGCTTATATTTTAAAACCATCTTAGTCATTTTCAGTAGTGCTACCTATATCCAGACTGCGAGAGATCGTCCTGTCCGGTTAAACTGAAGCTGCCCCGTTAAGTACCAACTCTCCATTCCTCCCTCCCCTCGGGATCCTGCACCAGGTCTGTGAAATAGACTCTAGGTGGCTCACACGGGCAGAATTACAAAGGGTTTGTCGGTTGGTTACTTCCTTGTTTCCCTTGGCACAGAGTGTTGCAGGATCAGCCATAATGTGTGGATGAATAATACTTCGAGGTATGTGTAACCCCGTCATCTGTCCATCCATCACTGAGCACATGGGCGGCTTGGCTGTTATGAATAAAGCAAGCAGCTACAAACATGGTGTATACATGTAAAAAACGGTGCTTCAATTCTTTCGAGTTCCTACTTGGAATTCTCTGGGTTTATCGACCAGGAAATAAAATTGTATATCATAGAATGATTCTACTTTTAATTATTTGGAGACTCTCCATATTGGTTTTCCAGAACGACCGCAGCTTACTTCATTCTCACCTATGGCGAGCACACGTGCGGATCTTGTCGAATCTCGGAGTGTTGGCTATTTTCTATTTCCTGTCTTCCGTTCTTTCTCACAGAAGCCACCCTATTGGATGTGAGGTGGCATCCTGGTTTATTAGCCTTCCTGTTAATGTGCCCCAGAGTGACTTATGCACTACAGCCCCAGGCATGACCATTCTGAACAGGTGCAATGGGATGGAGCTTTTCTTAACATATTCATGTAAGAATATTAATGATAAATTATGAATGCTTGCTGTCCTTGGGGAGTTGAGTCTAGCAATGGCCCAAGGGAAATGCATTCCTTTTCAGATAGCTTCCTACTTCCATAACTTTGCCCCACCTTCTGCTTCTCCTCCTGTGTTGGTGCGTGTACCCATAGACCCTTTGGCTTGCCTCATGCTTTATTTGTCCTTGAAGGTGAAAGAGTCCCCCCTTTTATCTCAGCCCCTTTCTTTTGCAGTACTGTCCGTAGCCAACTGTAGTTACGCCCTTGACATCGATAAGACTCCCAGGCTGTGTATCTCAACCTAGGTGACACCTAGGTTTTTCAGCCATGTTGTAGGTAGCCTATTGCACTTCAACTTCAAACTTTACCTGGTCCCGTCCCCTTCCAAACTTGAATTCCATGCTCCTATCTTTGTGTCTGTCACAGCCAGAAACCTGAGGTTCCACCTGTCACATAGCCATTGCATCACTTTTCCTCTTGGCCTTGAATCAGCCTTGGTTTAGGGAGGCGTATCCAGAGAGGCTCCTTGCTGACACAGGTACACACACTCACACACATTAAACCCTGCGTGTAGAAAAGTGGGCAGACAATGGGGTGTGTGAGAGGGGAAGTCAGTCTTCAGCCCAGGAGGCATGGGCAGTGTCTAGATTCTGGGGTGGTGGAGTGGAATTGCTGTTAGCATGCAGTGGGCAGAAGCCAGCGATGTTAAACAGCTTACAGGGCATGGGCCATCTCTCCAATCCTGCCCCAAGATGGTCCTAGACCTTTGCCCTTCCCGCCCAGGTTCCCCTCCGCCCCACACACAATGGAGACTGAGGCAACTCTTGACTGTTCAGAGTCCTCTGCGAACTACAGTCTTGTGCACAGAAGCACCTCCATGTCTTCAGGGTACCTGCTTCTGTTTCTTACCCGTCTCAAGGCAACTGTCATGGGGTATAAAATCTTGGATTCCTGGCTTCAAACAGATAACCATATGCAATTGACTGAATGAGCGTATGCCACTAAACGTCACATCACACGAATCCAATGTGACTCTATTTGGAAGGATCCTTTGGGGGAACAAATGGGTCATGAGGGTGAAGCCAGCATAGAATTTAAAGAAACATGGAGTGCACTGGTCTTCCTTCAGCATTGCGGAAAGTGCATTCTGGGATTGACTCCCTACTTTCTCACCCCTGTCCTGGGTTATCCTGAGACCTTAGACGAGGTTCTTTGGTTTCGTTTCATCATCTTAAAAACGAAGATAGGGACATCAGCTTCTTTTCAAGCTATTGTGAGCAGTGGCAAGCTTATCCAGGTAGACCCGGTGTGTCCAGCAACAGGCAGACAAGGGCTGGGCCACAAAGCCTAGTTCCCGACACAAGGTAAGAACTTGGTATCTGTTCATTGTTACAAATGTTTGTTGAGTATTTCGACCAACTATCCTCTAGGAATTGATGAATAAACAAGGAATACACAGAAATGCTGTTTTACCAGACAGTTCAATAAAGATGTTTATTTACTACTTAAGGAGACTGACATGGAGGGCTGTTTACATAACCTGCCATTGTCCCCCTATCAGACCTTCCCCCTGAGAGCTATTTTGGGGTGTTTGAGCCAAATCCTGATAGAGGAGATGAAATCAACAGAAACTGAAAGGGAATGTTCCCTGAGCAGAGAGAGAATAATCCTCCCCCCAGGCAGAACCAAAGATCAAACAACCCCACCCCCTGTCCTCACCACACCCCACATCCCCTGCCCCCACCACTCACCATAGCATCCCAAAGAACAAAGGGCACCAATGAACCCTGGGCTTGAGGAGTCAGAGGCAAAGCTGGGTGGGATGGAGTTGAAGAGGAAGGTGCAAACCAGACCAGGGAAGAAAGCCTGGAAGGGCGGACCTGTGGCTCTTATCTGTGATGTAATGGAAAGCATTCGGGTTGCCCATGACAACAAGCTGTTACCGTTTTTTAGCAAAGATGGACTCCAGAGTCCACAGGTAAACTTCTGGAACACAAAGAAAAGTGACTAACGATTTCAAGATCGTTATTCCAGATTTCATCCAAGTAAAGAAATGGTATTTCCACGTAGATTTGAAATTGTTAAAAGCCGTTTGAATTTCCAGGACTGTGAAAGGCGTGGGGGGAAGAGGAGAGTTGGTTTGTTTTAAAAAACTTTTTTACAAAAGCTTATGGGATATGGGAAGCTCTGTGTGTGTGTGTATAGTGTGTGTGTGTATAGTGTGTGTGTGTGTGTACACGTGTGTGTCCGTTCCTGACACAGTGCCTGTGTGGAGGTCAGAGGATAACTTGCAGGAGTCAATTCTCTCTTTCAACTCTGTGGACCCCAGGGATTGAACACAGGTTGTCAGACTTAGTCAAGAAAACAGCATGTACCTTTACCTGCCGAGCCATCTCGCAGGCCCCTTTGCAAGATTTTAATTTGTTTCTTATGTCATTGCAAATAATAGCTATTTAGTCGGGGTTATTATATTGAATTAGACAGCTGCGGGAAACCAGGCACACAAGAATTTGTTATGTTAATGTCAGAAAGATGAGTATTACCCCGACACACAGACATTTGCCGTGCAGTTTGCTCACACTCGCCACACCCTGCATTATCCTTGCTTTTTCCTTCCCCTAACCCAGTGTTTCCCTTCCCCTTCTCAATGTTTCCCCATCCTCCTCCCAAGTATTTCACCTTCTACTTTCTTTTTTTTTTTTATTTTTATTTTTATTTATTATGTATACAATATTCTGTCTGTGTGTATGTATGCAGGCCAGAAGAGGGCACCAGACCTCATTATAGATGGTTGTGAGCCACCATGTGGTTGCTGGGAATTGAACTCAGGACCTTTGGAAGAGCGGGCAATGCTCTTAACCACTGAGCCATTTCTCCAGCCCTCTACTTTCTTTTTGTTTTTGGTTTCTCGAGACAGGGTTTCTCTGTAGCTTTGGAGCCTGTCCTGGAACTCTCTTTGTAGACAAGGCTGGCCTCGAACTCACAAAGATCGGCCTACTTCTGCCTCCTGAGTGCTGGGATTAAAGGCATGTGCACCACCACCGCCCACCTGGCTACCTTCTACTTTTGTTTTAAATATAGGTTCTGGGGCTGGAGAGATAGTTCAGTGGTTAAGAATGAGTACTGTTGTGGCAGAGGACCCAAGTGATGATCACACCTGGGGGTTTGTTTAGTTTCAAACTGTAAAATTCTGTTTGCTGAGTGTTTAGTTTGTAAATAAGTGCTACGATCTTAGAGCTTATGCTAAAGCATTGGTGTAACTGAAGGCTGTACTTTCCTTTCCTGGCCGCACAGTCCCGAATAATCACACAAAAACTTATATTAATTACAAACTTTTTGACTGTTGGCGCAGGTGTATTCCTAGCTAGCGCTTACATCTTAAATTAACCCATTTCCATTAATTTGTATTTTACCATGAGGCTCATGGGCTCGTGGCTTGTTACCTTACATCTTTCGTCCCTGGAGGCTGGTGGCATCTCTCAGTCTGCCTTCTTTTTCTCCGTATCTCTGCTTATATTTCCTGTCTCTCTCTATTCTTTCTGGCCATTGGCCAAATCAGCCTCTTTAGTAACCAATGATAATAAAACATTCCCAGCATACAGAGGGATATCCTGCATCACATTAGGGATGATTTCCTTAAGGGAAAGAGAGCAGAGTGATACTTACGCAAACTCCCTAAACTTGAAAGAGGAATATTTTCTATCAAATAGAACATTTTTTATACTTTTTAATTTCTAGTATTCGGTACACTTATTACATCTTTGCTATAAAGAACTTGCAAATTAAAAAAAAAATCTACCAGCAAAATAAACCAGACCTAAAATCTGTACATCTCAGTGAAGTTCTATATGGTTAATATAGCTATTTGAAACTGTGGCCTTTCACATTGGGATCTATACTTTTACTAGCAAAGACATTTTTATACCCTTAACTACCACCAAAAAATAAAAACAAACTGAAAAACTCATGAATGAGTTAAAACTAGAAAACTATTCTCCAGGTGTGGTGCACACATAGAAGAGAGGGAGACTGGGCTGGAGAGATGGCTCAGTGGTTAAGAGCACTGACTGCTCTTCCAGAAGTCCTGAGTTCAATTCCCAGCAACCACATGGTGGCTCACAGCCATCTATAATGAGACCTGGCACCCCCTTCTGGCTTGCGGGCACACATGGAAGGAATGCTGTACACATAATAAATAAATAAATATTTAAAAAAAAAAAAAAAAAAAAAAAGAAGAGAGGGAGACTGATCTCTGTTGAGGTCGAGGCCAGCCTGGTATACATAGCAGGTCCCAGGACAGCCA